>NW_020825051.1:3600000-4035000 GCF_003285875.2 Drosophila novamexicana | reverse complement strand
AATTTGTTACCCTAACATAAGTAAGGCGAGAATAAAATACATCTCCAAAAAAGGAATTTTTCCAGTTACACTAGAGGAGAACACACGAGCAAAGTGGAAATTCGCATGTCAACAGTTTAATTAATTATTATAAAAAATTAAACATTTAACAAATGAGCAACACTCGAAATGGTGAGCGGAATTTGCATGTCAACAGTTTAATTAATTCTTATAAAAACTTAAATAAAAAATGTGCATCTCAAAAGAAAGAATTGAAATAGGGTTCTTTATGAGCACCAGAAAATATTTTGGCGTTGTTTCATTTCCGCATATTTTTGGCTCTATTTGCATTGCCTTGGCACTAGGCCACTTTCTCAGAAGAGCATTCAAATTGATGATACATTTTTGTAGCGCTGCACTTGTTAATTTGTTTTGTTCATTTGCACAAAATATGGTGTAATAAAATCAATGCAAATAATCAGAAATGTGTAGAAAAGATCTGAAACAATTGAAAATATCCAAGTGGCATGAGATCATCGCAATTTGTGTAAGCGATCTGAGTAAATTATCGTGGGAGCAAGGATTTTACATTTGTCTGTGCCGCACTGAAAAATGCTGTGAAAACTATTTGTTGAAATACTATTCGAGCAAGTTTTCTTTCATTCCACTAGATCTTACGAGCTTCCCATAGACATATAGCGCATATATCTGTTGCTCGTAATTGAAATGGACCACAAAATCGCTCAGCCACGTTTTGTATTTTATGGCGTGCGCCGCCAACTTCAAAGTTGCCAACATCAGTGGGCTTTCTTTTGTGGTTCTCTCTCTATTTCTTTCTGGCTGTTCTTCACGTCTGATTGATGGTTATGATTGATGAGCTCTACCAGCTGGCCGCTTCGGTCGGTCGCCTGCAGCAGGCCCGCTCATCCCCACCCCGCTGGCTGCAAGCCCAAATCGGCGGTTTGCGCGCTTTTAATTTATTTTCGCACAAAAATGCTGCCGCCCAAATTGATACAATTGAACTTTGCTGTACTTTTTATACGCTTTTTATTGGACTCTCTCATTTCAATGCTTCCCAGAGCTCTTCCCGGCTGCATAAAATGCTGTTTCTCCAATTTCAACCTTTTAAATATTTGCATAACAGCAGCAAAGTCCGAAGTGCAAGCTGAAAAAAAATGTGTTTCAGTTGTCCAAATAAACACTTTGCACGGTGGGGAAGAGAATGCAAAATACTTGCTTTTGCAATTCAAAAATATTAAAACATTTTTATCATATGACAAAAATATAATGAATAATTAGAAAAATATAAACGTATTGTGAACATTAAAATTTCAATTTGGAGACTTTCACATATGTATATAGTATAGCTCGCCCTACTGTGCGGCCCATCGTCATTTCGACTCTTACATGAAATTTTCATTTTCATTTTTGGGCAAAATCTCCGATTTCCATAAAGCAAACACGAGCATGAGCATAAAATTACATATTCATAAGAATTGGCAAGTCATTTAGCCAAACGGCAATGGCATTGCATTTGCTAAGGTGCCCAGGTAGAGGGGCACGGCGGACAGGTAAAGCGAAAGGTGGCCCACTGCCCGAAGAGGGAAGAGTCTAGGCGCGCAGTTATGATTCCGTTTTGGCCACGATTGCAATGCGGCTTTGACAGCTTGGTTGCTGTTGACGATTGACGCTTGGCAGTGGTTTCGGTGGTGCAATTGTGGTTTTTATTGCCGTTATTGTTGTCTTTTGGACAATGTGTCATTGACACGATTCCGTGGCTGCGGCTGAGACTTCGTTTGCATCTTTAATGCGTTTTGCACAAAAGTTTTAAGCCGCCAAAAGGCGCAACAGCAAAACGCAATTATTTCGTGCAAAGTGCAGCTAATTTTCGCTTTCTGGTTGACAAATTGAATTTCACTCGCTGCACTCGACTCGCTCGAGCGGGCACGAGGGGTGGCCTGTCCAATGTGGCGTATACGTGCTGTGGCCAGTTTGCGGCCAATTTCCATTTGCTTACCTGGCCATGCACGAATCTGTGTATATGTGCCAGCTACTTTCGATGCACACTACACACTTGCTAATTAACAAAATAATTGATTAATTGGCGTATCTAGCGACATTTATATTATTTAAATGGGAATTCGGTTTACAGCACATAATGAATGCGTCTACCCCAAGTTGAGTCATACCTACGCATACCTGTTTGTTACAGGTGGGATGATTGTTGCAACAATTGAGTCATACCAGATAAATTCTTACTCAGAGGACGTTAATTCGAATTCTATTGACTTTTGCTGTGACAAACTCTGTGCGCAATTTCATGCATCATTCACAAAAATGATTATTATTCATTATTTATATGCTAAATTTGTAGAATCAAAAATTTGTGGATTTCTCTATATTTATCAGAGGTTACATTTATATAACTTATCGGCTTTGAGCCAGTTCTTTCTATGACAATTTGAACCATAAGAAACGATTCGTTGGCTCAACTCAATAACATTTCCCTTTTGTATTTAAATGTTTCTTAATCTATGCCTCCCTCTCTCTCATCCCCTCTCTTTGCAGGTTTTTTAGAGGGACTTGCATCAGCTTTGATCCAGTTCATTTGAATCTAGTTCTTTTGATGACAAATTGAAATTTTTTCTTTAATTTGTTTAATTTGCCTAATCTATGTCCTCTCTCTCTCTCTCTCTCTCTTTCTCTCTCTTTGATAAATAGTTTAATGCGTTTTTAATCTTTTCGCTCAAATAATGCCGTCTAATTGAACTTGAACCCAATGTTAAGTGACAATTAAATTTGATGTCTTCATTTGATACAAAAACAATTCGGCACAGTACATTACAAATTTTGGCGCTCAAACTATTTGAATTGTAAATTATTTTTGGTCATTCTAGCAAGCCAATTGGTTTAATAACACTAAATCGTTTAGTGAGCCGTTTTTCACAGGTTGCTGCAATATTTTTGAAATGTTTTTAAGGCCTCAAGCAGCACATAAGTGAATGCCATAAAGATATTGAAAACCAATTAGTGCTATGGAGCCCACCGACTGAGGCAGACACCAAGGCTTGCCCCTACCATGATATACCGCCCCCACCGCGTACGTCTCCCCTCCCCTCTCTCACAGTCTGAACGCATAATTTTTTTTTGCAGAGGCCTTGAAAGCGCCACATTGCACAGCGAGTCGAAGCGAATGACAAAGTTTGTTTACTGCCACCGGCATTTGCAGTGGATTTTCAGTAGTTGGTCTGCCTGAGTATTTACTGTGGCCAGTTAGTCGCTCAGCAAGTTGCCTTCAATTAGCGCCAATCGCCGCATAACAACGAAAACCAATTAAGTGACGTTTAGACGCGTCGTCTGCAACTCCAGAGCTGTGTGCGTGTGTGCGTGTGTGTTCCCAGTGAAACTTGGAATATTTCTTCATATTTTTATCTAGCATCTTTTATCAAATATAATTTTAATTGAAATTTATTATAAAATATGCCAACTTTTGCCATATCTTTTCATTTTGGCATAATTGCAAACATGTTGGCCACACGGTTCACTTGTTTACGGCATTAATCATACGTCGTTTTGGATTTTCATTGCTCATTTGCATGGCCGTAAAATAGTATTACTCACTGGGTCTATATACTATTTTCCGAGGCACTGAATCACTGGGACCACAAATACGAATGCTGCATGCAATTCGTGACCTTCGGCTGGGAAAATACACATGTTCCAGTACATAGTTAAACCATATTTTATATGCGAATTTATGACTGGCACGCATTTTGGCCAATTCGGCATGCACACAGTGCCGGGAAATGGAGCAAACCGGAGATCGGATCAGCCACCGGCCGGGACATGTGTGTTGGCTAGTTTATTGCGGCTTGCGGCCAGGCGTGGTGTGGGCCACATATAGGCATGTATTACTGTCTGTAGCGCTTCACAGCAACAAGTGCAAGTTTGCGTATCCCATTAATTTTGATGCCAGCATACAAACTTGGTTTATTTATAATGCAGCCATTCGATGTTATGTTAGTTTTTCATCTATTTGTTTAATTCTATTCTATTTTCTTTTTCTTTTTTTTTTTGGCTGCCGTACAAAGCAAATTTTGCACTTAATTTAGCGCAGTTTCGAGGGGTGCGGTGTGCTTATTGGCGGGAAAAATTGTTTCTTACTGGAGCAGAGCCCCACAGCATGTAGTTGCGCATAAATCCACATGTGGTTGTTGCTCGCTTTTGGAATGTGCGAAAAAATGGAAAACTTTTGGCACATCTGGCGCACACATACACAGACTTGGTAATCATAATACAATTGAACTATAATTGGCATTCAAGATTACAAAGTCTACAAACATATTCATGTCTTGAATGAAAACGGAATTTGGGATCAACTTCTGCAATGCAAACTTTATTGCATTATTTCTTGTGTTCGATTGATTACAGGGTAGCATTCATAATATGGTATGTATGTGCCATGTGCTCGCTGCATATATGGTTAGACAGTTGACCTTTTGTTTAGCGCTAATGAATGAGAAATGAATAAGAAAACGTGTTGGGTCGACCCACAACATATTTAGATTGTAATAAATTAGCCAGACAAGCACACGCGAGAGTTGCGCAAGTTCAAGAGCAGGGTGCCAAAGAAACAATCTGTAAAATGATGCTAGACATTAATTGACCAGCCCTTTGGGCTCATACAAATCAATGCCATCATCATCATCGTCTCCATGATAAAAAAGAACACACCAAAATGCTTGGCCTCGGCACAGTAGCAGAAACTAAGAAACTGAGAAACTAAAAAACTATCAAATTGTAATTTGTTCTGCTCGTTTCGTTTTCGGTTGAACAAATGTTGAATATATTAGAACATCGTGTAATGCTGTTGTTTATTCAAAAGTAGGCGCCATTGGTCCAATGCCAGCGCCTGGTGTCGGCCCACGCCCCAGATGGTGTTATTCCATGCGGTCCGCCTCCCCCGCGTGGGCAACTGGTGGATTGACCACTTGTCGTCATCTGGCCACCGGTTTTAGGTTCTATTTCTGTGTATGCGCTTGATTATGATGACGTCGACTTGACTTTTATTGTTGTCATATTTATATTTAGCATAGGCAATCACTCAAGCGCCTTGTATTTAGTTCGTGACGAAGCGCACATCGATTTTCCATATCAGGAAATCAATGCCTCGATGTATTCGTCTATACGAATTGCCTGGCTGAAGTGTCCTTCTAGGCGTCGAGTTTACGGATTCGGTACTATTTAGAAGGATTTGGATTGATGGTGGCTAATAAGTATTGGGCCAAAATCTACCATGCTTGCTCAATACATGTCTAGGAAAACTTGGATCATGTTCATACGAACATTTGGGCAACACAAAGATTTTACAAGTAGGCCTTGCTAGCTTCCCTGTGTATGAAGTTTACAATAAATTGTAATATATTCAGTTCAAAACAAAACACCAAGACGAGAACACAAAATTTATATAAAACAAAGTCTGGGTTTCATATAAAAGGCAAGCAGCATTTCTCTTAATATAAAAATTTAATTTATATTATTTCCGACAAAAACTAATCCTTTCATTTATTACATTTCCCATCAACAGACACTCGATAAAAACTGGCATCTAAAAGGCAGAAAACTCGCCGTCCAAAGGAAACGAAAAATGGCTTTCCCAAAAAGGGGCAATCCTCGCCTTTTACTCCCGCGGCTGCCGACACTGGCGCAGTCCTTGACATTGGATTCTAAGTGGAGGCAAAAACTAATCTGAAGATCGAGTAACGAAAGGTTGTCCTATGTGTAACAATGTTGCCTTAAATCAACGCATTCTGCGTAACACTGCCCAGCAAAGTCCCAGCAACACGGTATGTACATACATACATTTGCGGGTCGAGTCAGCTCCTAAAAGCTGACCTGAACGCCTTCACTCAATGGCCGAGATTGATTAAAATATGTTACCAGAGCTTACAATGCACACAGAGGTTATCCATACATTCACAGCTTACGAACACATCTTAGGTTTATGCTTACGATATAAATTTAATAAAGGTATCACTCAATTATTTGTAGTTTTACATTGGGAGCCGGGTATTGCGAGGTCTTTAGTATCCGACGAGTGCGAATATGGTTTTGTGCTCTGATCGCAACGTACTTATTGCATTCGCAGATCACGTTTATCGACAGCTCACATTTGCTGTTTCCACGCAATCGATAAGCATCGGTCTATATAAGGATCTTGGAAACTAGGCTTTCTTTGGAATTGTACATCTGAAATTCGACGAAAGTAGTTCTAGGGAAAATCGATGCATCATTGTTTCGTTATTTCATTCGCTTGAATTTGGCCTTATAGCTGTTTCATAAATTAATCTGCCAGTTGGAATTTTTACTTTGCATTCCTAATTTGCTCGATTAAAAAACTGTTTACTTTCAATTACTGGGCTGGCTGTCTGTGGCGCATGTGAACCATCAATTGGCCACGCTTCATTAATAATAACGTTCTCTTAACATTTCGTACAAAGATTCATATATTTTCAACAGGCCTTTGTCATTAGCAACATTGTTGACATTTTTGTGTCCCGAAAACAACACAATGTAAGCATTGCATGTGGCGCCGCTTTTTCTTTATCGCCTCAAAATGCAGCAAATTAAATTTAAAAAAACTGCCTCAACAGTCGCAGAGCTCAAATGTCCAGTCTCTCCACTTATCCATTTGTCCGTATATCATCCACTTCAATGTCTCTGTCAATAAAGCTAAATGGGTCAGGCTCGAGCAAGCAATCGAAATTATTTTCTTGATGTTTTCAATTGTTTTATACGCTTTGTTTATGAACAAACTTACTTCATAAACATACAAGAAGAATTTATTTTTAGAGTATAATCCGTGCCTCAGACTGAATTGTCTTAATATATATAATATATTCTAATTTATATATATTGAACTGTGTACTTACCCACAAATTAGCATAAACATGCCTATTGAATACACTGCAGATGGATTGTTCACAAAACTGGTTGGTAAAATACCTAAAATGAAAGCATGCAAGCTTGTAAGTCTTACTTGAATTCATGAGAATCGCATAGAAAGGCAATAGTTTAAAGTACGTTTATAGTATGAAAAATACTTGTTTAATCTATGTTCATATATTCCAGAGGATTTCTTATTTGTTTGGGTTTTAAATTGTTTGTTCATTTGGTGGCAGTGCCTACTGTGCCTTAAGCCCGTAAATTATTTCTTGCTATTCAACTCTGGCGCGCTTCTGCAACAAGTTGTCAAAGTTGCTAAAGCTTTTGTTTACAATGTTTAGTGAGAAACTTTGCAAAATGCTGCAATTAGTTGAGCTGAACTTGAAGCAAAGTTTGTAAAAAATAAAAAGTAACGGTAGTTTATATTTGAGCTTTACTATGTTTACGGATGAAATGTAATTCTTTTAAATTGAGAATGCACTTCAACAGCCACTCAACTACTCTGCAAACTTGACAAGATAATAAGAAATTCTCTGATAAAGTTAAATTTCGGTGATTCGGTATTTAGTTAACAGGAAACTTAATCGCAGACAACGCGATGTATTCGCAAATGTTTATAAATATACAAAATTTACTGCGTTTGCCTATTGCATCATATTCTACGTATAAACTGAGCTGGCAAACTTTATTAGCCCAATTGACCAATGCATGTAAACAATCCGATTGGGCTTAGCAACATTGTTGCTGTGCAAGTGTTGCTGTGTTGCGGGTGAAAGTAATTGGATACATTCGTGGCCCTGAAATGGCTAATTTGAAAAGTGTTTGTTGTTTTAAGCATAAATTAGAACAAGCAGCACGACAACGTTGCCTGTGCAAACTCATAAATAACTCGATGCTGATCTCATGCAAAAATCGGCCACAAATGGGTCGGCAACTATAAATTTTAATGTGCTTATAAATAAGCAGCAGACGCAACTAAAAACAAAACAAATAAACTCTATAAATTATAAATCACACAGCGCCAATTAAAACACCAAACGAAAATTGCTGCAAACAAATAGAAAAACAAAACACAAAAATTGTTTGCTCCGTTTTGAGCCCTGCAACTTTGTTTGAAAGCGCGCGCCCAAGACATGACGGAAAAAAAGCGCTGCAACATGTTGATAAACATGGAGCCGGCAAATTTGAAGTCAAAAACAAACACACACATACGCACACACTGGCACACGTACAGACGTACAGAGCGGGAGAGCGCGAACGAGAGAGCGAGAGCACAGCATCAACAGCAGTGCTGCTGACGTCGACATTGAAGCCGGCTGGCTTTGCTCGGCTTTTGCTTTTTATGCCCTTGCCTTAGGTACTAAGACGTTGTGACGAAATATGTAACACATTGGAAAACAACATCTGTGTGTGCTCATTTGCAGCGTATATTCTTGATTAGGCAGCAACAAGCTGTATTGATACCCTATCTGCTCGCTTGTAAGAAATTGACTTTCTATTATAAAAGATCAATCAAAGCTGGTCGGAATATATAATATATCGTTATATATCCTTTTGTTGGAGCAATAGAATATTAAAAACAAGTTCTGGCCACGATAACTTAAATAAATATATTAGATAATATCAAGTCAGTTTAGCGAATACAACCCTTACAAAAATAAAATATCATTATTTATGCATACAATATTTGTACATACACATTGTCTGGCTAACAAGGTTAGAGTATTTGAACGCCGACATGCCGCTTTTGGCTCCAATTTCTGGTTGGCTTTGCGTTTGCGTTTACGTTTGCTGGGCGAACAGTCGCAATTTTACAGTCGCTGTGGCCGAACGTGCGCGCGGCCAACGAGCCAAACAGAATTATTTCGAAACTCAAAATATCCGTTAAAAAAAAACAACGACAAATTCCACTAACGAAACGCATGGCAAGTGCATTTCACGACTGCAGGTGAAATTATCGGCGCCTCTGTGTTGGCCAACCAACCCATTCCGGCCCCCCGCACTGCTTAGCACAAGTTGGTGTGTCTTGTGTGGCTAATTCACTAATTCGCGCCCAGTCAACGCTAATTGGCTAAATCTGTGCATTTGGCCAAAATAAATATCAAGTTTCAATATTTGCCGTGTGCCCGAGAATTGAGAATTGTGTGTTGGCTCCATTTCAGCCGCAGTCTGTTGCCAATTTGCCAATTGCCGGCAAAATAGAAATCGAAAATTGTTTTGTGTAGTGCCAACAACAACAACAAAAACAAAGAACAGCACTCAACTCTTTTGCTGTTGACTGTTTTCTAAATTTAGCTGTTGATTTAGAGAATTGGAAATCCCAAAGGTAAGTGTCAATTATGCTATTTTTAATTACTTTAGCACGGTAAAAAAAAATATGCCTAAATGTTGTATAATAAAATGCCACAAGCAGAACCTCAGCTCAAACATAAACTAAAATATAAAACTGTCGCATAACTAAAGTGATTTATTGACTAAAAAGTTCCACTGATAATTACATAGTTGAAGCATCAAAAAATTAGTTAGAATATTCAAAATTCAACAACTATGTCAGAGATTTGATAATTAACTAAATTAATATATGCTAAAAGTTGTACATGTGCCAGATATTATGCCTAATATATCATTGGGTATTTTTATGTTTAATATATTTAAAATATATTTAAGCAAAATTGTTTTCATTTTTGATTTGAATAAATTAAAAACCACGCAACGTGCCACGAAAGATCGCCAAACTAATTTTTTTTTGTGATTAACTTGCGAAAATTATATAAAATGTTCTGCTCAATTTCCAAAACTTTACGCGGTTTTTTTTCAAATAATATTATTGTTAGAATAATTGAGGAAGCGTGCCTTAATATCTTAAGTCCACGTGCTTGCAAATTTGAGTCATTTTTTACTTATTACCAAAGGACGATATTAATTTTTGAGAATTCTAAATTGAAAGATTCTTGACTTTTTTGCTGCAAATATTTCGAGTAAAAAGAGAGATTGACATTTGCTTTAAAATATGTTAGCATTAGCTTGAAATCCTTCCAAAACGTTAAAGTAATTATGCAAGTATTTATTTTAAGCCCAATACTTAATTTTGGTCTTAATTCAAGCTCTTATTAGCTTCGAATTTTTCACTTGATTTTCACACTTTCTCTCAATGTTTGAGTAAATATGCAAGTATTTATATTTGAAACCCATTTTAGTCTAAATCTGAGCTCTTATTAGCTTAGAAATTGTAAGTCGATTGTGCAAAATTCACGTACTTCTCAAGTTGGCATTTTCTCAGCCTGAAAGCAACTAGCGAATCTGCTCTAATTAAAAGTGCGAAATGTGCTACCCTTTTTGTGTGGCCGAGCACTTGACAAGCAAGCCGCCTTCCCAAGCCCAAGCCCGCGCCCAAGACACACTTACTCCGCCTCCCTGCCGAGTGGCTGCTTGATTGCCTCGTGCTTTTGATTGCCTTGAAGTAGACTTAATAAGAGCGTAGATTTATGTACTAGATTAGCCGCCTCAACAAAAGGCCAGCGTAGGGAAGTCTCGACTTGTTTGCCCACAATTTTCCGTTTAGTTCATGGTATAGGTAAAAATCCGTTTATTAATGAGCTGTCAGCTGTGGACAAAGATGACACAACAGCAGTTGAATGGTAGCTCCAAGTAGATGCCCCAAATCCTTGGCTCATCAATTAACGTCGCCGGCTACAAAGGGCACTCTCAATAAGCCGGTGTCCTTGCCACAATTTTGTCAATCAAAAGCATATTTGCTGCTGTTGCCTCCTGTTTAAGCAAATGCATTCCATATTCATAAGTCGACAGAGTGTTTCCAAAGCTGCGGCGGCTCGCAGGTAGACAAAAACAAAATCGTTAAAATCGATTTAGTTGAAGCGGCCGGAAGGTGGTTGGCGGGGCACAACAGCTCCAAAACTCGAAGTGACCTTCAGCAACGACAGCGTCAGCGGCAACTCCTCCAGCGCTCCAGCGCAGGGCTTGTGGCAAAGATTCGGGCGGACCGTAGCCAAATGGCGTACACGTCGTCGTCGACGTCGCCGTCGCCGTCGCTTTTGTGGTGGCTCATAAATAAAAAAGTAGACGGCACATTTCTTGCCAGGCTCCGCGCGCGTTCAGGTGCTCGCCCCAACGCGCATATATTTAGATATTTAGCAGCACACTAAAAATACATTCGAGTGTGTTTTATATTTTGTCTTGTTTTTATTTTCTGTTTTTTTTTTTTTTTTTTTCGGCAAACAGGAAAATAAAGCCCTGCACAAATGTTGGAGGCATGCGAAGCACCAACACACACAAATAAAATACTGAAAAACATTCGTCGGCAAATTTTGGCGCAACTTGGGATATCACAAGAATGCCAAATGCACAAAAAAATTAATAAAGTCCAAATAAACGAATTTCAAATACACTCATCAAACTTAAGGTTTCCAATGAGTCCATAAATAATAGAACTCAGGTAAACATTATTTAAGCCGATTACATCTCGTGAATGTATTATTTCAAGTAAGAGTTGGATTGAGATTGAACTTAAGTTAAATTCTATATTTCTTCAGGGAAACTCTATTAAGGATGACTAGACAATAACAAAGCTTGATAAATCTTAGATTACTTATAGACCCATTCTACCGAATAGGATTGGAACCAATTACCAGCATGCTGTATTTGGGGCGAAGTACAACTTTCAGAAATTCCTTATTCTATACTCTATTGTGGATGTCTTGACAATATCTAAACAATGAAAATAGTTTAAGGTAGGAGTACGAACCACCGACTATCTTGCAATCATTGAAGTTAGGTAGAACTTTTAGAAATACTATATTCCAATTACATTTCTTTTATAACACTCTTGTTCATGCTAAAAAAAATGTACAAATGGTCTCAAGTCCCTTATTTGCTCGACATTTAAGTTTAGTTGAACTTTTTATAAGCAACTTACTGAAAGAGTATAAAAAAGCAAACAATACGAACTAAGCATAAACCAAATCAAAATAAAAAAAAAAAACAAGAAGACAATATGATAAACTTGTGTGTGCATGTGTATGGGGCGAGTGGAGGGCTGGGACGCAGGCAACATTTTGCAGAGAGCATAAAAACAAAAATGAAATAAGAAATGGCATAAAAAATGCAACAGCCTCGTGAAGAAGCAACAGGAAATGGCAGCGAGCTGCGATATGCGAAGCTGAGGCCAGGAATTTGCACACGGGCCACAACAAATGGGAGGAGGCGGTTGGAGTCTCGCTTGGATTCGGATGTGCCAGCAGCTTCATTTGGACGGCAGTTGTCGAATTTTAAATGTGGGCCAGCTCGTAATGGGGCTGTTCTGTTCTGGGGTTCATGATGACGTCCGTGTCCAGTTCGGACGTTGGGCAGGAGCATTGTGCTTTCATGCTCCTCCATTTGTTCTGGCACTTGGCACGCTTTTAATGCTTTTGGGCCAAGGTTAGCACGCAGCACACATATAATGATGGCCAAAGAAGTGGCAAGAAGCAGAGCCAGTAAATAGAAGAAAATGGCGAAATACAAATTGTATAAAAAAGCGGCTCGGCTCAAAGAGGGCGCTTGGCAAGAGGCAGCGGGCGACCGTGTGGGGCACAGAGATAAAAGCGTAAATAGAAGCGAGGCACGAAATTTTCGTTTTATTTTAGATTGCCAGACTTCAGCTGTCCTTTGAGGGAGAGGTGTGTGTGTGTGCGTGGGTGTGCGAATGAGTATTGAAAGTGTGACTGTGCACGGAAATAGGCAGGTCAACTTACCAACACGCACACAGTTAAATAAATTACATAAAGAGACCCAGTTGGAACTGAATGCATGGCAAAGGTACATCTAACAGCCTGAACAAGCACATATGCAAACCGCGAAGAGCTCACGTTTCCTGTATGAAAAGTTTCATGAGTTCACATATGTTAAACACTTTCATTTACCTATAAATTTAATGAAAGCGCAAGGTCAACATTATGCTTGGAATTATGCTGTAACATTTTGGTTATCCTCATTACGTGAAGCTCAGCTGGGTGGTCCGTGCTGCTTAGTGACCGCAGTTTAAACAAACTGTTGGCAAACTTATTCGGCTCGCTGGTGTCCTGGCCCGTGTCCATGTTAAGTTGTCACCAGCATTTGCTGTCTCTCTCTCTCTCTGCCTCTCTCTCTCCCTCCTGCACGCGCATACATGGGCTGTCTCGCTCTTTTTTGCTGACTTTGCGTGTGTGTAATGAATTTAAAGTTTGCTTCACATATATTTTTCATGCGCTTGCAAATTGTTATGGGTTTTTTTTTGCTACCCACGCAACCACCACGCCCACCGCCCACACGCCCACCGCCCACACGCCCACCACCCACCGCTCCATTACGCCCACTCTGCTAGCTGTGGCTCATTTCTATTAAGTGGGCCGCGCGTTTGTCAACGTTGCGTGGGTGTCAACTAATTCTGTCTCCGTGTGCGTGTGCGTGTGCGTGTGTGTGTGTGTGCGTGAGTCCTTGTTGTCCTTGGCAGTGCCGCACGAGACACGATTATTAATTTGCAATTGCTGCTAATTGCATGACATTCTCATCCCCCCACCGTCCCCTTGCCCCGCCGACATCTGTGTGTCATCTGCTTTTTCATCTTTTGCGCATAACGCATTCAACTAGTGTACACTAATTGCGCAAATGTTTAGATAAAGATAACCAAGCTGCGATTAGATTACCAACAGCAGCATAAACGTGTTGCTGCTGAGGCTAAAATGAAAAGGGAGAAAATAAAAAGAAACATGTGGAAATGAGCTAATCGCTTGAGCATCTTGGAATTTGCATTTTATGCTTCCACTTGAACTGATCCAGTTAAATTCTTTGAATCGATGCTTCGCATCTATTTTTTGGGGCCAATAAACAAAAGTTTATATATAGATGAACTATTCAGATTAATGGAAGCACATTGGGGTAGTTAGCGCGAAAATATTTGCGTAAACAAAGCAAAAAGCTAAATTGAAATCAAATTATTCAAGCACTATTGATCAATTTATTGTTATATTGAACTATTTCGAATTAGTGGGCAGCTAATTGAGCTGAATTTGGCATGGAAAATGTATATTACGGGAATTTGTCTATTTATAGTAATACAACTAGCTTAGCCAACATTAAGTGCCTGGAACTCGAGCTTGAATTGATTTGGGAGTCTTATATTTAAAAAACGTGTTATTTGAGAGAACTTGTCTGTTATATACAAAAAAGATCAGCTCACATTTTCTACTGTGTGCCAAGTCTTCATTCAGTTTATTGCAAATAATTATTTCTTATTGCATTCATGATTATGTTTTCATTTTGATGCATTTGGTAAACAACATTTCTGTATATTGTTTTTTTTTGCATATTGCAGTAAATCACTTTAAATAATGCCATAAAAATTAATTTGAAACAAAGTGCCTGCCATTTACAGCGCGAATCACGAAAAATGAGACGAGTTTCCATTTGCAGCTGGCAGCCGTTGGATGCGTCGTCGCTTGATGCATTGCAAATTGCTGACATTACATTTGACATTAATATATATATATACACAAATATATGAGGATCGGGTGATATGTTTATGTTTAATTGCGTTTGATTGACTGGCGGCAGGCGAGACGTTTGCAATAACAACAAGAATAACAACGAAAGTGATGCGTTTTGTTTATAGCGAGAAATCAAATCGATTCCCTTGGCATTTGGTGCCATTTGATTAGCTACAGTACTTCCTGAATACTGTAGCCGGACTCTCCGGCGCGTCCTTGACCTTTGATTCAAACGCCAGCGGCCCACGCGCCATTCAAATAAATCAAACCAAAGCACAAGCACATTTGGCGCCACGGGCAATGAAAAGACCAAAGCCATTGGACCAAGTGCTTACACTACAATCATTGGGCTCAAAAGTTGTATTTAGTTGCTCCAAAGTATTTACATAGGCAGCGCTTGGGTCAAGACAGGCGTGGACTGAAGCCCATTCATCTGTCCTTAAGCATGTAGAGTGTAACTTTATACTATTTATCATCAATACCAATTAAGTTGGCATCGCAAAGTATTCGAAAGTCGTTGAAAGTCGATTTCAACACGCGCCTTTCTTTTGCTTCTTGCCTGGCACAAAAGCTGCGCACATTGCGCATACGCCCCGCTGCCTGGCTGTAAACTTGAACTTGGCCGCTGTGCTGGCCTTTTTCTGTGCACAAGTCGATTGTTAATTACGATTTTAAAGGCTTCATATGCAACTGCAGCGAACAAGCTTCGTTGGCCAGCAAAACCGCCAAACCAAATACTGTATACGCATTTGACATACCACTTAATTTAGGCGGGCAATTTGCGTATAGAACTTTCTAATTAATGAACCGCAACAACGCGCCGGCTCAATCGAAACACGAATGCTTTTGCGGTTGTTGGATTTTATTTTGCCTTTAATTATATGTCAGCTGGTGTAGACTCGTTGGCCATACTGCAGTACTTTATGGGGCCGTGCCCTTTTTAGGGCTTTGTTTTGTTTTTTGCCTAATTGTGGCTGGGTTTTTGCCTTCTGGCGTTGTTTTTTTTTTTATTTGCTGAGTTTGACAGTTTTTTGTCTGGCTAAAAGACTGTCGCGTATCGCGAGTTCATTAAACTGAAGTGTCATTCGGGGAACTCAGTTCTTATTTCAGATTTTCCCCATTTTTTTTTTTTTTTTTTGTTTATTGCCAAACCAAAGTTCAAGCTCAAGAGGTATGTGTTGTAATAACAAATCAGTAAGCTGTGCATGATATGCCTCTTTTTTTCTTTACTTTGGAATTGCCGAAGCAAGCGAATCGGGCATTACACTGACAAAAATATATGTTGACTTAGAGTGTGTGTAAGCATCGATATACTTAATTTGTCGCTCAGGATGTTAACTAGATTAATTCGATGCAATGAATTATAGGTATTGATAAAATTTAAAAAAATGTTTTAAGAATGAGGATCAATCTTTGTTTTTATAATGTGACACATCTTTATATCTTCCTCTATCTCAAGCTCTATATCTACCTCTATGTGAATCTCTATCTTTATATATTCCTTACAATCTCTATATCTCTATCTCTTCCTCAATCTCTAGTATCCTTGAAGAAGAATGAAGGCACGAAAAAATCGAGAAGTTGCAGTGCAAAGTTCATTCATCCTAGCTGCTTTAAACAAGCTTCTAGTGTCTTAGCCACTATATTGTTTTATTTTGTTGTGCAGGCAAACTATCAACTAATTAATTGATTTACTTTTCTTGCACTTCGGCGCTTTTTGCAACACTTAATTAAGTGTTACACTTGACTACTCGTAAATCTTTCTGGGTCATTGTTGCTCAGTTACGAGTATTCTGGGCTAATTTATGTGGCTGTTGTTGTTGTATTTGTTCTTTCGCCAGATAACAGGCAAGTGGAGTCTGGCAAATAGATAAGATAAACGGGCTGATAGCAACGAATATCGTTTTACCAAAAGTTGCACAGACATAAAAATAAAGTCAACTTGTTTACCAAGTTAGTCAATTCAATAAATACGGCAGCCGAGCTCTTACGGAAGCATCATCATTATTAACATCCATCCACGCCATTACGATTCTCATCGTTTTGCATATTTATAGCATTTGTCAGCGCCCAGCCCGTGTCATGCCATAGAATTTATAATGCGCCCGCCCGCCCGCTGGCCACCGCCCGCCTTTGGGCGCCTTTGGCAATGGAGTATTACATCATTAATTCAATGAACCAAACTCATCAAGTGGCCCCACGCTGACAGTTGGGGAACAGTAAAACTCAGCACTCTGTCTGTGATTAATTTCTGTTGAACTGTTTTTTTTCCTTTTTTTTTGGACGCTTTTATGGCCACTTCTAGGGATTAATTAACAAAAAAATACTTTGACGCCTTGTAAACCATAAACGCGTTTTGCATTTTTCACCCAAAATAAAAACTATAGCAGTTTTTAGACTTAAGAAAAGACGTTTATGGACATTTGACGTCAAAGCGCGTATTTGGTCGAGTTGATTATAAATTGGGAAGCTGCCAAAAACCTGTCAGGCGACAGTTCTCAAGAAAGCCCAAAAACCAGAGGCAGAGAAAGCATTAGAGTATTATGACTATATCAAGCGGCTTGTAACGCCTTAAGGCAGGCAAAAAGCCATAAACCATTTTTATGACTGGAAGTATAAACAAAATAATGAATAGGTAGCCGCCTTTGCTGAGGCCCAAGCAAAGCTGCGCTTAAACTAGTTCTCATTTATTTTGGCAATTATTTTGTTTCTACTTTTATTTAAAAGCGCTTCTCTAATTCATTTCATTTATTGGTTTGCAAAATTTTTGTTATGTATACAAACTTCGACTGGTTGAGCGCCAAATGGTATTTATTTTTGTTATTTGGCTTCAATTTTCATGCGTGATCGCTTATCACGACGTCGAGACAGTTCATCGGCGCGGCTTTGGTCTGGTTTCAGTTCTGGTTACCAAAAGTTGTCGCCTGCCATGGTTATGTTTGTTGTTTTAGTTTGTTTTTTTGGCATCGGACCTGATCTTGAATTTCGCATGCCAGGCGCATAAAGTTTAAGGTTTTCTGTATGGCTTTTCGATTTAACTGTTGATGTCGTAAGATTGTTTACTGGTTTCTTGGTCTCTTTTTTCTTATACCCTGAGCCCATTGACAATGGGTAAAAAGGGTATGATGACTTTGTATCGATATGGAAATCCTGGTTTTTTGAGGAAGTCTCCTCGAAGTTAGTCTATTTCGAGTCACAAAAATTTACATGTTACTTCTATAATAGTGGAGACAGATCAAGTATCTTGTATTGGCCGCCCTTCGTCACCAAGCGCGAGGAAGGTTTAGGGTATTCCCAAGTCGTGCCGCCCGACTAGAGCACTTTTAGTTGTGTTTTTTTTTTGCATTTATGCTCTTTGCTTTCACGAACCGCATATTTTGAGCATGTTTCAATCATTGCTCTCTTGGCTTTTTCCTCACTAGTTCTTGGCTCAAGCACACCCAAAACACACATCATTTTTATGGCTTAAAGGAATTTTTAAACCGCTTAATTACATATTTTGGCAAGCTTTCATTTGTATTGAGTATGTGTGTGTGTGTTCGCAATTATAATGCCGCCAGCTTAGCTGGGTGCTCATAAAAACATATTTTATGGTCTAAGTTTGAAATTTGCACAATTTTTTGTTGGGTTTTTTTTTTTTAAATAATTTCTGAAGGTGTGCTGCTGTGCAATAAATAATTTAATTTATGTGCTACAAAGTGTGAACAATAATAAAAGAATTTGTTGAACAAATCAAGCCTGTGAATATTAAAAAGCTCCGAAATTAAATAGCTATCCCAAGAGATTACGCAAAGCCTCAATACGAGCTACAAAAGTAAGGAGATTAGAATTATGCTTAATATAAGTGGATTACTCTAGACAATTATAAAATTTTTATTGTTTAGGCTTCATGAAAAAACCTAATAAAATTTAAGGAAACTTCAGGCCAAATAAGCTAAAAATATGACAAACATGTTGGCTAGCTTAAAGCTGGTTGTTTATATAACAGCCTAGGCCTGGCCAGAATTAATGTGCATTTAATATGTTTTAAATTTGCATCGGAAACACCAAAAAATACGCAACAAATGTTGGGCACATATTGGCGTCGTTTTCATGCCATAAATCTTTTGGCCAGCATTAGGGAAATTATTTTATAGCCGGTTCTTGGTTTGCTTTATGGTTTGCCACGCCCCCGCCACAACCAATGGACGGCTGTGTGTGCCACGCCCACAATCGAAACCAATATCAAATTGAAAATTCCATTTAGAGATATTTAATTCAGCGGTTTACTGTCATTCGCAATTAACATATTCTTTTTACCTAATTTGATGTCAAATTTATTTGACTCGATTATTAAATTAACCAAAATGTTTATCGATTTGCGACGCGCCAAATGGCAGATTAATTGAATTGAAATAAATATATGTATTTGTAAATTAGTCGAGAGGAAGAAAAGCTTAGCTTAAAGCCAATGCAAACGCTCGCAGCTGCAGATTTGCATTTTTAATGCAATTTCTTAGAGGACGCCCTCGCACAAAAATTACAGTGAAAGGCTGCCGAGAGGGAAAGTAACAAAGGCAGCAGGATATGCCACAAACAAGAAGCTACAATAGAAAATAAAAATGTTAAGAAACTGAAATATGTGTGAGGGGTTTTCACTTTTTCATTGTATACCCTGTAAGCGCAGTGTGGAGCGAACATATTATTTGTCTACTGCGCTTATATAACTTCAAATCGACATTCCTATTGCAAGCAGCATAGTTTTGGGTTGTTTATCCTATATTGCTTTTGCCTACAGGGTATTTTTGAACAAAACGACGGAGCACGGACAGCTTTCGCTTCTTTTTAAATTGTACTCTTCTTTTCGCTATTGTTGCGCGTTTATTTTTGTAAGTTTTACTTATTTGCTTTGTGCAACTGCTACAGTAATCTAGCCTTTGTCTGGGCCCCCGCCCACTGCACTCTCCACGCACTGATCTTACCCCTCTGCCCGCCCCCTTTGACTTGAGGGTAATTCTCTGCAAAAGTCGCGACATTTTCAAGTTGTACGCTGACTTGTCACAGATTTGCGCATTGTTTTGCGTTGCCAAAGTCATTTGTTGTCTGTTGCTGTGGGAACTTTGAGTGGAATACTTCTAGAACGGAACGAAATAGAATCTTCAGAGTGGCAGCGCTTAATTTGAATTTGTTTGGCAAAGTGACAGCCAGAAAAAAAAATTAATGCACATTTATTCAAGTTGAAGACATTGAACTGAAGGCGCTTTGACTGAAAGTAAGACCTAATTGAAACGAAATGCGTACGATTATTCAGCTGTCGATGGGCATACAAAGGCCGTGTTGAACATAACTCTATATTCTAAGAAACTAAAAACGTAACTTATTGTTAACATTAGACTGCATGTTAAAGCTTAAGACATTCGTATTCAGCTGAACAACTAACTCAATACAATTTATCTCTTTATTTTATTCTCTTTATAGGTGAGCTCAAAACTATATCTCTGGGAACTTGGGTAACTAACCAAGCAAATACGCGTAATTCAACTCAATTTATCTGTGTGCATAAAAAACAAGCCCCATACTTATAGACAAATGGCACAATTTTCCGTAGAACAGCAACAACAACAATTACAACTAAAACAAGCAGCCAGAAGCAACAAGAAAAATAGCCAACATTTTTGTCGGCTCGCAAAAAAAAAAGGAACCAGAAATATTTATATATATATATGTACATATAGAAGAAAATTCCAACATTTGATACAAACAGAAATGTGTGCTGTACGCCTGGGCTGGCAAAATATTTGCTTGTTGATTTTTGATACAATGCGCGGTACAACAGTGCGTATGTGTAATGCACAGCACATATAGCGTATACGCCGCGTGCAGCACGCGCAATTAAGCAAAACAAAATACGAACGTTGAGCTTCAATAAAATAAAAATAAAACGAGAAAGTCAGGATAACTTCGGCACGCCGAATACTTAATACCCTTATAGACATTTGCCTTACCGTTTTACAGATATGTGAGACAAGTGAAGCTCGTAAATTCTAAGTTTGATTAAAATATACTGAAAAACAGAACATTTTGCCATACAAGAAATTTTTCGACTTATCCTATATGAGGGTCCGATAGATAAAAGATTTAGCGCATATATGAGAGGTTGATCAAAATATTAATAAACAAATAAGTTTTCCATACAAGAACCTACTTTTTGCCCGCCGGCAAAGTTTCAAGACGATTGCCTTAAAAATAAGGGACTAGTTCGCATAGTAATAGGCAGATCTTGAATATAAATACTTTCTGGAGTCGAGGACATCGCCTTCTATGCGTTACACATTTCATAAATAAATAAAATACTCTCCACAAGAGTATAAAAAAAAAAACCTGAAAGCCAGCCAAAAATGAAAGACGAACGCAAAATCAGCATTTAATTTGCCAGCCTCGACGACGGCGTGTGCATAATAAATAAATTTTAGAGTTGTGCGATAATTAATAAACAACGGCAACAAAATGCACATATGCGCCCGGCGGGCGGAACGGCGAGGCGGGCCGGCGTGCTGGCAAAATCAAACACTTGACCATAATCAGTCAATCAGCCGGCGAACGGGAACGCCGCCGGCGTATCGCTAATGAAGTTGTTGCGTTTATTTGTCGTGCGGCATCAGCCCACGCATATTAATAAATGTTGCAGTTGCAGCCGTTGTTGTTGGCGCTGTTGCCGCAGTTGAAATTACAGTCACCTGGCTGGCCAGAATTGGTCGGAGCCAATTAGGCGCATCGATTTGGTTCGCCTGCTTAGCTCAGACACAAGCCACATGTCGCACGGATAATTTGCTGCACGGGCCGAGCAAATAATCATGCCATATAAATGCATGTGTGTGTGTGTGGCATATATATGCGCACATGTGCAGCTAACAAGCTGTGAAAACAATTTATGCAGCTGAAATTTGCCATTTTTGAAGTTAACCAGCCGATTGGCAAATAAATTTGAGCTAGTTTAGCGACCAGAATATTCGATTTACTAAATTAAAATGCAGTGTTGACAGATAAAATATGTTTAAATTAATAATTTTGCAAAATTAAATTCATAATTTCACAAGTTAGCTTATGTTTGCAGTCAATTAAGACTCATTTAACATAAATTATAAACTTGCAATATATTTATTTATATCTCCCACTGGGCATTAGATATATCTAACAATTCCCAATTGATTCCTTTTGCTTAATAAATTTGCACACTTAGCACTAGATCATCTTTAACTTTAGTAGATTTCCTGTTGATAGCGTTGCTTTCATGCGCTATGCTAAGTATTTATAGTCTCAAGAGATGATCTAGACAATTGCTAATGGATGGCACAGATATCATGCATACAAATACCATATTCATATACAATCAACTATGTGCGGCTGACCCAGTTGGCGTAAGTGCTGTTTCTGGTCACTGTAGTGTGTGTGTGTGTGCGAGTGTGCAAGTGTGTGTGTTTGTGGAGGGGTCAACAACGCTGTGGCACTCAATACATGAATTGTGCGAGCCGCCGACGCACGCACAAAGCACTACAAAGTTATATGTTTGAATAAAATAAATATATATGCGCATATGTTTGTAGTCGCATACATTAATATGAAAAATTGTTGAAATGGCCGAACAGGTTGTCGAGTGCCTGCAGGTGCTTAAAGCCACCGCCAATGCCACTTGGCGGCGACAAAGGTGGGGCTAAGAACGTTTTACAGGATGTGCGCCTGCCGCAAAGGTACAAAATAAAACAACTCTAAGTGCTCCAGTTGGATGGGCTCAACTAACAGTTACCCTCAATCTAACAAGCACTCAAAACTCTTTTCCACATACATATATGCATGTACCCCTGTGCACTGTATGCTGTATGGAAAAGGAAAATGCTTTTCCAATTAACTTCATTGTTTATTGATCGAGTCTGATGTAACACATAGGTGTTTATATATAGCAGAGCCCAAAGCTATGGCTCCGAAAATGTCCAAAACTTTTATTCAAATGGATGAGTTATCGATTATTTTATATAAATTCCATCTTCAATTTGATGTCTATTCTCTGAGGACGAACCTTGCCAGTTCGACTTGGATATCCACACTTTATTGTCTCATGTGCACGCAACCCTTATATACCATTTCTACACATTTAAAATGCGTACAGGGTATATAAAAGCAACACAATACAAAGCAAACGAGAACAGGGATACGCTTGTTAGTAGCGGAAGTGGCAAGTAAAGACAATTTCTAATGTTGTTGTTTCTACTGTTGCTGTTGTTGTTGTTTCTACTGTTGCTGTTGTTGTTGCTGTAGCACTTTGTAATTACAATGTTTAATGCGACTTTTGTTGCCGCTTTTGTTGCTGCAGCTGCCACCTCCTTCAGCTCCGGTTAATTGGGTCACGTGTAACGCATTTTGGCGCTTATTCAAATTGCTGAAAGATGTTTTGCCTACGGCATTGCCTTTAGCCATTTAATTGACTTCCACTGTTGTTTTAGCTGCACCTGCAGCTGCAGCACCGGGCAACAACTCAATTAGCTTGCCCGCAGCAAAGCCTGGGCAAAGGCCATGCTGCAGCACTTTCGCACTGCATAATTTGTGGGTCAAATTTTTAACTATAAATTGCATTCAAATGCAATTAAAATGGAGCATTGTTTGCCCAGTTAACAAATAGACTGCATTGGCTGTCTTACCATGGCCAACACCGGACAGAGTTTAAAGTGGCTTAAGAAAGTTAAGCTATTCACTTATTGCCCAGGCAAAGCATTGAAGTAAATTGTTTATCCAAATTAAGCATAAGCTTGGACTTTATTTGAGGCATATACTGATCTTAAGCATAACAGAGCTCGTTTGAAAGTTATCCTGTAATATGCAGCAATATCTTATGCTTACTTTTCGCTGCTTGACAGCATACCCCTTGCCTAACGAGCTGCAGGGTATACTCGTAACTTAATAATTAAGAAATACGGACAACAATTCCTCGTTTCAGTTTTCATGCTCACTTGCCTGGCTGCTTGTCCAACCTCATTCCTCACTCTCAATCCCTCTCTCTCTCTCTTTTTCTCTGCCCTCTCTCTCTCCACCAAATTATCAGCCCGAAAAAACAAAACGAACCGTGCAAAATGCTCAACGTTGTCGACGTTCCTTCAATTTGATTAAGTTCAATTTGGGCAACTTTCTCAGCTGCCACGCCCACCGGCTAGAGCAGAAAGGTCGCTTTATTTTCAACACAACTTTCGCAGTTAACTTGAACAACATAAAAATGAAAATAAATAAAAGAACAGAAATGTTGGCTTAACTTTGTCGCCGTGGTAGAAATTGTGATTCCATTAGGAAAACGGCTGCGACTCGACTCGAATGCCATTTAAGTTTTGGTGACATTTATTTCGTCTCAAATGTGTATATGTTTGTGCAAGTATGTGAGTGTTTATGTGCGTGTGTGTGCGTGTTGCTGTGTGCTATGAGTGAGACGTGTCAAAGACACTTGCAAAAGCAGCACAGGCAGGCAATGGGAACTGAGCTGATTTGCATTGACAATATAATTATAATAAGTAGAACTGCCGGCAAATACAAATTGTAATGGAAATGGAAATTGGAAATTTTATCAAACGTGCTGCTCACGAGGGTGGCCACACGGGTGGCACGTATTTTCATGAATTTATTGACAGCTATTTTAAAATTCATTAGAGGCATGTTTAAAACATATTCCAAAGTTTATAAACTTAACCCTATATTGAGCTTCTGAACTGCCGCTAAAAGTGGTTGCGAATTATAAGCTAGAACATGTTTCCTTATAAATAATAAAAGCTATGAAATCACGCACGTATACTTTAAAATATATACTATAGAATATTAACTTACAAACTTATGGAACTGCCCTCCAGGCACTTGGGCGAAAATAAATCATGGCACATTTTTGGACAAGCTACTTACACACCCAAATACACCCACACACACATACAGACGAAGGCACACACACAGGGAGACACGCCCTCGCATGGACGACCACAACTGAATGCATATGAATTTTGCATTTGCAATTGAATTGAAATCCATAGATATTTTGTGCCTAGCCTATTAAATCAATTAAATGCCATGAATATTTCAATTTTGCAAAACGCTTTCACAATGCACATGAAATATTTTTGAGTGTAATAACGACAAATTGAACTCTGGTCGCAAGCAAATGGAAGTTCAATCCGCATCCAACTGACCCATGGGCAGACAACAATTGCAGCACACTCAAACTAATCAGTTGTTTCAATATTTGCCCAAGGCTTGCCCGGAGGGAAGAAGGACGAGTCAATGGCTGCAGGCTTGAGTTGGTCAGGAAACGGAAACGGGCGGCAAGCGGAAGTGAAGCGTGCAACCAGTTATGAACTGATTTGTATCCCATATAAGGGAGAACAAGCGCTCGGCCCCGTTTTGCCAAGTTTAAGCTAATTGATTTTCTCACACTCTCCGCTTAAAATTTACCGTCCTTTAGCAATTCAAGTGCGATTTTTCTTGAGCAATTTTAATGGCCTATCGCTGATGCTTTTGTTTTCCGCTTGTTTTTTTACACTTGCAGAGGGTATTATACTTTTGTGTGGACATCTGTGACATCTGCGAACACCTATATATATATATTTTATGTCTGGGTTCGTGTATTAAAAACCTTTCTGCTTTTCAAGCTATCTCGACTTTAAAACAATTTAAAGGAAAAATCAGTCAGAAATAAAGCTTCAAAAACCACATCCAAGGTCATATGCATTTATATATCTACCAGAGTATTTAATGTTCGGCATGCCTGTTCCTGTTTCCGCTGTTGATTTAAATGGATTCGCATAAAATTCGGCTAATTAAGACTTATGAAGCCCAACATTAACAAAAAAAATAACAAAAAAAAAATCTTAGAAACGCAAAAAGTGCTGCAAAGGAAGTGTTTGCATTAAAAGGAAAATTCATTTGACTGCTAAGAAAAAGAAAGAAAAAAAACATGTTGAATTTTCATGAGGCCAAAAACAAAAAAGTAAAGAACTTTTTCCAAAGGCAAACAGTAAAACTAAAGACTGCATTGAGACAGATAGCAAATGGTCGCTTAGTCGGGGGGGAAAGAGAGTACTTAATTTATTTTCATTGTATTTTCAGAGATTTTCTATTAGTTTTCATTATGTTTTCTGATAATGAGTTAAATTCTTAAGGCTTATTTCTTAGTTAATGTAAAGAAGCTTTCTGAAATTCAAGCCGGGCTTCATTTGAGACATAAATACTCGCCCAATAGCTGGCGGAAAAGCTTTTGCTTTGCGTTTCTTGACCTTTTTAAAGTACATTTTTTTTTGGAATTTTCTTATAGAGCATAAATAAAATTTAAAACATGCTGAAATGAAATCCGCTACTCAGGACGCGGCTGTGCAAATGAGTAATAATAAAGCCAAAAACTCTTGGCTGTTAATGTTTGCGCATTAAAATAAAAAGCTCAACGTCCAAGCACACAGACACACACACCCACACACACACACGCGCACAAGAGCCCAAAAGGCAGCCAAGTAAAATGTGAAAAAAATGAATTCATAAATTGGGACAGCAAAAATGTTGTGGGGTGTTAACCACTCCTGGGATGTTGTGGACGGCCCTCCGGGCACATGGTCCAGTAGCTTTTTTAGCCTGGCCATAAAGCATAATCAAGTTGCAGTGACGAGCACGGCTGCCAGCCAAATAAGCCCTAAGAGTACCCACCTTGACGGCGCTTATTCTCGCTTAATGTTTATTTCAAAAGGTTGTCAAAAATGCTTGCATTTAAAGGCATCCGCTTCTCAGTTGAGATGTGAACATCTCGGGGATTCTCGGATTTGGCGGCGTGTGTGGCTTGAATGTCTTGGCTGGCCATTTACATAAACATGCTTGATACGCGGCCCCCAGCTGCTCGAGGAAGGGGGCCCGTCATGTACTCGACGCTATTTTGTGTAGATTATAATACGTATATACAAATTGCGGGCGTGCATAAATATCAAATACTTACGAGCTCGCCCATAAAAATCAATTCAGATTGGCCAACATGCTGTTGGGCAAAGTGTTTTTGTGGCTAACGGGGGCTGAGGGCGGGCGGCGTCAGTGACTGTGCCCACAACCAGACTCTGACGTAGTCGCACCGCTGCTTTTTGTTTATTTGCATTTCCTGCCCAAGCTACGGAAGTTCACATCTCAGTCAGTCAGACAGGCAGCCAGAGATTTGGATGGGGTCGGGGGTTGTCATTAACCCAGCCGACTCTCTGCCGCAGAGTTATTTATTTTACTGCTACCATGTGCCCCCGTCCACATTAAGACTTTCACGCACAGCGTTGGCAACGTTTGCCAGTGTTACCAGTTTCTTTGATACTCTGTAGCTCAAGAAAATGGGTACACAAGTTTTGTGCAAGTGTATGTAACAGGCAGAAGGAAGCGTTTCCAACCCCATGGAGTATATATGATGTTTATTATGACGATTTTGAAATCTACGAATAGTAGAGAATTATATTCAAAATGTCATAATACTCTCATATATCATGTATCTCGTATTTTTATCATATCTGACATATCTCGAAGATTATGAGAGCTAGCTAAACCAAACTTGGTATGTAGCTTCTCGTAGATTCCATCTTGAAGCCCTGAAAGTTTTAGCTTGTGGTGGCAGCTGAACACTGGCAGGGTAACTACAAAGCGAGCACTCCCGACTGGAGCACACTTGTGATTTATTTATTTTATTTTTTCGTTTGCTTCACTTTGAGCTAATCATCAAAGGTTGTTCCCATCATAGAGGCCTCATTAAATGCGCCGCTTCAATTTTCTTTTTCTTACATAAGTACTTAGCCCTGTCTCTCGCATAACTGGCCTATATGTAGAAGACTTTGACGTCCAATGTTGGGTGACTAGTTTTTATTTGTGATTTGCTCATCACAGGTTTTCTTTGTCATAAAGAAAAGACATTAAAAATAGTCTAAATATATCGAAATATATCGTATGTGGCTGATGATATCAACATTGTTTATGAAACTATAATTTAGGAACAAGCATAAATAAACAGAAACAAATACACAAATTTTCGTTAATGCTCAGGTTGACAATAAAAACGGCAAATGTAGCATTTAAATTGTATTTATACGAAATGTGTGAAAATAGTAAAATATTGCGGTTTATTCAAATTTTCTTTTAGCTTCTCTTAATATGACTTTATGCAATTTCGTCAGCTTCTATTTTGAATTTGTAAGAAATGCTTAAACCAACTGCCAAACACTTTGCGCAATACATTTTTTCCAAGATTTTTATATTTGGCAAATCAACTAGGAAAATGTCTGAGTGTATACGTTTATATATTTGGCTGCCATATAAAATCGCTCGAATAGATAAGCTCGAGGCTTTTTCACCATAATTCAGTCGGTTAATTGGTTCACACTCTCAGAGACGCCGTCTATAGAAACAGTTTCTCGTTGTTCCTTTCCTTTTCTTTTATTTTTGTTTGCGTGTATGATATAAGAAGCGTGCCAATTTTCTTGGCAATATTCCTAGGCTATTTTCTTAGCCTTTATTTTTAACACAAAATTAGTCATCCGCTGGCGCACCAATGCAATCTGAGTATTTCAGAATTTGTTCCATTGAATTTCAATTAAGTTAGAAGATGAGAGAGAAAAACAAAGGGCAACCACTTGTTGCGACTGACAAAAGTTCAGAATTCGCTTTCATCTAATTGCTTATTAATTGTCTGTCCGGCAGCGCCTGGCAAAACCCCAAACGGAGCTCTTAAGCCCCGAAGGCCAGGTGTATTATAGCAAAGAATGTACAAAAGGTGACAGTGAATTATGTCACAATATAGACCAATATATATATTTAAAACATAGACCTATATTGTCTGAAGTCCATGAGCTAATTTATGTGTCATGCGGCGGCAATATTGGACGACTTTTTTTTGGCATGTTGTTGATTTATTGAGAGCAGGCCGCACAGCAATTTAATTAGCTACATTTGAAAAGTAGGTTAAGCGTTTAAGCATTATATTTCCTTTATTTTTGTTTTCTTTTTTTTTTTTTTTGCCTGCCTCTCTGTGCCGTAATTTATTTAATTTTTCATGCTATGTGTTGACACTTTAAAATAGGCCCATTTAACGATTGACTGACGAGCCGTTGAAATTAGCGTGCATTTTGTGTGAGTGTGTGTTAAAGGTTTTAAATGTCGCACGATAAAAATTACGTATCGTATACGTTATTCATCAGGCGAAATTTTGTTTTAAATTCAAGCAGCGCTTTTATTATGCTTGACAATATTTTTGTACAACAATTGACTGCACATTTGAATGTCAGAATTCCTTGTCACCTGCTGAGAGATGTGCGTGGGAAAATGCATTAAAAATTTTGTGACAGACATCACAACAACTGTCAGAAAATCCTCCAGTGCAACTGGCAGCTGGGAGTCCGGCCATAAATTGGCCAGCTTGCAAGTGGAACTGATTGATGCGCTCCTCATATATTCTGCGCCCAATTATATTTTAAAGGACAGCTCTATTTGAGCTTAACATTTTGTTTAGCATTTAAATTACTTTATACTTTAGTTTAATTTAATGAAATTCAAACAGTTGTTCGTTAGAGAGCACGGAAACAATGACATTCGAGGAAAAGCCGCCTCATAGTTTCTTTATCATAGGCCCCACTTTTTCAGTTTCTGGAGCTTTGCTTAGCGGATATCATAAATCGAAATGCCCTTCAATTTGATTTGTAGCGCACTCAACATTGAAATATATCCACATTATTTTGATGCGTGAGTGCTTTGCTTGATTTCCGATATATGCACAAGCCAGACACATGAAAAATGTGCAATAATTTGTATGCATTTAATGAAACAATTTTATTTTATTTTATGCAATTATTCAAATAAATATAACTTATGTATTACAAAATTGAAATCGCTTTATATTTATAGCATTCCAATTGTGTTTATGCAATGCAATCGCAGTTATCATAAACTAATAAAGTGTGACAGATAATTCGGTTAAAATTTAAATGCATAATTCCACAATAATAATGATATCATGAAATATTGATAAATCAACATAAATGCAATTAGCGAGACATTCACATTGCCGGAAAACTGCCAGCTGGAAAAATGGGACAGGTCATGTATAAATAACAGATTGCCCAGACATAGATAGATATAATAAAGAAACAAATTAAGCTGACAACTGACACAACACATAAAACAATTTCAAGTTCATTCTTTTCAACAAAATGCGATATAATATTAGATACAAAAATAGAAATCCAAAAGGTCAAATTGAGGGTGGGTGACAAAACTGCGAGCGTGGATGTCTCGATGACATCGTATGAACGTGTGTGTGTGTGTGTGTGTGCGAGAGTGTATGCGAGTGTATGTGTGTGTGAGCGAGTGTGACCATGTGAGTGCCTGGGGAGCAACTTAAATTGAATTCAAATTTGAGAACGTGCTGACTCTGGTGTGGTAAGCAGTTGAGAGACTAAATGTCCTGGCCACCAGGACAGAGGAAGTGAATGCTACCAAAACGAAACTCGGGCTGTGCAATGGGAATTTGGCTGCATATGCACACACGCATCATGTGTCTCGATGGCATTGCGGTTTAAAAAGAAAAACACAACTTATTTCATGCCACAATGCAATGGCAACAAGGGAACGGACTGACTGACACATACACACAGACAGCAAGTAAAAAATGGAAAAATTGTATAGAAGTGAAAGACTTTAAGTAAAGCTAGCCAATAGACTAGCCCACTCACTGAATAAACTCATCGTTTGGCCGGCATTCGACGTTTTAATGATGATGCTGATGAAGATAATGATGATGATGATATAATTCGCAGAGCCAATGAACTGCACTGGGCTGGGCCCAGGTCATCGGGAAATCAAAATAAACACAAGAAACGGCGCGCCTCATATTAAATACCCTTGCAGAGTTTCTTTTATGCAAAAGCTTAAGGTTCAACTGAATTTTGTTTATAGAAGCCATCTAATATGATCTCAAGAAGCTCGCATATGTCAAGTAAATCACTGGAAAAATAATTAAGTTTTTCATGCGACAACTAGGAGAGACGTGTTACACATTTCTTTACAAAATCATGATACCCTCTGCTAGCGCAAAATAAAATCAACAAATTCTTCTGCCAAGCGAAATGATATACAATGTTTGCATATAGGAAATCTGTCTACAAATTTATGTATATGTATATGTATATGAATTGGGGAAAATGCATTTGAAAATGGGTTTTTTTTTAGTTTTATTGGCTGCTCATGACCTGCGGCAATAAAAATTGATGGCTGCCTGTGTCTGGGCAAGGGGCTGGGCGCACTTGTGATTTATACATGATGCCGCCGAACCGTTGTTGCCGCAACATGTTGCCAGCGCACTGTCGTGAAATGTTGCTGCAACATCTAAGCGATTTGTTGTCTGCTGACGCCGCCGTCGCTGACAGACGCGACTGCGTCTAATCTCAACAAGATGAAGCGTTTGGCCATATGGAAAAATATTTTCAAAGAGATTGCCAAATGCTGATTAGCTAAAAAGCGGCGCACGACTCGAAAAAAAGAGCAGCGAGCAGCCATTTGAAATTGATTAGAGCAGCGGGCAGCGAGTGAGGGGCGGGCGGGGGCAAAGCGCGCTCTCGCATTATGACTGTGACTGGAGATAAGTGCAGCGATAGCGTCACAGCCCATTAGAGCAACCTACTTCTCCTGCAGCTCCTTCTGGCTGCATAGATCAGCGCCTGATTTGATTTGTTGTGTGCTCCCCGCGCGCCTGGCCACTTTCCAAAGTGAACGCCAACACACGCACACACAATGAGATGCTGCCACGGGTTGCATTGCGGAAATCAGCGTTGAATTGTTGCCATTTTCAAGCGGAGTTTGCTTGGCATTCGGTTGCTTTGCTCACCTTCAAGCGTTGCAATTCGAGCTGCTGCCAACTGCTGCTGTTACCAGATGCTTATCAGTTGCATTAGAGATGCAGCAGCAGAGGCAGCAACGCTTCCTTTTGTCTATGTTGCGCATGCGCTGCCCTTGTTCTTGATATCAGCTGTCTGAAGGCTGCTTTCACATCAAGATTAAATACCCTATGTGGCGCTGCAGTTTTCGGGTATATGGGATTGAGTGCAAAGAACACAAGAACTGTTCTTTAAGCCTAAAGAAATTCTATACAATTTAAATTGACAAATAAAGAGCTGTTTGGTGTTAAGGCTAAGGTATAGGGATTTTCTGCAATTCCACACGAAACTGTGGAAAATTGGTGGAAAATGGTTGGATAAAACATTTTTGCTTGACCTGCTGCCAACCTATTTTCAAAGATAGTTGTACAAATGTAACACGTGTTTGCAAAGCCCATCCCTCTTAATGGAAAATGGATGAATGAGAAATGAGTAAAATTTGAAGAAAGAAATATGACCTCAGCAAAGCGAGGTAGTACCCGTAAGTTTTATAGAATAACATAAGCAAATATACTAGGAAAGTCAACATTTGTATGACAAACACTAAACTTTTTTACAACATACAGATTTCTGTTAAAAGCATCATTATATTATGAATAAGAAAGCACAATTTTACTCATCTGCAGAGCATCTAGCAGTCGGTACACTCGGTGGCCTGCCTGTGCACTTGTTCATTTGTGATGTTAGGCGCCGCTTACACTATGCAACATGCCTTTGTTCTACTCACCTTACAGCTAGCTGCCTGCCAAGGCTGTCGCGTGAGATAACTGACTTAGCTGACTTCCTGCCACGACTTGGCCAAGGCATTGTTTGGCGACTGGCTGACGCAAATGGGCAGCTTAGTGGGCCAAAAGTAGTTGATGCCACTGCAGTTGCTCTTTGCACTTGTTATGATTATAAAATGGGAAACTTGGTCTGAGCGACAAGGCAGCTCAGCCCAGCTCAGTTCAGCGCAGCATAATCAAAAACATAATCATCATCATAATAGCTATTTATTATTGCAAGTGTTTGCTTTTGTGTTTGCTTTGACAAAAGATAACAAACTGCTTGGAATGCGCACAATTGCAACGGGGCTAATGAGACAGACCGCTGACGGAAGCAATGCTCGGACCCAGACACTGAATAGTATCTCGAGCTGGAGATGTAGTCATCTTGGCCGATACTCAAGCGCATTGTAATTGGCAAAGCTCAACTTGTTGGTACTTTGAGATGTATGAGAGGCAATTGCAGCTAAAGCTGCTTGCTGCACGCTTTGGCATAATAAAGACATTAGGTATTCAAAACATTCTCCATAGATGCCAGTTCCCTCCCTTTCCCTCTCTCTCTCTCACTCTTTCTCGCTTGTTCTCAGGGTGCTTCGGCAGCTCATTAATTCAATTGCATTGCATTTTCGTGGAAATTGCCGGCTGTGTTTCGTCTTAGGCAAATTTGCATTTCACTTGAGTGAATTGAAGGCAAGACAGGTGAGCTGGCTACACAATTGGGCGTCCTGCCACAGAGCCGTGTTAGCTGCACTCCACGCGTAACTAATTGCTTTTGCCGTCGTCTATGAAATATGCAACAGGGCTGCAAGACAAAGTGCACAACATTTGCCAGATTGGCAACTCTGGACGGGCAACAACAACTCAGACACAGCAATCAAATTCAATCAATTTAATCAAGCAGAACACACACACGCGCCGAGGCAGGTGGCACACGCGGCGTATGCGCAACGTGGCAGCTGCTTGTGGCGCCTCGTGTTAATTTTAACACGTAACACGCGCCAGCGATGCTAAAAATACATATCATGTGCATGTATACAATAAATGTACTTTTATATAGCTGCCATAATATCGAGTAACACACACAAAAGCAACACACACTCCAACACGCACAGACATTTGATACACACACACACGCTTAACTAGAGGAGAAAACTTGGCTAGCAGCAAGTTGCCTCTGAGCAGGACGGGCAGAGAGTTAGATCTGGGTCTGGGTCTGGGTCTGAGCTACATAATAAAGCAGCCATAAAGCAGCAGCAAAACGTGCAAATAACACGTACAAATGAACAGTTGTAGGGACAAAATACAGCGAACAGTGCTGGGTTATGCACAACTATTGTGTGCCCAAAAACAATTTCGCCTCAATTTCAACAACTAAAACTTATGAGCATTTCAATTACTTAGCAAAAAAAAAGAAATATGAATTGTTAAATTGAATTTGTTGAAAAGTTTTGCAAGGTATATTTATTCGCAGATTTGATTTGACATACGATTCACCTTCACATGTTGGCGATATGTTGTCGAAAGGCTTTCTCTCAGCTCATTTGATTAGTTGAGTACAGCTGTTTGCTTGGCCATTTGGCCATTTGGGAGACAGCGCCAAAGAAATTTGTAATTCTCAAGCGAAAGACAGAAAGTCAATGTTAAATTCTTATGCTAAACACGCGCGTGTCTGACGAGCGATTTGCTGGCGTTTTTCTGCTGCTGCTGCTGCTTCTGCTTCATCTACATGCTGGCTGTATGCATTAAAAAGCATACAAAATAATAAAAATACATGCACATAAATAACACGAGGCAGCCGAAAAAAAATAAGAAGTACAGGCCATACAAAACCAACGCAGGCAAAATAAAAATCAAATAAACTGAAGGGCAACAACAGCTGAAAGGCAACTTTAGGTTCGCTTTGGCATTTCTGACGCGAGGAAAATGCCAACAAAAGCCAGTCACAAAAGAAAAGTAAAGCTGAAGTAAAAATTCGCACACGCCTCGCAATTCCTAAGCCGTTGAGAGACGCGTGAACTTGAATTGATTTGCTTAGAGACTTTTCCCGGCACACACAGACACTCAGACACACAGGCAGGCACACACACATGTACACATAATGCCGCTTGACAAGAGTTGAAACGACGTCATAATTATAACGAGCCGGCAATTTGTATAGCTGGGCACACTGACAACGGGGCGTATGAGCAACCGAAACAACAAACAACATTTTTATGGCCAAACAACAGAGCGGTAAATTTTAAAGTGTATTTCGAGAGAAAAAGGTTAAATGCAACCGTAAAATGGCAACCGAGAGAGAGAGAGAGAGCGATAGCGTGAGAGAGAGCGAGAGATAGAACAAGGGAAAAAGAAAGAGTGCGTTGTGAGTTGACAGGGGAATTGTGATAAGGGGCGGCAAGATGGGGGGCAATGTGCGGCTCGGGAAAGATTTATGAAAAATTGGCTTTTGTTTGGCCAAGCGGGTCACAAACAAACAAGATAACAGACCCACACACACACACACATGTTGTGTCTTCCTGTGTGTGAAATGAAAATGTAAGGTTTATGATGAAGTCGATTTTTTGCATACGAAAGGGTAAAAGCATAATAAATTCATTTAAATATAATCAAAATTTAAGCAATTATCGAATGAGCAAAAAAAAGATTGCTAATAAATTGATTAGCTAAATGCACGTGCATCTTAAAATGATTTGGTAGTAAAATAATTGTTTTTAAATATAAGTTGAGCTTCTGGACCAGAAGATGGCTTGATTCTCAGCTCTAGCCTAAAAGTTCAACTAACGAGTTTATAACATTACTTAAACTAGCTGTAGAGCATTTGGTAGTCGTCATTTAAATATTTTTTCTTTACTTTTTTAGTTGTTTGTTTGTTTTTGTTGTTCTGTGTGCTATTGCATGTTTCCACTTCCGCTGTTTGTGTGTTTGTTTTTTATGCGTCTGTGCCTAAAAAAGAGCACAACTAAAATAAATAAATGAAACTACATGGCCTAAGCCACGCCCACTGGCCTTGCCACAAAAAAAAAACAAGACGATTTTTTTTTGGAAAAATCAAACTTGTGTCATAATTTTCAATATATCTCAGCGGACCACAAAAGTTGACCGTAAATAAACAAAAATGTTGCCGCTGGCGAACATGGGTTAAATTAGGTTAAAATGACAACCGAAACGGGCACAAGCCGCAAAATAAAAAATATCTATATACATATACGCACATATAGATAGTAGAAGAAAATAACAGAATTTCTAATCTGGAGCAACAAATCATCGTCTAAACAAATTACGAATTCATTTGTTGTTGAGGTTTCATTTGCGCCAGTTATTGCATATTTCGAATTTGGCTTTGGCTTTTAATGTGCTCCAGTCTTTATGAGGCATGTAGAAATAGTATTTCTCGTGCTTGATTGTTTATGTTTATACATTTTAATGTTGCAACAATAAGAACAACAACAACAGCATTGAAATCGTTTTTGGCAAGTTTAACAAGAGGCGGCGCTTGGCAGCTGCCTCCTTTTGCATCATCAACTGCATTTGCAGCTGCAACTTGTGCCCTGGCACAATATCAAAGTCAAATTATGTCTGTCGTGTGCGTGTGTGTGAAATGCTTTCAGCTGTTGCCAAATCAAATAATCAACGGAAACGTGTTGCAATCAAACCAAAAATACACAAACGCTTGTGCCACAAAATGTTGCCATAAAATAAAGGAAAGCATTGGCCCAAAATAGACAATAATTAGCAACGATTTTTAGCTGTATAATTATTTTAGCCAATTTATGTGACTTTTTGGTATTCCATTTTATATTACTATGATGTCAGCTAGCCAGTTAAGGCCCTTTAAGACTTTAATACGACCACAGCATCTTGAGTCCGCAGCATCAAGTGCTCTAATCTCAAAATACTTGGCTCAAATAACTTGAGAGACACAAATAACTGCAACAGCCCGGGCACTTGCAAAAGTCGCGTGAAATCCAAACTCTTGAGTTCAAGCATAGACGGGGAATCCTTTGGCCCACTTCCTGCCCCACCGCTCTCTCCCCTTTCTAAGGCCATGCACACCTGGCATTTAAGCTACGTGAGGCGAAGTTCAACTCAAACTTGTTGAAAAATTGCAAAACGTTAATCAAAGTTAAGCGGCACGACGGAGACGCAGACGCAGACGACGTCGACGTCGACGTCAAAGTTAATTAAATTACAAAGTTATTTAATACTCTGGAATCGTTACCGTTAGCAGCCAGGAACAGGAGAGAACCAGGCAGGAACCAAGCAAGTGCTACAGTAAAGCACTTTGAACTTTGGCCACCAGCTCACCTCACCTCACCTCACCTTTTGGCTCTTGATGCGAGGTGTTGGATGCGGCAATTGGAAACCCCTCGAAAACGTGTGTCAGTTTTTAACGAAATGTAATTGAAATAAATTAAATTGCTTGCACTGCAGAAGCTGCAGGGAATCAACTGATATGAACTGGACACAAAAATGAACACTCAAGCGGAAAGTTCATACTTATTAAGGACAGCTAGAACGATATCGGTTCAAGTTAAAAGGTTTATAATTTATCGCATATCAATGCTGATATACTAAACTTCATAAAATATTACTCCATTCGCAAAATTATAGTTAATTTTTAGTAGTTCTCATGATGAGGATTCGTCATCATCATTTAAGTTAGGCAGTTGCCAATCGTCCTCATCATCGTATTCGTTATCCTCACGCTCCCGATCCTGATCATGCTCCTGATCACGATCGTCATCGGCATCATCATCATTTTCTTCCGATTCATTTTCATTATTGTCTTCCTCGATTGATTGATTACACTCGCTTTTATCGCGCGGCTTCTTCATAAAAGGATTGTTCCGTGCTACAATTGTTGGGGAATATTCAATATAAAAAAAGTATAGCTTGGTATACACACTGCCTCCTCACCCCTCTCATTGGGCGGCTCATTGAACTCGTAGATATCCACATCGAACACCTCATCGCGCGGCATTAATGCCGTTAAGTAGGCCGGCTTTTTGGGCACATTCACATTAAGCACTATCTGACCCGAACGGAATTGTTAGCATCTGTCGAGGATTAGCTGCTGTTGCCGGTGACTCACCCATGAATTCTGTGCCGCGCTGCGGCTCAATAAATAGCGAAGTAGCCGGCCGTGTGCGCAGGTAGTACCTATTGAGTGCTCTCTGGGTGCTCAGCTGCAGATCGGCACGACGTTGCCGCTCCGAGACATAGCCGCGATCCGTGACAATGTCCATCATGGTGTTCTTGTAGGTGTGCACACCGGGAAAGGGCGGCATATATTTGGGTATGTGGCGGCCGCTGCGCAAGCCACGCGACTGATTGATATCCAGCTGTGGACTCTGGTGTATATCCTCGTCGCGCGTCTCCACCGGGCTAAAGCTGATGGGCGTCGGCTGAGTCTCTGCGCTGCTATCACGCAACTCCCGCAAGCCACGGACCCCAATGCCCAGCACACGGAACGTGCGCTCCACATCAAAGTAACAGGGCGTGGAACGGCCCGCATGACAGGCGGCATTCGAGGTGGTCACCGCAATGTCACGCAGTCCTGCCGATAAGGAGCACTGGAGAGAACTGGAGGGCACTGGAATGCAGTTACTCACTGTAGCGCATCAGCACGACCAGCTTGTCGTGCACCAGCTTGTTCTCCGTATTGCAGTCCTTTTGCATAAGCATTTGGTCCATCACTTGGCCCAATATCTCCTCGTATGGATTCATTTGTTGCAACTGATTGAAGGCAGGCAAATCAATTATGTTTGACTAGCTGTCGGCTATTTTGCTGTCCTGTCATTTGCCAGTGTTGACTAACTGTCAAATTGCATTCTCTTCGGAGCTGCCACAGCAACTGCAGATTTTCCTGCTCACTCTACTTCAGTTTTCCATTGGAATTTCCACAGCCAGCCTTTGGCTTCTGTTGTCTGTTTAACCCCTTAACATGTTTGCATAATCTTTCCATAATGCTGCACACAATCAGCGCTCGTTTCGCTCGCTGAGCCAATGCCAACAATTAGCCAGCGATTCGAGACGTTTCCCCGCCCAAAAACTAATTAAAATATTTTCGCTTGACGATCGCGACAAACTGCACACATACACACACACGCACACACATGCACACACTAACACACTAACACACAAGCACGCACATAATGAACTTATTTAACGTGTTTTCATTTACGTGAATGTTTGCGTTTACGTTTACGTATCTCGCAGCGCTCTTAATGAGTTATGCAAATATTTGTTGCTGAATCAATTTTCTGGAAAACAAACGCAGCAACTGCTCCCAACTAACATCATGTCCCGGGACTAGACAGGCGACAAGAGACATTCAACTTTAAAGAAACGAAGCGAAAATACACTTAAATCCAGTTAAGAATCATTGTGAAAATGTGAATAAAACTGTAGATTATTTCTTATTGTAAAAATAAATATTAATAATGAACTCAAGTTTTATTATAATTAGCACGAATATATTAAATGCTTAATGCAGGCTATATGTCAAAATAGGCAAGAAAATTCTCATGTATAGTTGAGTACCTAAAGAGTATAAATAAATATGTAAAGAGTAGATTCTCTCAATGAATAAATAAGTATTTAATCATTTCACCGAATGACTCTACAGTTAACCTTTTCAACAGCTTATCCTATATAAAGTATGTGAGTTATCTTTGATTAAATAAATTGTTGTGGTTGTCACATCGAATGACACATCATCATCAGCTTCATATAGCATGCACCTGAACCGTTTGGGAATTACAAGCGCATAACCTGAATTTTGATTGTAATGGTTGATTGTAATTCTTCATAAGTAACTAACTACTTTTGAGTCATTTACCCTTGATAAATAGGTTATTAATATCTATGCTTGAACCGTTTGGAAATTACAAACGCAGTATATGGAAGATTCAAGTTTTTTTTGACAAACTTGAAGAGAAATTGCGCATACCCTCACACAGGTAGGGACATGGAAACAAACAAGTTGGCTTGTTAACTCCAAGGCAGCTAGTAGGAGAATGTGCGAGTATTGTGCCTAATGACAAATTTCCACAAGCCACAAGCAAACACACGAGAGGCATCCAAAGCCGTCGCCGGAACAGGCGGCCGCACAGACAGCGCAATGCATCATAAAAGTTGTTGTTGTTGATGTTGTGGCAACTGGAGGTGGTAATCATTCATGAGGCATGAAAAAAGCGACGAGGTTACTGTGTCAATTGAACTGAGCCGCCGGGGCAGCTAGGAGAGTGTTGCATGTCGGCGGGCGAAGCCTTTTAGATGCAGACGTCGCAGATGCGAGATTCGCATTTGTGACGCCCAAGAGGCTGCCGCAATTGAACAAATTGCCTCCGCGCCGATGCCCCAGCACGTTGATCGTGTATTGTGGGCGTGCGTGGCTGACATTTGTGCCGGCTGCCTATCGGGAATGCAAAATCAGCTTAGTTCAAGTCTCAATCTGCGCGCCGATTCGCGGCGCAGGCGCAACTGCCCCAAGCATGCAGCTTGTATCTTAGATAAAAACTAAATCATTTCGCAGCATGCAAATGTTATCGTTGTGTGTGTGTGTGGCTGTGTGTGTGGCTACTGCACCCATTGTTGCATAAATTTCATTCATAATTAACAAGATGCGCAACTTGAGTTGCAAGTTGTTTGTTTTCAACAAAATAATTGCCACAATTTGTGTTGCAGCCACAAATTGAGCTGTCGCTGTCTTCTCTCTGCCGCTGAGAGCAGAACAGGCTAATTCAAACGATTAATTTGATAAGCTGGCAGCTTAAGTCAGCAAAGACAGTCGGCAAATGCGAACGACAGCTAAACAAACCTGCAACAAATTGATTGAGCGCCAGATTACTCTGCAAGTTGTTGCCGCCAGACGATGCTGTCGATGTTGTCGATGCGGCTGCAACTGCAACTGGTGCAAATTGCGGCAACAAATTGTTCCAGTTTGCCCCGTTTGCAGATAGACCTATTGAGATACCAATTGGCTGCTCCGCTCTGGGACCGTTAAGCCCACTCAGTTGGCCTGCCGCACTCAGTTAAAACTGTGGCACGATCTCCAATCTGGAGAAGGGCAGGTCAATGCTTTGGCTTTGTCTATGACAGGCTAATACCGGAACTGGAGCCAGGCTTAGCCTCAGCTGCCACAAGTCATTTGCAATTGACTTGGAATTTGGCCCAACCAACAAGTCTTTATATAACGGAGTTGCAGCCGTTTCCAAAGCAGGTGTTTGAACTTGAGGTAAAAGAAACGTGCCGAACTTGTTGCAAGTTTGGCAAATGAAGTGGTATTAATAAATATCTTTTGCTTGTGGAGTTCAATTGAGAAATTCAAAACATAAAACTGAAATCTGGCCAAAACTGTGTCACATGTGGCATGCCATTTTTGGACATATTTTAAATATTGCCTTGGCGATTCTGTTGTCGAAAACTTCATCGAGATTTTAATAACATTTTTAGTAATAAAAAGTACCTCTATTATATCGATCCTCACTCTCTCTCTCTCCCTCATGCAGCTCACTCGCTCTCTCTCACACTCAGCCTTTGGATTTGCTCTTACTCCTCTTACTTAACTCAATGAGAATCGCATAGAAGAGCGAGTTGCTTGCATCTACAATTTTGGGTCATTTTATAGCTGCAAATCATGTTTGACATCTCAGTTTCATAAATTTTGCTTAAAATAGACTGCATTAATTCCCATGAAATACGCAAAGCCATTTTGGACTATTGAAGGCAACAAATAAAAATGCAATGCATGCAATTTGTTAATGCCAAAAACGAATGCGGCAGCAACGTCTGCAAAATGTGCGCCCCAAAATAAATGCAATAACAACAATTTTCGAACGATACAAAGTCCAATTGGGATGGGGCTCTTGGGACCTGGAGCCAGTACAGCCAAATGGCAGCCACTCGAAAATGTCACTGAGTCTGACAAGGCACATGCCTTGCCTTTTCCCGCCACCCCTCTCCCTTTGCTGACATCCACGAGTTCTAGAATTTCTTTCATAATTTGCGTCTGCATTTTCTCACATTGTTGTTTTAGTTGCCACTTCGACTGCGACTTCTTCTACTTTTACTTCATCTTCTTCGCATTTGCTTATTTGCCTTTGCTGCCGGTTATACGCTTCCTCTTCGGCTACTTCAGCCTCTTTATGGTACCTTAACATTGTCACGTTTATTTTGCTTGCTTTTGGGTCGTGTTTTTGTTTGTTTATTTGCCATGCGATATGTTTGTAGATGGTCGGGTATATGAAATATGGGATATGTTGGGCTTAAGTCTCCCACATTGTTGTTGCTTCTCCTCTAAAAATGCTTCTTCCTCTTGTGCTTCTGGTTCTGCCTGCGCAGCCATATTTCTGTTTTGCCTATGCAAGTGAACTTCGTAATTATGTTTCGAAAGGTTCTGTTTGTTTTTAGCACACATTTTGCATTTCATTTGGAACATTCAAGAAGTAACGTGCCACATAAATCGAGTCTCTGACGTACAACTAGGAACTGAATTCAAACAAAAAAAATATAAAAAAACAGAAAAATATCTCTGCATAAATTTGCGGGCAGCTTGGAAAGTTGATTTGAATTTAAATTTCAATCGAATATTTTGCTCTGACTCGCGTTTGTATTGTTTTTTCCTTTTCTTTTTTTTTTATTCATATTCCGATTTCGGGGCAGACAACGAAATTGAATTAATAAATGCTCTTCTAAGTCAGTCCCCAGCACACCCTCCATACCATTTCATCAATATTCCGAATTTGGTTAAATTTGGTGTGTCCTCGTTTTTAATTGCCATTTTGCATAGATATAATAAAAGCTAAAGTTGTTAATAAAACGCAGCATAATTGATAAATTATTCACTTTTATTTGACATAATTGCCTGCTGCTGGCGTCTCTATTGTTTGTTTGATTCTCAAAAATTTCAATTATTGCTCTCGCTCCAAATAAAAGACCCTCCCAATTTCGGGCAATCAAAATTAATCAAAATTGTGGGCGTTGTCACCTGCCAGATTTGGCTAGAAATGAAGAGTCTCAGACATCAAATATTTTCCACCAAATGTGGCGCCACACTTGAATCAACATTTTCGAGGCAAATATCTACAATTTGATTGCCTAAATGTGCCACAAATGTACCCAATATCAAATATCTACGAGAAACTGCACTGACTGTGCGGCAAACTTTGTTACAGATGTTGCAAGAAAAAAACGCACAAGTGCAAGAGCTTTAAGTAATACCCCAATAGAAAAGTCTACCAACAAGTGCAGCACAGTGGTATAGATCCATTCTTATCGTAAGCTTAAAAGGGAATTTCAATTGAATTTTTTCAAACTGCATTTTCATTGCAATTAACAAAGTTCTCACAAAGTTCTGACAAAATATTTAAATTCATAAACTGAACCAAGTTTTATCTACTTGTTCGTCCCACTGTCAGCTGTTGCTGCAAAGCTGAACTATTTTTAGCCAATGTACACAAGGAAAACATCAGTCGGAAAAATCTTTAAGCAGCTTACATTGTGTACTTATCAACCAACTTTTTGGTACCCTTTCAGCGGATATAATCATTTTATCACAAAATGGAAGTAGAAGGAAATGAAGGAAAGATCTCTCACTTTTAGTTACAGAAATTGGGCTTCTATATTATGTAACAGAAGCGATCAAGTTTTTGTACAAACAGGTTCTTGTTTCTCGTAACATCTTTACTAAACTTGACATTAACTAGTTTCAATATACTCTCTGCACTTGGGCATACTCTTATCAGCATTAAACCCATATATCACATAGTTCTATAGAAAGAATTGGTCATAAAATTAGCTTTATGAAAACTTTTTTTTTTAATAGATCTGGACTCGCAATTGCGAACTGCAGAATTCCTCTGCAAAGCTTTAAAGAGCATTATTCCTTCGGTGTCCCGTCAGCTCAGCCCTTCAATCCTATTTACTTTTCATCTAGTATATATTGGAACATTTCGCTTCTTGGCTGGGAAGCCGCTTAAAGTTTTCACACTCGCAGCTGACGCTTGATTTTATGCTATGCTTGTGATTGAAATGTTGTTGAAGAATCGTTCGATATTATTTGTAAATAAGCGCAAATAGTTTTAATTATTTGACAGCGAATCGTTCAGTTATGCAGTTCACCTGTCGCTTTCGGTTTTGCCTAAGCAGCATATATAAACTTGTTTACAACCCAGATAACTATTATTACAAGTTTCTCTTGTTGCTATTATTGTTGTCGCTATTGTTGTCATTTCGCGCTATTTGACAGGTTGACAGCGCGCGCTTTTGTTGTCCAATTGGACATGGCTTCCGTGGTTACAGTGGTCCTCACAGCATTCACAGCGGTGGTTACAGTGGTCACAGTCTTTGCAGTGGTTGACCAACTGCTGCTCAGTAGACACGGCCTTTATTACGTAATTTTCGAGTGTTTAAAGTTGCTGTTGTTGTTGTCGGTGTTCACAATTGTCATTAACCATTAGCCGATCAGCTGGCTGGAAAGTCGTGCAGCTGTAAATGTGTCAGTTTGCGCTGATTTTTCGGAATTGGTTTCGGTAATTGACATCTGTAATGAGCCTACTTATTACAGCCTGATTACACTGAGAGAAATATGTTACAAGTTTGCCAAACATCCGTTTTACTTGATTGCTCAGCTTTAAGGCATAAAATAATATACCTAAACAGACTTATTAAATAAAAGCATATATTTCTTTAATTGCAGCCGAACCAGTTCTTAAGAAATTTCCTTGAACTCAAGCTGCTTCTGTGCAAAAGGTAATTTAAGTAAATAAACTCAATTAAATAATTTAAAGTTAAGTCAAATGTAAAACTGAACTTTGACTTTGTGAAATTGTTTGCAAAACCTCATTTCAGCAAGTGCATCAGAATGCATGCGCATAATTCCAGGCGCTTGCGTTATTTCTAATAAATATTTGTGGAAAGCCACACGAACTGTTGCAAAAGCACCGCAGCTAAGCCAGCGCAGCATAGCTCCGCCCGCTCCCCTCCACCACCCTCCACCCAATCCAGCTTTCACAAGCCAACCTTCGCAGCCAGAATCCGCATCTCTGGCTTACTTTACCTTGGTTTGGTCTTCCGATCAATATTTACCGCACACATTTAGCGCTATGCGAGGCGGCGATTTGCGTTTTCATCTTACGCTTTTCCAAGTTTTCCATTTTCATTTGCACTTATTTATATTTATTTTCGTCGGCTTTCTGCCCGCGACAGCGCCACATTTATTTATGTTTATTTTTAACACTATCGTCACGTGCCATATTTCAAGCGCCGCTTGCGGCATACGCTGACAAAAATTGCCCGCAAACAACAATAACAGGAGAGTGTTAAAAGCGATAGGGCGGACCCATTAACAAAAGTGGGCGTTACGGCCCAGTCATATAATTAAATAAAGTGCTTGGCTGTGGAGTGGCACTGCAATGTTGAAAAGTGTAATGGGCTCTCAAAAATCAATCGATAAATCTATCGATATATAGTGTTGAAAAATACACTTGAACTCCTGCATAAATAGCGCTAGTTTCTGTTAAGGCAAGGGGTAAAGATTAAGGTTTGGCTTTAGTCATGTCTTGTATGCAGTTCAACATACCCACTTGACACATATTTCGTTTTGCAGGGTATACAAAGCGCATTCAATATTCATTCACAGTCGTATAACAATTGCATTTATCGGTCGCTCTTATGCGGTGCACGTGGCGTATGCGTAATAATTTCCAATATCCCCATTTGTGGCTTTAAGTTTCAACAACTTTAGCCACAACAGTTTCTGTTGAATGCCACACACACATACACACACACGCACACGCACACGCAAATATTGATACGAACAAGCTGCTATCAAATATTTATACAATTTGCGATAGTCAAAGTCGCAGCTTTTATTAAATGTTATGCAAAGCAGGCACTTTTGAATGGCTCCCGGCTGCAGTGGCTCCATCAGCACTCACGTGGCCAACTGGTATGATAAGAGCCAGTTAGTTTAACGACTGATGATTCAGTCGGCAGCTGAGATCCACACGCACACACAGCCCCCCACCGAGGTGAACTATAAGTCAAATTGTATTAGTCACCTTTTATAATATGAAATTTGCATACAATTTGCACTCAAGTTTTAATGCTCGTTCACAAAGTGAAAAAGAGTATATTAGTTATGTTCGGTATGAAGTTAGGTACCATTAGATAAAATTACCCCCTCTGGGGGCGTGGCAAATTGCGAAAACGATATACTTTACGGTCTTAGAGCTAGAAGGCGATTCAATTTATAATTTGTTCTTTTGTTATTGGAACGTGAGCGAGTATTCTGAAGTCGTTTATCTTTTTGGCAAATTTGTGTCTTACCAAATTGGTCGCTTGAAGCGTCAATTTGATTGCTTTGGATTTAGATTTAGAATTTTATGATTTGCGTTTAATTTGTGAGTGAAACGCACCACAAACCTGATGCTTGCCTTGACATTTGAATCAACAAATTTAAACAAATGTATGCATGCCCAAATGGGGCAGAGGAACGTACACTTATTAATCAGCCACGCCCACAGATGCCAGTTGGTCAATAAATTGACGCAGACTTTGCATAGCCGTTAAATAAACAAAATGTGGCAGTCGCAACGCGAAGCAGCTGCAGCACCACACACACACACACATACACACACACAGAGAGAGAGCGCGGCACAGGACGAGGCATACAAATTACAGCTAAACGGAAATAATTTTCATGGCGAAAAAAGCTCGAGCAAATGCAAATGGAAATCAAACTGAATAATGTTTATGTTTGTGTTTGCGTCTGGCAAGCGGATTTTCAACATGTTGGCAAACAATTTGACGGCATGATTGAGTACGGAGTGCGCAGCCTCAAGGATTGAAGCAAATCCTTGCCATGCATCATACAGCTACACACACATGCACAGATATATATATATATATATATATAACATGATGGCCGGCTAGCAAAATGTTTGTCATTATGATAGTGGCAGCAGCAGCAGCCACATAAGAACACAATGCAACACAACGTCTAGAGTCAAGCAAAATTTGTTGGCACTGCAAAAGATGGCATGAGGGCTGACGCAGTAATATGTCTGGCTATTTGGCTCTGGCTCTGGCTATGGCTACGGCTCCGGCTCTGGGCCTGACTCTTGGGGTCTTAGGGCACACAAACAAGATAAAACTTTTGATTTATTGTTGACACGAACGACAGGCAGGCAACATGGCAACGAGGCCAAAGCATGTCGAGCAACAGCAGCAAATCTAGCTACACAAATGCGTGTGTCCACCTACAACACACACACAAAGCCATGGGCCGCAGGAGCAGCAGGACAGGCAGGGATATGCTGCACTTAAAGCAAATTGGGCAGAACCAAAGCTGGCAAGGGTGGGCGGGTAGACTGGGCTGATGGGCAGCGGAAAAAGTGTCAACTGTGCCACAGACACGCGCCAAACATTTGCGTCAGCCCCAAAATTCTAAAAAATAAAAACAATATTCGCTGCCCGAGGGCCAACTGGACGCTTCTGCACTCGGCAAATAGCCGCTGTCCGTCTCAGGCAAATTCCTAATTTTCCTGGAGAAAATGTGAAAGCTAAATTTGCTGCGTGTTTGCTCTGTTATTAATTTGCCCAAATATTTGCGCAGAAATTAATAAAAACAAAACAAAAAAACAGTTTTTTCTCAAGCGTTGCAAATAATTAATTGAAAATATTTCAACAATTCAAGTGACATTTTGATGTCAATGCAAACAGAAAAGCCATAAAAAATTCATAAAAAAAAACCTTAGCTCTGGTTAAAAAATACAAGGAACGAATATGTGCGTGACTCCGAACACTAAATACTCTTTAAAGGCCTGCAAAAGGTCATGTAGAAGGTCAGCCCAGTATTTCCTCCTGAAGAACAGAAGAGATGTGGAGCTATATATATTATATATTCGATGCAAATTCTTGTAAGCATGGAGCATACTGAAACTGGTAAATGCCAAATGTGGTCAAGATATCATGAAAAACATAAACATTTTTATACTAGAACTTCATTTCCGAGGTAATCTTTTCAGTGACAGCTTTTAAGGCATATAACGTATATACCTTACGGTCCAGAAGCTTTACCTTCTAAGCGTTGCACATTTCGTAACAAATTGATGATGCCCTCTAAAATAAAATCCACCAAAGAGCTGAGAGATTGTAATTGAAGCGTAGTTCGAGGCATTTTGACTGCGAAAAAAATATTTACATCATCAGCGCTGAACGAATGGAGATTAAAGAGGCTGGGGCGCCGGTTCGGCATAAATTCAAATGCATGACATCACTTGAGAGCAAATTGTTGCTGTTTATGTTGTTGTTGTTGTTGTTGTTGTTATCATATTTCCAGTATATTGGTGTCTGTTATTGTTATTTGTAGTTTCTGTAGTTGTTGCTCAAGTATAGCACCGCGTGTTATAGAGGCTGACGTCGTCGCTGGCGCCTGCGCCACGTACGCAAATCTATTTGGTCGATGACGACGCCGAGCTGACAATTTAAAATGCATATAACAGCTCAAGAGGCTGGAGCGGGGCGATACGAAGTGGGGTATATCAGTCAGTCAGAGCGCATACTTGGGCGCCGAGTACGTGTTTTGAGTCAAAGTCAGAGCTAATGTGATTGATGCAGCTGATATTGAATCGAGTGGGGGGGCGCGTGCGAGGCACCGAATGTAGCATAAAAGGTTATATCATACCTGGACCTGTGTGTTGCGAATAAAATATTGGGACAGTTAGTTTTATTTTGGAGCGGAAATGATTGATAGCCGAAAAATTTGATGAACACATGCATTAAATGACCCAAAAAATAAAAAAAAAAAACATCCAATTGGCATACAAAGCGTTGATTTTTTGAAGTGTTTAAGTTCCCAGAAAATGGGTTGGGTTTTATGTCTACAGAGATGAGTCACTAAGTAAACGAGTTGTGACTGCGGCTTAATATTTACTGGTCTACCTAACCAAATATACCCATTCATTGTGGCTTTAGAGTATTTCCTGCACTCATTTCACTTAACGTCAGTAGAGAGAGAGAGTAGAGGAGAGGCTATTCCCCACAGCACATTGATTGTTAAAATTCATCGACTAAACTCATTAAACAACTTTTGTGAAAACTCAACTGGAAATTAATTTAAACTTTAAACGGCAACAAAAACAACTGCAGGCAAAACTTTCAATTCGCTCGAATTCAATTAAAACTGCAGCCTCATGCTAGCTGTGTATGCGTGATATTGCGCATACGACCCAAGGGCCGCAATGCGATCTGATAGTCGTTATAAACTGAACTGTCAAAGGATTGTGTCTACAGACAATGACATGCAACAACAACTACAGCCGCATGGAATGCACAACATTAATAAAATGACTTTCACTTTTTGTTTCTCTGGGCGACTGTTGCAAACAGAATTCAAAGAGAACATTGCCCCGCTCTGATATATAATAATATTGAAGGCAGCTGAAACAGTCTAAAGTCAGCTACATGACGAGGCTCCAGGGGCAATAAGATTACCACACACACGAAAAACGTAAAGCACAAGAGCAGGACAAACTCAACTGCCACAGCCAAACGGCATATTAGATACCAGATAGCTGGCATGTAAGTAGTACGTGCCATGGCTCCTCCATGCCTCGTTGGATGACACCAGGTGAAGCATGTGAATGGCGCACTAAAACTGAGCTATCACGGTCCAAGATTGCGTTGCAGTTGTGTGGAAAAATGCGTTTAGAGCTGGTGGAAAAAATGAAAACTGTTTTTTTTCTACTTTTGCTCAGCTGCTAAAGCGCTCAAAGGCAGCTCAGTGGATGGATGCCGATTGGCTTACTAAAGAGCAGTCCAAAAAAAATACACTTGAATTATGCCAAGACTTCAAAATCAAATAAAACCAAAGCAAACTGAAAGCAATGCGCTTATCTCTGATGAGTAGAAAGTGCAGAGAGTACAGGATATGCAAAATATCTGATTAAAAATAATGTGAAAGAATGAACAGGCGGTAAATGGATGTCGAATTTTGCACTTTACCAAAATGCAAGGAAAAGAGTAGGTCCGAGCAACGCCGGTTAACTTCCGCTAGCATTTATATATATTCAAGTGAAAGCGCCCTAAAACTGGTGACCGAATAATTTGATTAGTTAATTAGGTTGAATCTAGAAATACTAAAAAGTTTAAGAACCATATTAGACTTATAAAAATGATATTCGAGTAAAGAGTTTGCTTTTTAGTTTAATGGGTATCTGCTAGCCTGTACAATTGTCTGTATTATATTGCCATTTGTGGTCATTTTCATTTGTTTGACTTTTTATTTTTGCACAAAAATTTCAGTTGGTCTGTTGTGCGGTTTTGATACGCAACACATGAGATCAATAAAATGCGCATAAATTAATTAAGAGCGGAAATACAGCTACAATAAATGCGTGTATTGGAATATTTATAAAGTTAATACTTTTTGGTACATGATTGTTTAATGAAACCACAAACCTGAATTTCGTTTAACATTTCTTGTCGTTTTGTTTATTTTATGCTGGAATTTATGTTAATTACATGCTAGCTCGCATTAGGAACTTCAATTAGTTGCCTGCAACTTAATTAACTATGCCCAGAACGGGTTAATTTAATTGGAGTTGATTGGAGCGCGGCTTGTGGGAGCAGAAGTTGCCAAATATTAGCTATAGGAAGCTATTTTTTTCATCTACTATTTGCTTTCCTGCTTTGATTTGTTTACGTTTTGCTTTATTAGTATATATTTAATTTTTTATTTTGCGGTTCGTTTGAATGTTGTAAGAATAATGTCGACAATTTGTTTGCTATCAACCGGTTTGCCAGCTTCCAAAATTGAGACCCAATAATCCAAAAGCATTCCGAAGATTTATGAGGCAGCTGTTCACATTGAACCCGCGTCAAGAGGTTAAGACCAAATGATGCTGCATTTCGCTTTCAATTGGCTGATTGGCTGACTGATTGATTGACTGGCTGGCTGGTTGACTGGTTGACTGAGTGAGAAGTGATGTGTGGGTGCTTAGCTCAATTAAGAAAACACTCGTCTAGCTTCCTAATTCTGTTGAGTGCCGATTGACAGATCTTTCAAAAATATTGTTTGCATTCGCAAGTAATTTGTAAATCCAATTTATTGGGCATATTTAGTTTTGCGCTTTGTTGGACAATTATAAAATGATGAAAACCAAAGATTGGCCACATATTCTTGAGGTTTTTGAACTAAGCCCAATTCAAATTCAAGGCTTATTCAAATTCAGAACGTTCCCCTGTGCACAATCAACTATTTAGTTTCCGTCTAAACACGCCCTTAACTCATTTATCAACATAAAAAGCGAGTTTTGGTCATTTCTCAACTTCATTTCGAAAAAACGCGCGCGCATTTCAAATTAAAAAAACGCCAAAGACCTTTCGATCTTTCCAGACAGCTATAAAAATAAAAATTGGATAGTGTTGTAGATTGTGAGGATAAAGCTTGCCATATATCATTTGTATACCCTGTAATGCTTAGCGAAAGGGTGTATATAGCTTGTACAAGTTAAAAGCTCTTGAGCAATAAATATTTATAGATATATTCTGAGTTTATCAAAGTTCATAATCTCCTTTGACTCTCGAGTTCGTCTGCGAAGCTATACAGAGTATCTTAGCATCGTGAACACTCGCTTGTCGCATTCATTCAAGTCGCTCGTAAAACTTAAAGTTCCCTAAGCTTCTCGCCCTGTTTATTGATTTGTTTCGTGTGAATTTTTGTCATTTACTGCGACTGTTTACGATTTCGCTTTCCGGGAACTGGTCGAATTTCGAAGATCAAATTAAGAACACATTTTCGTTAAGAGCTAACCAAATAGCAAATAAATAAAAACCATCAGCAAAAGTGACTTCATCGCAACTGCATGCCTGATGGATGTTACGATAAGTGCTGCGATGCTGTAATAGATGCCTATAAAAACCAGCCCAGACACGCCCAACAAGTTCAAGATCAAGGTCAACCAGACTCAGCAGTCAGACATTTGGATAAATATCTATAAATTGTCAACGAATGCCATTTGAATGTTGTCTGCTCCCACTGCGAAATGCATTCAAAGGCGGCCATAAATCACTCAAATGTCGCCCACTTCCACTCATATGGGCCAGCACAGTTTACGAGTGGATTTACGAGTAGTTGTGGGTGGCGTCTACTACTTATTGGCTCTACAAACAAATGTGCCGAGCCATGAAGGCCCATCAACGCGGAGTACACACAATGTATAGCGGGTGGTATTCAAAATAAACAAACAGACAGACAATTACAACAGTAACTGAGACATAGGCCCATGGCCAATGTCAGGCCATGTCTCCGACGTCATCGCCGAAGAATTTGTCGCCGACTCTTGGCTCAGCTGTGCGCCACCAAGCTGCGACAGTCGCAGTGTCTGCCAAAGCCGTCAAGCGGGTTGTGCGTGGCAATTGACTTGGGATTTCAACCTGGGCCCGGCGGCACTTTTAATTTATGTGCGTATATGTATGTGCACAGGCATGAATTATTTTACAACAAAAATTATATATGATTAGCAGCGAAATTGACGCATTGGAATTGGCAATTCGAATGGCCAACAGCAACGCGCTGCCTGAGGCGCTCAGTTAGCCATCGGGTCGGAGCAACAGACTCCAATGGCTCAATTATGTGACACAATCACAGTTTAGTCGAAGAGATAATCAAGTAGCTAGAAAAGATGACAGTAAGAGTGGAAGAGGTTGAAAAAACTCTAAATGGAATACGAATGTACATATATATGAACTGAGCGAGTTGGGTAAATAAAATCTTGCATTTTCACATCTGATGCAACAACGTGTAGTCATCCGATGCAGAAATAACCCTTTTATCAACTATTTGACTTTTTGACTGTCAGACAGACATCTATCTTATCTCTTATCAACTATATGACTGATTATGATTTATAGCGTTCCGTCAGACTGTTGCCTACATTTCCTTATATATATATATATATATGATGACATCAGATGACTTTAGAAATGCACTGCATATATGCTATATACCCTCAGTCGTCGGATACTTGCATGTTTTTAAAAATTAACAGATTTAGATATCTCTAAATTCTCATATTTTCCAACTCAACTCAATGCTGTCGAAATTATGTTCATTTTTTAAAATACTCAATTCCAAAAGCTTCAAAAATCTTTTGTAGACTGAATGAAATATCGGGCACACGCCAATTTTGGAAATATTCGCTGCAGCCAAAAAATATGCAGCACAGTTTGTCGTTTTTCAGTGAATATGTTTGAAGACTAATATCATAAAAGAAGTTCGAAAGAAACTCGCTTAAAGCTGGCTTCAATACCCGCTTAAAGTCCAGCATGAAGCTAATTGTGTGCGTCTGCGACTATTCGAGGCGTCGCCACTTCTACAATCGTCCAGTTCCAGACCGCATCCAAGTGCTCTCCAGTGGTGAGGGCAACAACCCGGCTAAGATTAACACAGTGCGACGTTTGCAATTGGAGCTGGATGCGGTTAGTGGCAACTATGTGCTGCGTGAAGTGTTGCAGCAGCAGGTGCTGCGCGATTGGCTGCGGCATGATCTAGGTGTCCAGCTGTTGTGGCTGGCATTCCGTCCGCCAGAACGTTTGGCCATCGATTACAAGTGGGCGGATATGTTGGCGCACACCATTTGGCAGCACATCGAACTGGAGCAGCTTATGTGCTGGCTGTCGACGCTGGGCGGTGGCTACTCGGCGCTCGGCGACCAGTTCGAAGGCTGCGCTCAGGCAGCGGGTCAGATCTCGCTCCAGCAGCTGACAATTGGTCTGCGCCTGGGCGATCCATTTGTGCAGGCGCGCTGCAAGCTCTACTACAGCATATCCCTCATACAACGCGGTCAACTGCGACGTGCCAAGCTTCTAATACGCTCACAATACCGATTCGCATGTGGGGAGCACAAGAAGCACGACCAGCGTCTGGTGCACATGTGCCTAGGCATTTGGCAGCGCCTGTGCTACGAGTACGGGCTGCGCCAAAGGCGTCGTTTAATTGGAAATAGCAAATGATATTTTTATTCAACAAATACTTAATTGTTGTTGAAAGGGCGCTTAAGTTTGGGAATAAAATTAATTTCATTTTTGTGCTCCAAGTTTTCTGTCTTTAAAATATCGCCCTTCTTTGCGATTCTCATGAATTCAAAGATTTGAAATTTTAGTTGTTTTTAGTCACTTAAAAAGCGAAAGCGGGAGGATGACTGGGAGAGAGCGATTAAGAAAAGGCTCTGCTTCTTCGCTCAGCGGACTAATCCAGCAGCTAGCGTCATTGAGGCTAATAAATGTTAATAAGCCACACACACAAACTGTGCGAACAAATAATAGCTAATTTTAGATTAAAGCTAGCTACAATATGGCACGTGCAACGAACTAACAATTGACTATTTCAACTGGAGCTTAAAAGCCGTTTGATATTTACAGCCAGCTTAAACTTTATGTGTCACGCCCAATGGGCCAAGGTAAATTACAAACACACAAGTCAACAAATTGAAAATAGAATGCAACACGGCAACAGTAGCTAGCCAGTTTCAGAAAGTGTTAAGTGGAAATCCACATAAACACACAGACAATCATATGAGCCAAGCGCGCTGACAGACAACAAGACACGAGCTCTTGCTGGGCCAGTTGCGAATTGTTTTCTGGTCAGTTGAACGAGCGTCAAATTTGTTTATGAATGGCTCGTTAATAAATCACACAAATCCATTCAAGAATCTCACTCGCCAGCTCAATTTGTCTTTGCGCCGGCGTCGCCACATCCATTCGCGCAAGCATTTGCCATCAAGTTTTTTGTATTTTCCACAAATATGATAAACAGCATTAGATGAGTTAAGAGTTGAGTTCAGCGTATAATAAATGTTTTAACATTTATTTATGTTTTTCAGCGCTTCAGCATTTCAAGTGCAATGTAAAAAGTTGCCCAGTGAGCAAGGAAAATAAATTGCCAACCCAGCAACGACGACAACAACAAAACAACAAGAGCAACAGCATCAGCAGCAGCAGCAACAATTGCAGCAAGGAATCGTCAAGCGTGCAACATGAGCAGCAAACGCAGCCACATCATGTTGAGTTGCCTAGTAATTACCTTAGGCTTATGTAAGTAAATTCCGCATACGCCACGTTCTACGGCCAACATCTAATGATTATCATATTCTCCTCCCTAATGTCTCGCTCCATGTTCTACAGTGGCGCACACAAGCCAGGCACAGTTACATATGAGCGCAGCCAGCGCCGGTGTCAGCTTTGCCAATGATCCCGCTCCACACGACGCGGCCGTGGCTGTGCCACCCACAAAGGCGCACAATCGCCGCATGTATGCCATGTGCCCACCACAATTCCAACGCGTCGGCACCGATTGCTATTCGCTGGTGCAGCAGCGCAGCAGCTGGCTGGAGGCGCACTTCTTTTGCAAGGATAAGAACGCCAATCTGGCCGAGCCCACCAAGTTTGCCGACCGTAAGCTGAGAATCTACTTGCAACGCGAGGATTCGTTATCGGGCGGTAAGTTAAAATAATTGAACAAAAAATAGCTCAATATGAATATTAATAAAAAACTTGCAAATTGGCAGAACACGATCCCATTTGGATTGGCGGCACCTACGATCATCATAACCACAACTGGCAATGGAGCATCAGTGGACGTAATCTGACATACGATGCGTTTAGCCAAATTGATCCGACGTACGTATGAATCCGATTATGATTGAGTTTTGTGTAGTTTATTTTGCGGGTCGTTTAATGTTTAAGCAACAATTTTAGCTATGTGCAACTTATCTCCAACAGCAAGCCATTGGATAATAATTGCGCTGTCTACGATCCGAGCTTGAAATATCGTTGGTCGGCTCGTTCCTGCCCCGATAAATTGCGTTTCATATGCCAGCACAAGATGCCAAAAGTGAGTGAAGCGAATCGTTATAAGATCTACCATCGCTGGAATGTCACCTATCCCAATTCACTGGCCAATGAAGTCGTTTTGGAGGTAATCGATCGACGTGGCAAGGATCGCAGGTACGTAAAAAATAAACATAACAAAAACACACTCACCAGGCAACTGTAAGACACAAAAAAATGTTTGTTAATTGGGTAGCTAATGTGATAAAAGTGTCACGCACCTTAAGCAGTGTCATCTGAAACCTGCGGACTGCCGCTCGGCGCCTCTTCTGCCTCCTGCTTGGTGGCTTCCTCGGCTGCCAAAAACTCGTCCCATTTGGATAGACGCTCAGATGCCTCAGCGGCTGACTCATCAATTCTGAAATACATATCAGTTTAGATTTCCTGCTTTTATAGCCCTCAACTGCGACTCACTTGTATTTAGTCTTGCCATCCCAGTGCTCAGCGCTGAGCTGTCGCTGCCCAAAGTACCGACCCTGCATCATTTGTATGACAACGTCGGCTTCCTCGGGTGTGGACATGTTGATCTGTGCGATACCCTCAGGATGGCGCTGCAATGATATTGTACTTAGTTAATATCAATATATAATAGTCGGAGTTCTTAGTACTCACATCATAGATGACCACTTTGCGAACCATGCCGCATTTGCCGCACTCTTCGCGCAAACTGTTTTGATATTCCAAAATGAGCTCCACTTCTTTCTCAAAGAGCTCCGGCGTAAACAGATTTTTGATGATGACCGTTTTCTCGTTCTTTGAACGTTCGCCACGCATTTTATCGGGTCGCCAGTCAAACAATCTGTGAATTAACATAATATTCCGCTGATTTTCTTTAAGTAAATTGTCGGGTATTATTTACTTTTCTTTGATTTTCTGCAACTTTTCCTTGTCCTTCTTTTTGCGTTTGGGCTTCAGGGCCGGATTGTATTCGCCACGCATTTGAAACTGTGCACGCTGCACGCGTATCTTATGGCCGCGCAGAATATAATCATCCAAAATCTCCAGAGCCAAATTCACAGACTCCACCTGTGAAGCGAGAAAGGGGAAATATTTAATTTGGAAAGGATATATACACAATTATTAATTAGTTATTAATTAATTTATCTCTTGAACAGCAGCTAATTGTATTTGTTTGTATGCAGATTTCATCGCCGCGTTAAGGCCGAGGGCAGCGCTGAGGAAATGATTATTCCAGCCCGCAGGCGAGGCCCCGGCAATCGTCGCTACCCACAACGCAATCGCCAGCAACCGCAGCCAACGCACCCCAACGACGTCAACTATCCACATCAACAGCAGCAGAAGCGTCCACGCAAGCGGCCACGTGTGAGCACAACTCAGCAGCCGCGAGTGATCAGCAATGAGGTAACATCGACAAGTGCTGCTCAGCCAGGCACGCCCACTACGCAGCAGCAGATGACCTCCTACGACCGCAAGCTGCAGCGTGAGCGGCAGAAGGAGCGACGCCGGCAGGAACGCAAGCGCGAGCGCCAGCAGCGCATGCGCCAGGAGAAAATGGAGCGACGTCGCAAGTTGCTTGAGGAGCAGCGGCAACGCAAGCCAGCCGAGGAGCAGGAGCAGCAGCGTCCACAACAGCAGCAACGGGAGCGAGAGCAACTGCAGCAACATGAGCCGCAAAGCGAGCCAGATGCATTGCGTCAGCGAGCCATGGAAGAGCAGCAGAAACAGGAGCGGGAGCAGCGCGAGCAGCGGGAGAAGCAGCAGATACAGGAACGCAAAGAGGAGCATGAGCGCGAATTGGAGAGATTAAAGCAGAAGCAGGAGCAGGAAGAACGCCAACGTGCCGTAGACGATGAAGCGCAACGTTTGCGCGAGAAGCGCCGGCAGATTCAGCTAGAGCGTGAGGCGGCGGAGAAGAAGGCACGCGAGGAACAGCTACGCAAACAGAAGGCGGAACAGGAGGAAGCCGATCGACGCTATGCTGAGGAACGTCTAGCCGAGGAGAAGCGTCTGCGCGAAGAATATGAGAAGCAACTGCAGGAGGCCAAGTCGGAGCAGGAGCGCAAATTACAGGAGGCGCACGAGGCAAAGCGTCGCGAGCAGAAGGCCATACAGGAACAGTTGGAGGAGCAGGAACGCCAGCGCCAGGAACAAATACGCCGCGAACAGCAGGAGGAGGAGAAGCGTGCGGAACTGGAACGTATAGACGCGGTGCGTCGCTTTGAGGAAAGCGAACTGAAGCGTCTGCACGAAGAAAATGAGCGCCGCGAGGCGATACAACGCCAGCGCGAGGCGGAAATTGCTCAGCGCGAGGCCGACAAGCGTAAGCTAGAAGAAGAGGAGGAGCGACTGCGTCAGGAGCTGCAGGAAGAGGAAAAGGCGCGCAATCGTCAGCTGGAAGCGGACATGCAACGCGCCGAACAGGAGCGCAAACAACGCGAGGAAGCGGAACAAGCCGCTGCTGCCGCCAAAGCGGAACAGAAAAGGCAAAAGCTCGAGGCAGCCAAACAGATTGCCGACGCCGAGGTAGCTGCCCAATTGGAAGAGAAGCGTCGCAGCTACGCCTCGCGCATTGCAAACCTCGATCCCGAGGAACGGCAGAAGTTCAACGACATGCGCAAGAAGCGCAAGCAGCTGCGCGAGAAGCAGATAAAGGCCCAGGAGCAGAAGAAGCTCAAGCGGATACAGGAGGCCATTAGGCTAAACGACATGCAGTAAAGCACACACATACACACCCAAACACACACGCAAATACACACACAGAGACGCACACTAACCAACAAAAATGCAACGGCAAAGTAAACATATCGTCAACAAAGTTTTGGGTGTAAACGTGTTTTCTTTCTTTTGTTTCTTATTTTGTTTTGTGCGAAAAAAAAACACGTAAAAGTATTATTTACAATAAAGGAAAACGCAAGAAAAAGTTTAAATCAAACATTATAAGGAAACAAAACATTTGCAATAGTCGTGCACTTTTTTGAAAATATGCGATTTATGAAATATTTCCACGCAAAAGTTCACGCGCGCACTCAATATCGAGCTCTATATGGTAATGTACAGCTAATATATATACATTTATATATATATATATAAATCTATGATATGATATATAATAAAACTAGTAGATAAACACACTCAATCACACACACGCACACATTGTTTCCTTAATAACCAAAATTAGCAAAAGCATTTCAAAATAAATCAAACAAAAGAAAGAAGAAGCATAGAACACAGCTTTTTTTTATGAATTATATAAAGCACAGAACAATGCGTATTTAATTAGAGCAAACGAATATAATGCTTTTTAATCTTAAGTGGATCGCAACTCTCCTCATTTGTGTCAGCCTGATGTGTCCTCTACAACCTTACTCAGAAGGCCACGCCTCCTCAGCCTCCCCCACCCATGAGTTGTTCCGACTGGCCAGGAAGCAATAATTTATAAGCCAAGCATAACATGAGAAACTTTTTTTTAACCACAACAAAATCTATCTATAAATGGCCGAAAAGAGAAGGAACCCATTGCAAGGGCTAAGCGTAACTATTGTACTAACAACTAACTAGGTTATATATAAATATATTTTATATTTAATAATTATTGTATGTTTAAATGTAAATTTATTGTATTTTTTAATATGTACCTCAAAAGCGAAAGAGAAAAAAAAATAACAAAACTGAGATGGAAAAAAGTACAGAGTGTCTTTCACGTGAATTGCATTTTTCTTTCAAATTGTGTTTTCTTATTTTTTGTTTGTTTTAAATGAAAGAAAGCTGAGAAGTGAAAAGCAATTTTTAGTAGCCAAGTAAATGCATTTTAAAATTACCAAGTAAACAACAACTAACCAATTTTAAAAACAAATATAAAACTATACATATATCAATATTATATAAAAAAAATAAAAACAAAAAAACAGAGATGAGAAATAGTCAGCAGAAGTAGGGTGAATATTAAACACACGAATGAAAAGCAAAGAATACAAACTGAATATTATGAGCATATTATAATAATAATAAAAAATTAAAATAACATTAATAATACATATTAAAATATCTTTAAAATTAATGCAAGCAGTTTTAATTTAGTTAAACAAACAAATAAAGTTTCAAACACAACACTAAGAAAAAAAAAACAAAACTTATTTGATTTTTTTCTAATATCAATTTGGTTTATGAAGTAAGTATTAGCTGATCTGGCATTAAGATATATAACTATAGCTTAATGATGAACAAGATCCAGACTTGGACAATATATTTTCGCTGCCAGCACAAATGTCAAAGGCGATCGGATCGGACTACTATATCATATAGTTGCCTTAGCAAAGATCGGCTAAGAAATGATTTTCTTTTAAACGTTTTTCTGGTTTTCAACTTGACCAAACTCTGCAAATGCAACCTTCACTAATTTTCTAATATATCTGCAAGCCCATGCTATATCGTATCAAGTTTTTGCTTAAAAACACTTCTAGAAATATTTCCTGGATAATGTCCATTCTTTTTATTCCAAATGGTAAAAACTATATTTGGAGCTTTAATTAACCTGGCTCAGATCCAATTAGAACTTACCTTTATATAATCACATAAGCCATCGCCTTTGATTTGTCCATCCGCTTCGGTATACAATTTAAGTTTGTATTTCTGCGTTTGCGGATCGCGCATGACCAGACCGCATTTGCCCATCAGCTCGGCGAACTCATCCATGGTAATGTCCAGAGGCAAATTGGAGACATAGACTTTGGTGTTCTGCGTGGGATCTACTTCGAACCATTCTGAAAAGTTAGGCGAGACATAAGTTAGAGAATTAAAGCCAAAGCTAGTGCACTTACTTGGCGGCTCCTGTGCTTTGCGCTTGCCCGTAACAGAAGCTGTTGGGGCACCATCTTTGTCCAGGATGGGCGCATTCATGGCCGCCTGTGCCTCGGCTGTCATGCGCTTAAGTTCCTCCGCCTTGCGCTTGACTTCGGCAGCCTCACGTTCCTCCTTCTCTCGCTCGCCGGCACTGGTGTTGTCTATAAAGCCGTAGTTCATCTGATAGCGCGCCATGAAATCATCATCGATCTTGGGAAACCAAGCGGATTTGTTGGCATCCCACAAGAAAACGACGCCATCTTTGTCTGTGTAGATGCGATCGCCGTTCTCATCGATGCCATAGACCACATCCTGGCCAGGCGCTGCCTGTGGCTGCTGCTGCGGCTGCTTGGGCAACCACTTTTGCTGCTCCGCATCCCATTTGTAGTGCTCCGTTTCGGTACTTGAAGCGTTTGACTGTTTGGGCAGCCATTTCTGCGTCTGCGGGCACCACTTGTAGTGCTCGTTCTCATAGAGACTGCCCGCCATGGACGCCTCATCGGCCGTCAGTGGCTGCCAATTGTTTTCGGTATTGCACCATTTGTACTTTTGCTTGGTGCTGGGATCCGTGTAAATGGCGCCGCCATCGGCCGCATAAGTCACATGCTGTTCGTAGTCCGCAAAGTCCTGCTGCGCGGACTCTGCCTTGACCTGGTCAGGCAATGTGTCGCCTGCTGTGTGGCAGCTTGTGGCACCGGGCATCGCCTCCTGGTTTTCAGTTTCGCTTTCTGTGGCAGCTGTTGTGGTTTGCTTTGCCAACGTTTCACTTTCCATTTCAGGCTCATCGGGTTGCTGCTCAGCTGAAGTGTTGGAGGCTGTTTTGTTTTCCTTCGAAACGGTTTCCCTTTCACTGGCTGCTTCCTCAGGTTGCGCCTGCTCCTCTACAGCCTTTACTTGGCTTTCACTTTCCTCGCTCATTTTTGTGCTTCTGTAATTATAGACCGTTGTCCAACGCAGAAAAGTAGACTATGTTTTAGTTCTTTGCAGCTAATTTCCAGCTAATTTCATATTTTTTGTGTATTTCCTGCCCACCTAATCATAAAGGCCACGCGAGACGGCTAAATAAATTGGAGAAACGTGTTCATGACGTTGACATTGTGCACCCTGCCAAATAAAACGGCAACTGCGGCCACAACAATCAAAATACACAGAATACAAACAATTTTGCACCTTTTGCTTTGGTTTTTTGTAAACACAATTCGCACGTTGATTGTGGCTCCCGTGTGGGTCAAGCCTGGGGGTTAACCCAATCAAATGCAAACGAAATGAAAAGCACACGAAACACCCGAAAAAAAAAACACAACAAATATAATCCCAAGAAAAGGCGAACAAAGTTCCGTTTTTATAGTGCAAGAAAAGCAGAATAACAAAATAGCTAAAAGTTAGACAAAGCTCAACTTAAAGATGCGCCGTAAAAAAAAATCAATGATATTACTCTTGTCAATTTCGAATATTAGAGTTTTAAAGATAAAGAAAAAGATCTAAAGAGATTTTTAGTAAGGTAATTTGAATTATGTTTTATGCTCCATTTCAAAGTACCCTAATTCTTATAGCGTACAGCTTCTACGTTTCTTTTATAATTAATGTCAGGATTATAACATATAACATCTGAGAATTCTCCTATATATATGTCATATGCTATTAAGATCTCTTAACGGACATAGCTTAAATAAGCCACTTTTCATTTAAAATCTGTTAAGAAAGCCTTCATTCTTTTTATACACGTTTCACACAGCCCTTGTAGCCAAAAGTTTACGGGGTATTTAATACTTGACAGCAGCTGTTGAAGGTCAGGCAAACAATTCTATTTATTTTTGGCTACCTAGCTTAACCCAAGGGCTCTCCATTTACCAGGTTCAAATCGATTGGTTTTAAGCCGCGCGCCGTAAGTTCAATCAACCGGTCATAGGTAGGAGTCGGTGACAACTTGACTTGGGTTCCCTAAATGCCGATTGATTTGTCAAGCTATTACGAGAGAGACTTGAGAGTTGTCACAGCTGTCTCAATTTACGTCAGCAGCGAAGACGTTCCAAAGGGTTCAATGTACTCGCCATTAATTATAACAATTTGTTGGGTGTATTTGGAAGTTTATTATTGGTTTCGCTTTCGGATATTCCACTAAAAATACGCTAAGACCAAAAGCCGACCTACGGTCGAGTTCAATGGAACGCGTCTCTAGTGCAAATTTGCATTTGCAGAAAATTTTGACGCAACCGCGAGGCAGGCTCCAAAGGGCCAGTAACTGGCACATTGGCCGACAGTCGGCACACATATCGAAAATAGAGGCATGCAACACAGCCGTAACTGGCAACTGGCAACTGACACCACCTTCGGCAGTGGGCTCACATAACTGCAGCCAGTTGCAGTTAGCCAGTTGAATACACAAAGTCCTCAGACGATACTCGTAAATTACACAGACAGGCAGGCAGGCAGGTGGCCAGCATATATATATAGTCATTATACGAGCTAAGTGTACATATATGAGTAGCCAGCGCTGTGGCTTCGTGTTGTACAAAACGTGGACACGCCCCGTCATATGATATAGTCAGTTTTTTGTATTGGTTTGTAGATCATAAATAGTACGTGGAGATAAGTACGGGCTGAGTTATTGCCTGAGATCGAATCTGCATTGGTTATTCTTTAAACAGATTGGGTTAAAGCGGGGCAACACTTAATAATTTGGTTGCATATTTAATGAAGATTTGATTAAGAGAAGTTAGGGAACATTTATTGTCGGAAATACAGATACAATTTGCTGCATTCCAACTCCCTCCCAACCGACAAGTCGCGCAGTAGAATCACGAATACAAAGTAAGACTCTAGGCTAAGACTAAATACTTCCTAAATAGTTTTGAATAGATGACATTAGACGAGGAAGAGAAGACTCCACGCATTTTTATACAAGGCATAGTTAGTCGAACAAAATTTAAGCGATAAAGTAAGAAATTGAATTGGCTAGTCGACCCAGGAAAGTCAATTTCACCCATAATACAAATTTTCAGCAATATATCTCATTTAATGTCGGAGAAATGGCCATGGTTTTTATGAGAGATCCCTCAAGGAATAGAAACCTACAAAAACTCTAGGCAATTTGTAGCTAAGAGTAAGATCTGCAGCAGTTTCAAGGCTGGAAACTAACGACCCTTCTCCCTGACGAAAAAGCACATCGTCATCATTATGGTCAAAGCGAATCGAGAGTTAACTGGCATTAACCCAACCTAACCTAGGACCTGCCGCAAACTACTTACTTAGCCAAACCCAAGGCAATTGCTTAGCCAATCCGTTGACTTTGCCAATATTAGCTATAGATTTCTTTAGCTACATTGTATAATTTTTTAATGTTCTATAATAGAAACATTAATGACCAGCACGCAGTTGCTTGAATGGGAATCGCATGGCCTGCAAATTGTGCTGGCATTTCAGGGCCAAGCCTGGAGAGGGGACGCATCGCAATTGCATAATAATAGAATGGAAAATTTTCTTATACAGAGCAAGAAATCAATTAATTGACGCAAATTGTCTGCGAAAGCACAAGTGTGAGCCGTGATCAGGCTATTTAGTCGGCCAACCAAAGGTATTTATCAACTGGCGAGGCGCCTGAAAGGCCATAAAAAGGGAAAAAAATAAAAGAAACCCCAATTCCAAGTAGGCTACTTTACATACAGAGTAGACGAATTAATTAACTCTTAGAGCTGAAATCGGCAAAATTCCAGCAAATGTGCTTCTGGCAAAAAATCGTCGACTGTGTTATGCAAATGTCAACAGGTCAACAGAACTTACCAGTCCACATATAAATATATAATTTTTGTTATTTTTAACATTTGAACAGTTGAAGATTTGCGCACATTACTCACAAATGCCATTAACACACAAGCCAAGTTTGAGGCTATTCGCACTTTGGCATAACTTAACTAAACACGACCATTGCGCCACCCTAGTGCCATGGGTTAGGGTGACTCACTGTTGCAAATAACGTGGCAGCTGTTGAGGCAAGCGGCCAAAGTCGAACAAGACGCCTAAGCCACCAGGCGTACAGCACAAAACATTTTCATAGCATATTTATGGGGGCAAACCCAGCCAGTTAGCCAGGACCTAGCGCTAGCCAAGAAGGGCTGCAAGAGTGGGCGTGTGTTTGTGTGTGCCTGTGTGTGTGTGTGTGTGTGTGTGTGTGTGTGTGTGTGTATGAGTCCTGGCTAGAACCGGGCAGCTCTTGTGACTGCTTGACCAGTACACGCCGAAACGTTCAACTGACCACAAGTGCCGATTGGGTTTACGGTCTAACGATACGAGTTCTATTGCTGCCGATATCAAAGTTGCGAGCACGCAACGACAAATTGTTTTCTCTTGTACATTTATATATATGCATATATATGCACATATATACACACATATATAGCTGGTGATAAAAATTTCAAATGAGTTTCAGTTTAAGTGCAGCCGGCAAATTATGCACAAGCCTAATGTCAAAATCGATAAAACCAACAACAAAATTTAAATAAAATACACAAATATATGAACGCATTAAGAATATAGAGTATATATATATATATATAGAGTATAAAGGTATAGACAAGATGGATATACCGAGCAGCGGTGCGATATTTACGCTGGGCAAATCGCATTTGGCGGAAAATACGCAAAGCTATTTCTATATCAAAAACGATCCGGTTAAACGTTTGATATCCGGTCCGCATCAGAGTGCGGTTATATGCGGTAAATGGCCAAAACACAGAAACTGACCCCAATCCATGCACAAAAAAACTCCAACAAGCCGCACAGTTAACTAACAAGACTGACTGCCCGTCTGTCTGCCTGTCTGTCTGCCTGTCTGTCCATCAAGTTGGCTAATTCTAAACAACCCTTGCATTTTGTTAGAAGTCTACAGCCTGGTCAAGACGCGGCGACTTGCCCAATTGTCTTTTGTGTTGTCTGTGGCACGCTTCGTGCCACTTGCCGCCGTGTTGCATGTTGGCTGCAATTTTCTTTTAAATAATAAACACGCAGCGCACTTTCACTTTTATGCTAACCCCAACAGCTTGAACCAACTCAATGGCTAAATTATGGGCACAGACGATAATTACCGCCAAGCTGGCCAAGATGGGGCATTCATTTGTAAGGATTACACTCGGCCCTATTACATAAGTTATTCTACAGCCTGTTTGTAACTCCATAAACTGAACGTCTGTTTAAAAAGCCTGACCAAGCACTTCAAATCACAGCAAAATTGGCTTTCACAAATCCAACAACGTGGGCGGCATCTAATGAGGTCAGCCGCGGGAAGCAATGAGGGCGTGTTACCATAAATATGGGCCACACTCACGAAGCATGTTAAAGCAATAAAAGTGAACGGCGAGTCAAAAAGGCTAAAACCAAAACCGAAGCGCGTTACCAATTGAAACGTAAAGCGGGTCAGGTGAAATAAAGAAACATGTGAAGGCAGTTTTCGACAGTTGGACATTTTGGGGATTGGCAGTGGCACACGCGCAAACACACACACACACACAAACACACACACACAATCAATAAACAAAAGTTGTAGTTAAACAAAAGCAACAGCCGAAAGTTAATGTCGAACTGTTCTTATCAATTACAGAATCGGGACGTCTTTTTGTTTGGGGCGAGAATCACTATGGTCAGCTGGGCATTGGCGGACATGGCAACAAAAACAACAACAATAGTAATGGTGATATAGTCAGCAAACCGACCTGCGTCAAGTCGCTTAAAACTTTGGGCTTAAAGATCAGCGATGCAGCCTTCGGCAACAATTGGGCCGTGATATTGACCCGTAAGTACAAACAGGCTAAGGGAGCTAAACTTAGGGCCTATAATAGGCAGAAAGTAGACCAATATGCTGCTCAATATTACTAACAAAATACAAATGATGTAAGTAGACCCGTTGTTGCAGTTGATTGCTCCTCGTAATTCACTGAGGAAATGCATAGTTTCCGCTTTCTCTGGGAGAGGCGAATTTTGCGAATATCATAGATAGATTAAATAATCCATTCATCTTGTCGACGTCTCTTGCTAGAATACCAAATGGCCTTTAACACGAAAGTAAGGGTATATCCGAGCCGAAAGATAAATGCCCTTGTAAACATATTGTATTAAAAAGATTTCTATACAAAAGCCTTATTTCTGAAGGATTTTTTCTATATGAGCCATTCGATATAACAGACTAAAGCGAAATAGCGAGCTTAGAGCACGGTAATATAAGTTATTACTAAGTTTCGTGCTGCTAAACTTTTCTAAAATAAACTTCATTTTTGGTCACATTCTTCGACAGAGCTAATCGATATTGTAGTCCGATGTCAATAAGATTTTGCTTATATATAAAAAGCATAGAGAAGTGAAATTCTTTGGCACTAAAAGCCAAAAGAACTTAAGTTTCGACGGATCATTGCAATGCAGCTATGGTCCGCTCATGATTCCGGGCAGAGTATTATGACTATATTGAGTCGGCTGTTGATATTGATAAGGAATATATATACACTCTATAGAGTCAGAGAGGTCTCCTTCTATACATTACACATTTCGTGACAAGTTTCCTTTAAATCTGCTTAAATTGCATTAAATAAGCTCTGAAAAAGGTTAACCTAATTCCCTTCAACTACTAATTATCTGACTTTTTACAGTTTCGAATGAGATATTTTTTACGGGTCGCAATATATACCCTTTGGATACGCACGTGGCGCAGCATTTTATAGATGCGGTTGTCGAAGAGGAGCCATGTGCGATTATTAGAAAGCCCTTTCGCTTGGAGGAGTTTGATGATTATCTATCGAAGAACGAGGAGACGGACAACTTTGTGGCGCTGCAGGCGGGCAACGAGCACTTTGTGGTGCTAACCAGTGAGTAGCCAAACAGAAAGTAAAAAGAGTCAAACCTCAATTCAAGTTCCAACTGCTTGCAGCCAAGGGTCGCTTGATTGGCTGCGGCTCGAATGAGAAACAGCAGCTGGGGGATCTGGAGACAGACTATGACGGGCATCCCGTGGAGATACGCCTGGATGCTCCAGTGCAGCAGTTTGCCTGTGGACCAGAGTCCACACTGGTGCTCACGGGTAGTGGGAATTTATTTCTCACCGGTCGCCTCAATGAGTTTGTCTTTCCCAAGTTTACGGAACTGCAGAAGAATCTCTCCCAGACCGAGCAGATCATCTTCATGCACATATCCAAGGCGAGCGAGATCTTCATAGTGACCAACGTGGGCAGCATCTATCGCAGCTTCGAGTCGGTGCGCAACAAGAGTTTGGTCTTTCAGCGCTTCTATGACTACGATAGCGAGGAGAATGGACCCATTTGGAAGCTTCTCAAGGGCTCCTCCTTCTATGCGGTGCTGAGCAAGGCCAACAAGTTCTTTACCACTTTTTCAGAGAGTGGACATCATCTGAAAACATTTCGCGAGATCTCCAAGTTCAAGAATCTGCGTCTGCTCGACATAGCCGTTGGCGACCAGCATATTCTGGTACAGGGCTTGCCCAGATCATCCAATCTTTCGGCTACAGTCGGAACGCCAGCGGAGCCGCACAGCTATATGAGTCGCAGCTTTGTGCTGCAGCCAAGGGATCTGAATGGCAATGTGGAGATGCGTAGCGCCAGCGGCAGAAGTCTTTCCAAGCAAAAAGCATTGAAGGAGACGGACACCGAAACGGACAGGGAACAAGGATTCAATGCAATGGGCGCAAGCGTAGCAGCAGTGGGTGCAGCTGTGGCCACGCTGGAGGCAGTGAAGCATATTTCGGATGAGCAGCAAAATGGCACAGATGAGCAAGAGGCTAACGCAGAAATAGAACAGAACCAGGAGCCGGAACAAAATGCAAAGATAGAGGCAATAAATGCTGATGTGAAGGAAGCGGAAGTAAAGGCCGATTCAAAAGTAGAAGAGTTAGATGGAAACAAGGAGCAGCCGTTGCTAGAACAAGATGTAGAGAAGCTGGAGGCAACACAAACTGAAGCTGCCACAAACGGAGCAACTACCCCAAAAGAGAGAGAGCAAATAGAGCCGACAGCACCTGAGGAAAGTCCAATTAAACAGCCCACAAATCAAACAGCAGCAGCAACAGTGGAGACCATAACAAAGCTGCCAACGCCACCTGCGGATACGCCATCGCCCAAGAAATCATCAACAGAATCGTTAGATTCAAGCGACTTTCCGTCCCAGGAGCTGGCCACACAGAGCAGCCAGGAGAAGCAGCTGCGTCCGCATACTCCCTATCCGGAGAGCAGCAATGCGAGTACACCACAAACTATTAAGAGAACGCCCATCCGCAACTTCTCCTACGAGGCGGCCATGAATCACGATGAAATCGAGAAAACCTCGCCCGAGCTGGTGGACAGTCTGGATACAGTCGAGGAGAATTCGCTGAAGGAAAATGCCCCGCAAACAGAAATACAAATATCCACGCCCACGCCGCCAACCGAGGAGGACGAGCAACTGGCCGTTGAAATAACGACCACAGAGGATGCGCTGGACAGCAATAAGGTAGTGAATGAGATACGTTTCATTAACAATGGCGTCGATGTGACAGCCAAGGTTGAGGAGCAAATGCCTGACACACCATTGGTCGACTCCGTGGAGGAGCTGGAATCGGACGGTGAGCAAATGATACACGAGCTCGAGCAGCATGTAGATAAAGTGGTCGCAGAACAAAAGACAGAGGCTATCAAAGCCACGGAAAGTGTGGGCAATGCCATCGAATCCAAGCTGCTTGAGACGCGCGATTCTGTGCAGATGGCAATGCACAATGCGGCGACAGGGGCACGCGATACTGTTGAGGCTGCGGGCGAACGCGTGGTAAATGGTGCACGTCAAGCGGTCGATGCAGCTGGCAAAGGTGCCCAGCGTATAGCTGATGGAGCCAGAGATGCTGTCGATGCGGCAGGCAAGAGCGCACAGCGCATGGCCAGCGATGCCAGACAGTCCATGGAGCAGGCGGGCAGCACAGCTGCCAAAGCAGCAGCAAACACAAAAGAATCCATGGGCAGGGCCATGGACTCAGTGACCAGTAAGATATCCAGCGAAGTGCATGGCGCCAAGGAAAACATTTCCTCGCTGTTCCAAATCAAGGCGGCTAAGGAAACACGTCCTACGCCAACGCCTACTTCGACACCGGAAGAAGCTGGACCGCAGAGAAGCATTGAAACAGCTGGCTCTGGCGATGTAGGGGGCGAGGGAGAGGAGGATGAACGCACCACGGCCTCAGTGAACTCTAATCACAACTCCGCGGGCCCTGGCAATGGCAATGGCAATGCTTACGAGCCCATGAACAGCAACAGTCATGCCTTTGAGGAAGATCCACTCGATGCAGTAGTGGAGCGTGGCAAAAAGGCGATGCAGGAGGAATTGCGCGCCCTAGAAGAGCAGCGCGCCCATTCACATGTCCATAACAATATCGAGCAGCGGCGGCAGAGCACGGAAAGCAAAGGCATTATCCAGCAGTTTCTAGACGGCATGCGTCTCTCTTGCCGCAACGAGAAGGCCGTGCAAATTGAGGGTGAGTACATAAAACCAACTTGCGACACATCTAAATAAATACTAACCTGAAAACGTTTGTTTTTCGGCCCGGCTACCGGCAGATGAGGCACCACCGCAGTCGCAGCCGTCGCACTACAGCAAGAACAAAGTCAACAGCGAGCTGAGCCTGCAGAATGGCCAAAATGGCGCACAGCAATCGTCACGCGTGTGCACAATTTTATAAAAACGCACTATATATTAAGGGTAGCGAACACTTTTATAAGCAATTGCATTTGATTTAAAATAAACTTGCAGATTCAATTTCGCATTAGAAATGCATGTTTTAACCAAATATTTATCGATGATTTGTAACAACTATCGATAATATCCGATATTGCAATTCGTTCACACGCGAATGGCCACAGTGCTGCTATTGGATAACCAAATGCCATCATCAGATCACGACAACGAAAGTAGCTTCAGTTTTCATTATACAAAAATTGTGTGTTAAATCAATTATGAAGAATTATTTGAGTCTACTATGTTTTGAACATGTTTATAGGTATTACTAGATGTTATCTGGCACCTGTCACAGGTGATGTGATCCTTGTGTGCACCTGTGACAAGTCGCAGGTAAGTTAACATCACATCTCTAAATTGCACCAGTTCAACGGGTCATTTGTACCAGTTCTTTCGCGTCTATTTGGTACGCAAACAGTAAAAGCAAAAAAAAAAACAATTTTTACTATTTTTCTACGTTTTATAAATGAATACAAAACCATAAATAATGCTTTAAAGCATAGTTTTAACTGAATTAATAACAAAGCGCGTGCTTGGTGCACACTTGCCTGGCCCGCGAAAAATCCAATCAGAAAACGAAAAGGCCAGCACCAGCACAAAATGGAAAGGTAGGTCAAAGAGTGAGCGCGCCCAGCGCATAGAGTGTACATGCCCGAAATAAAAAAGGCACGTCTGAAGGGTATTAGTGTTATTAAACATGTGAAAAATAGTGAAAATTTCAGTTGGCCCATAACCTCAAAAGAGTTTTGGTTTTCGCTGCTGTTATAATGTGAGTGCCTATGTATGTGTGCCTATATGTGTTGGGTGTCTATGTGTGTATGCGTGTCCGAGTGGCGCGTTGTGAAGACGTCGACGTCGACTGAAAGTGGTTGTCGCTTGTCGGCGAAGGGGGCGACAAGCAGCAGAGCGGTGACAAGGTGAGAAGCGCGAGCGCGAACGTGAACGACAAGATCGAATGTGGAAAAACTACTTTAGAGCGGATTTAAAAAAAAACCTAAAAATTGCGTTCTGCATGTCGCCGCCAAAAATACAAATTCAAAAGGACGTCCATAGCTGGCAACCAGGCTCAGAAACTTTCGCAGCAGCATAAAAATCATCGAGTAATGCGGAAAAAAAACACATGTAATTCGCGAGAAAGTAACACGCTGTCAGTTCGCCCCAAAACGTGAATGTGTGTGCGTTCGATTGCGTGCATGTGTGTGTGTGTGTGTGTGAGTGTTTTGTGTTTGTATGAGAGAGTGTGGGGGAAACGGCGACACAGCAGCAGCGGCAGCAATTGGAACGTGGAACCTGTCGGCGCACGTAAAAACCAGAGCCAAAAATTCAAATTACATGCATTGGGCGCGTTTTCAAATGCATAATCACTAACACTTTTATAATTTATGTTAAACAGTCGTTAGAGAGCAGAACTTTTGCCGTAACAAAGGCCCCAAAGCAGCAACCTGGGCCAGAGCTAATTCGATGAATAATTTAAATGGAATTATAATTTCTTAACATTTCGCAGTTAGTTTGGGAATTCCTCACATATTTTTGCATACCTTAAAAGCGAATAACATGTAAAGATGCCGCCAAACTACTCACTCACCATCTCTCGCTCTATTAGAGCTGAGCAATAGCGAGAAGTGATAGTCAACGTGACTGTCAAATTGAATTGAATATCCAAACAGGTTCACAATTCGAGACAGATATCACTATTTGCAAATAAGCTCTGATCATTTAATATTTACATTACTGTGACAATCAGCTGTTGCATCTAGTTAAATTTATCGATATCAGTCACTGTTGTTTGACAGTCGCAATTGGAGAACTGCTGTTGCCCAAAAATCACAACATTGCTCATCTCTAATCTCTTGTGCTCTCTCTCTCTCTCCCTCTCTCTTGCGCAGGCAGTAACCAACACAACAACAAGAGCAGCAGCAACAACAGCAAAAACCACAACCAGGCCAGCCAGCATGTCGTGGCATTTGTGAGCAGCGCGCCAAAAACTTGTCACGAAGTTTCTTGTCATAGACGTACGCGTCCGCGCTTAGAGCCACGCTCCCCCTCGCCCCCCACACTTACACCTACACACACATACACACATACAGTCATTCTCCTATACATACACCCGCCCAGTGCTCACGTCCAGTCCTTAAGTGCTTAGGCAGCTTATGATGCATATCAAGAGCCTGCCGCACGCACATCAGGCCGCCGCGGCAATGAGCAATTGCGACATTGTCATTGTTGCCGCGCAACCGCAGACCACCAGCGCCAACAACAACAACAATGACACTGTTACACAGGCAAGCCATGCCAGCCATGCGGCAGCTGTGGCTCATGCACAGCATCAGCAACAGCAGCAGCAGCAACAACAACAGCAGCAACAACAACAGCAGCAGCAGCAGCAGCAACAACAACAACAACAACAGCAGCAACAACAACAGCAACACAATCAACAGCAACAACAGCCGCCCGCGCCTACAGAAATCGCCCTACCCTTTAACATGCATTTGAGCGGAATTTCAGCGGAGGCGCACAGCGCTGCCCAGGCGGCCGCAATGGCAGCTGCGCAGGCCGCGGCAGCGCAAGCCGCCGCCGCGGATCAACAGCCAACAGCACCTCCCGCGCCGCCATCGGCACACACGCTGGCTCACCTGGTGGCCAATGCTACGCATAGTCCGACGCTTGGCGAGTCGCACTATGTCAGCAACGGGCACTCCAACAATGAGCATTCGGGCGAGGGTAATGGCTCGAGCGGTAGCGGCGGCCGGGAGCCGGAGAAACCGTTCCATTGCACAGTGTGCGATCGACGATTTCGTCAGTTGAGCACATTGACCAACCATGTGAAGATCCATACCGGCGAGAAGCCCTACAAGTGCAACGTTTGTGATAAGACGTTCCGTCAATCGTCAACACTGACGAATCATTTGAAAATTCATACCGGCGAAAAACCATACAATTGCAACTACTGTCCCAAGCATTTCCGTCAGCTGAGCACTTTGGCCAATCATGTCAAGATTCATACGGGTGAGCGTACATTATTTATGGCAATTAAGGTCGCAGCTAATCCTAGCCTCCTTTGCAGGTGAAAAGCCGTTCGAGTGCGTCATATGCAAGAAACAGTTCCGCCAATCCAGCACGCTCAACAATCACATAAAGATCCATGTTATGGACAAGGTCTACGTTCCTGTCAAGATCAAAACGGAGGAGGACGAGGGGTGACTAGGACGCATGGCGTTGGCGCAACATCATCATCTCAATCACCAACAGCAGCAGCAACAACATCATCAACAGTCGTCAACGCCAACGCAGCACCAGCAACAACAGCAGCAACAACAACAACAACAACAACAGCAGCAACAGCAACAACACCACATCGAACACCAACGTGGAGTTACCATTACGACGCTGCCGTCCACAACGACAGTGGCACAGCATCAACAGCAGCAGCAATCGCATCTACAGCCCTCGCATGGCAATGGCAGCTCGCCGCATCCTCATTTCAATGTAGCCGCCTTGGGTGATTTGTCCAGCGCCATGCAACTGGGTGCCGTGACAGCCGATGGCAATTTTGTGACCATGGGCGGCGTTGTGGTCGGTCGCATACAGCATCCGCGAAGCGAGGAGCTGCAGCATCTGGGCGTCATCAAGGTGGAATCGCCAACGAATGGCATTGCCGGCTCCGCAGCGTCTGCACAACGCGATGGATGAGTCGATAAGCCACGTCGCAAGCCCAGACTTAAGGAGACCGTTGACTCAAATGATATCGCGTATCTGGCGCCGGAGCAACAGCAGCAGCGACTACGGCGGCGGCGCCGCTTTAACAAAAGATAGACCGTGATCGGTTGCCGTTGTTGTTGCTGCTGAATACGCTTACGTTGTTGTTAGTTGTTTAATTGTAGCGAAACATTGTTGTTGTTGTTGTTGTTGTTGTTAAGGTCTAGCTTACCAAGCTGAATTATCAGGCTTGCCCTTGGTGATGCTCGCATATTTCAAGTTCACATACTATGCATCAAGCTGTTTCCGCAATCTTGGAAATCTTGGCTATACTCAGATGCGATTCGAGTCGTAAAAACGTTGTAATTGTATTTATCTGAAAGAACTTGAAATGTGATACGTAAACCAAACGAGCCTGAATGCAAAACGCTTCAATAGTAGCTAAAAGAAAGGGAAAAAACGTCGCCAACAGCATCATGGCCTAGAAAACGAAAGATCAGAGATACACACACACACACACACATGCAAAGTCGTCAATAGCCACAATTACTTACGAGGCAATCGGTTTACAACAAGCTCCCTTTCAACCTTCTACCTATACACATACTAACTAATAACTGTAACTGTTAGCGCAAAATCCTAAGTACTAAAATCAAATCATTTGATTAAGCAAAAAGTCATTTCGTTTAAGTTGAAAGTTTAGAAAATGCTTCACGAGAGGAGTGAAAAAAAAAAAACACTAGAAATGTTTTACAGATTTGTTATATATACTATACGAAAGAAAAGGCGAAAATTAATCATTTTTCAATTTCAAATTGTTCTTTAGCATTTAAAGTTTAAGAGATTGTTGTAAATTGTTTAGTGCGAGAATTCTGCTGCATTCGCTGAGACACTTGACATAGTCAACGTTGCCCATTGTTTTAAATACCTATATATAACATTTAAAACAAAAAAACACATTAACAATTCTTCTTTTTCAGTTAAAAAAAAACACACAAACAAATTGTAAATCATTGTAAAACAAAATTGTTAATCATTGTAAATGCAGCCATTTTAGTGAGCCCGCGCAAAGCAAGGCGGCTTTGTTGGGGTCAAAGTCTACACAAATACAATTTGTTTTTAACTAGCCTAATTATTTAAATTTTGTTGTAAGCCCCCCCCCCCCTCCCCCCTTCACCTTTTCCTCTGGCTCCAATCCAACGCATATATAAGCACACACACACACACACACACACACACACACATCTAAGCGAAATTTTAATTACCTTAAGTGGCAGGCAGAAGCAACCTAATTATATAGTCTACAATTATATAAACATACTATAATTAGTTGATCCTTAGTTTGTAATTAATGGCCGCGCGCTTTGTTGTGGCCTCTGAAAGTGAGTTTTGTTAATTTTAAATCTAGTTTTTAGTCGTTATAGTTTTATATTTTGCAAATTGGCACAATTTGAAACGAAGCAATTACAAAAACAACAACAAAACAAAAAAAAAAACGCTAGTTAATGGAGTAAGCACACAAACTAATTACTAATGCTAATATTAATCATATAATATTGTGCGATAGAAAGCAACAAGTTCTGTACAAAGCCCGACTCCAATTTTGTATGTATAAAAATGACAGCAGGAGAAAACAAGAAATACGAAAATACTATTTTCTAAAAATATAAAATCTGCCTATTTTATTTTCTATATATATATATATATGTTTTTATTTTTAATTGTTCTTCTCAGCTTAGTCACACATTCGACTGAAATTCCAAATTCGTTTTGAAATTTTTAAGAGTTTTCAATATTTTGCAAAAAGTTCCTATTAACTTTTGATAAACAATTTCAAGTAAATAACTGAATACGAACAAATTCCAATGTATACGAGAAGTTAAATTTCAATTCGAAGGAAGAAAACAAAAAAAAAAAACGATGCAAATAAATATAGTACATAAATGCATACAAATAAATAATAAATGTTGATAAATGTGTAGTGTTAACCAGTGAATACAAAGAAAAGAGAAAAACAACAACAATTGTAGTAATTAAATGTAAGAGCTAACAAATATTCTAAATAATGCTTAAAAGAACTAAACAAAAAGAAAAATTGCCGAATTCCATATTTTCATACGCAAAAGTAGAAGAAATGCTTTGCATTGCTTTTTTACTGCAGTTTTGTATAGGCAAAAAAAAAGAGGAAGAGAGAAAATGAAAACTTTGGAGAAATATTCAAAAGCGAGTAAAAGATTCAAAATTGAGTGCATCATCAAAAAATGTTCGATATATATATATATATTTGGTTGCATTTTTGAGCATCATTTTAAATAATTTGTTTTTCTTTGTCTATATTTTTGCCATTTTATTTGTGTTTACAGTTGTTTTGCATTTCAATTAGAATTTGGCTCGAATGCTTCCTTATCGGATTCTGATTGGATTTATAGGTTGGCAAACGGCACCCTGTCCCAACATATGTATATTTTAAAGCGAAATAGGGGTCGTAGTGAGATTAGCAGTTAAGCGCCTAATTTAAATAGTTGTGTGAGTGTAAAACAGCAAAGAATTTAGACATAAAATGAACAAAGCAAAGAATGCAGGAGATACGAGTAGAAACTAAAATGTATGGTAACAAAGCGATATGCTTAAAAACAAATAAAAAATATACGAAATAACGACTTGATAATATTGTATAATTATACACAAAAGCTATATGTATATGTATATGTATATATTTACATGTATATGTGTGTGCAGTAGCTGTATTTATATGTAAATGTGTATGTAACTGTGTATTTAGTTAAAAACATATATATATATATATTTGCAAAAACTGAAAAACAAAAGCCACGAAACAACAAAAATACAGAAGTATGAAAAGCAAACATTTAAACGGATTCTTATTGGGAGATTGCAACACATCGGTGAATGGTAGATTTTTGATGTCAGTCCTTTTTAATCCCTTGCGCAGCTCGATATTTCGATATTTTATTTCGTGTTCATTTTTACCGAGTCAGTTATCGGTTCACTGTATCGCCTATCGTTAGCGATTGTCTGACCGTTGCGCACCCCCTAATCAGCAGTAGCCGCTTACAAGGAAACGTTCTGCCAAGTTCTGCCATAAGTTGAGATTTTAACAATGTTTCGCCTACAACAGTCACAGCCCGACCCAGCGGAGGAACAGAAACGTGTTGCCGCCGAGGTGCGAAACAATTTCATTATGTTTGGCGCTCTCGTTGCAGCTATTCGGCTGGGTAAGCAATATAAAACGTGCGAAGCTTATGTAAATACAGGTGTTTAATTAGATTCGACCATTCTTGTACAAAAATAGCGCCTATTGTTCTGCAACATCTGAAAACTGCATAACAGCAACAAATTTGGATCTAGAAGGAGGGGGATACAATTTAAGCGCTAAAAACAACTAATAAAAATGCATTTATTTAAGCGCACGTGCATAAAATGCGGCTTTACGATTACTTTTCATAAGCAAAAAGAGAATGAATGTTATATAGGCACACATTTAGTCTTTTTAAGCGTATTGCACCTGTAATGTAAATAAATTGTTTTAAATATATGCAATGCAATACATGCAAAAAATTGCAAAATAGTATACGTTGGGTACGTGTTTGTATACGAATCCTATTTATTTATATCGATATTTAGTTGCAAGATATCGCAAGCAGCTTGCGGCGTTTTCCAACACAGTGGACAAGACGTCAACCTGGCTAACACAATAAAAAAAAACAACAAACACTGTATAAACAGTTGGCAGCTAGCTTTTAGACGAATAAAGAGTGGCCAAGAGGCATAATGAAAACGTAAAATCATTCCCACCCGGCTGCTGACTCAGGCGAACGCTGAAGCAATCCATTAAGCTACTTAGATAACGGCAACTGGCCAACTTTGCAAAGAGTAAAACAAGAAAAGCTACAATACTGAAAGTGGAAACATATGGAACGGTGGCCGCGTCAGTAAAGTTGTAGATAACGGCCCAAGAGACTCTCCCGGCTGCCGCCTTGTACATGTACAACGCAATTATTATTTCCGTCGCCTGTCGGGCGTACATGCATGTTATCTAGATAATGGTTGGGCCCAAGTATGAACGCCTCAACACCGGCGATGTCGACGTTGGCAGCGACGCCGATGCCGAAAACAACATTGAAGAGGTCGAACTAAGCCTAGACTTGACTCATAAAAATGCTAGCGCTAGTCAAGAGCGCCGACAGCTGTCGTCGCATGCCAACTTTAAATACGCGCAGAGCAACAGCAGCGACAACGAGAATAACGGCAGCGACGCCACGTCTGCACAGCAGGAGCACACGCACGACGGAATGACACGGCATGCGGATGCGCGGTTCATGCAGATGGCCATTGGGACGCTGGCCACAATACTGCTATATCTATCGCTGTCCATAACGCTCACCTTCTATCAGACGGACATCAATCGGGAGCTGCCCTTTCCGCTGACCATTGTCACGTATCATTTAATATTGAAATTTCTGCTCGCTGCACTGGTGCGCAGCATCTATAAGATGCGTGTGGGCAAGACGCGCGTCCAGCTGGACTGGCGGGTGGCTGTGCGGAAAATGGCGCCAACGGGCGTTGCCAGCGGCATTGACATCGGTTTCTCCAATTGGGGCCTTGCACTGGTGCCTATATCGTTGTATACAATGACCAAATCCTCGACCATTGTGTTTATACTGCTCTTTGCCATCTTGCTGGGACTGGAGCGCAAGGTGAGCGCGCGTTTGCATTATACATATAACAATTATAGTAAAACCAATTGTTTTTTAGAGCTGGTCTTTGGTGCTCATAGTGGGTCTGATAGGCCTGGGCCTATTCATGTTTACCTACAAGTCGACGCAGTTCAATACGCTGGGCTTCTTCTTCATACTGTTTGCCTCGCTGAGCAGCGGCCTGCGCTGGAGTTTCGCGCAGTTTATAATGCAGAAATCCAAGCTGGGTCTGCACAATCCCATCGACATGATATACCATATGCAGCCTTGGATGATTGCATCGTTGTTGCCGCTAGTTGTTTTCATTGAAGGTGCCCAAGGATTTCAATCATAATAAGAGCAATAAGTTAACATTTTCCACACTTCTGTTCGCAGGACCAAGGCTCTATAAAGTGCTAGAAAATCTGCACAATGTCTCCGAGGCAGATGTTATTTGGACACTTGCCCGCATTACACTGGGCGCATTTATAGCATTTTTCATGGAGGTCAGTGAATTTCTGGTGCTCTGCAAAACATCCAGCCTGACGCTGTCCATAGCGGGCATTTTCAAGGACATATGCCAGCTGGCTCTAGCTGTGGCGCTCAAGGGCGACCAGCTCAGTCCCATCAATCTTGTCGGCCTGGCGGTCTGTCTGGCGGGCATCGCCTGTCACCTGCTGCACAAATATTCCAGCATGGCGAAGCTAAGCAAGCAACAGCTGGCACTGCAGCTAGAAGACGATGGCGAGGACATGTGCGCCGAGTACGACTTCAATAAAGGTAATACGATTGTTGGCGTTCATGGTAATACAGCTGGCGGTCATGCGACACTCACTGCGCCGCTTCTGGAACAAACCGACTCGGAGGATGAGTCGGCAACTGATTCTGCAAACAAGCAAAACGCATCGGATGTCATTTTCGATGTGCTCAAACGGCGCGACATGCAGCGATGAGTTGGTTGGCTTAAGTTTCCTGCACAACGCAACGTTTTTTTTTTCTGTTTGTTTATTGTTTCAAGGTTTCCGGGTAATATCCGGACAATTTGTGATTGCGGGTGTGAGCGTGTGTGCATGGAGGTGTGGCAGCTGTTGACACTCTTGTAAATGTTGTAAAAATTCGAAAGTTTTCTACTTAGTGCAACAATTTATCAACATCCGTGTTATAACCATATGTAAATTAATCGATGTCAGCTTATTTACACTGATATATACCCTTGCAGATGATATACTTTTGTATATACATGACTATACTATCCATCATCTGACCAGATCAGTTTGTCTGTTTCAATTCTATTCGGTTTAAAGGCCCATAGTTGTAATGCGATATAGTTTTGTTATTCCGGCTAGATTCGGAACGCCATATGCGTTGCCATAAGAACAAATGTTCGATGGAAATAATTAATCCATGCCAAGTCGACTCTATAGCTATGGTCTGCAAGGGTAATTGAATTCGGTGTGCCGGAAATTGATTTTAATATTCCAACATTCCCCGATGTCATTTATATTAGTTTTGATTTAGTTTGATAACGAAATAGAATTATCATTTAGTTGTTAATTATATTGTTGATTGGGCATTTGTGCATATTTTTTAGGCATCTTAGGTTTTAGCTAAAAAAAATATTGTATTTGCTGAAGGTATTCCCAACTAATATCTGCCAATATTAACCCTATGAACTGGCAACTACTATACTTTTTATAGTTATGATTTAACAAAATGCAAAGAGCACTTTTAAGGCTCTTTATCAAAATGTATTTGAAAGATTTGAACTTTCCGGGTTCTAAATAAAATTGTAACTGTATCAATTATGGGAATATGATAAAAGTGTATAAAGAAGCTTACCATATATTTATTATGGGATCACCCCAAGATATGGTTGATTGAACGTGTGGCTAATGCATCCGTTTCAGCCAAATGCCAATTGCATACTTCCCCCGTCAGGCATGACTCGCTGCTGGCCATTGCGTCTTTTCGGTATTGAGTGCCAGGTCTAACACCTTTCAATGTTGCGCTTAGCTTTGTGTACCTGTGCAGTTGGCCTTGTCCTGCTATTGTTCAACTTTTGGCTTTCGCAGTCGATTCAGCGTACTTCGACGCAGATATCGTCCAATGAGGAGAGACATTTCAATGACACGCTGGCTAAGCTACTAATACCACGTTGGCCCGGCTCTCGTGGGCATTCGTTGGTCTGCGACTTTCTCATCGAAGAACTGCGTACGCTTGGCTTTGTGGCAACTCGTGATGAGTTCTCGGACACATTTCCATTGACCAATGTGGTGGGAGTTCTGAATCCGAATGCAAAACAGTTTCTGCTGCTCAGCTGTCATTACGATTCGAAGTATTTGGAAACAACCCATCGTTATGTGGGCGCCACGAATGGTGCTGTCTCCTGTGCCATATTGCTGAACATGGCCAAGAAACTGAATTCCCTTTTCCGCGACGAGTTTGGGCGCAATCATATCGGCTTGCTGGTGAGTGGCAGGATGTTTTTTATGTGGCTGTCATCATTACTATTGTCTCGCAGCTGGTGTTCTTTGACGCCCACGACTCTGTAAATGGCATTACCGATAATACCTATCCACTGATGGGATCCAAAAGCTTTGTGAGGGCGGAAACTATGCCATTAAATCGCATCGTAAGCTCCATATTATTGTTAATCAATTATTTAAAGACAACTTTGGCATCCACAGAGTTTGGTCATCTCTTTCAATTTGATCGGCGCACCAGATCAAATCTATATGAGCAGATATGAACGTACATATTATTTACACGAACGCCTGGTGGACATTGAGGAGGACCTGCGGGCATCGGCTCAACTTGATCCGTGCCATCAGCTGTTTTACAAGTTAAAGGATCATGACAGCGATATAGACGACGATCACTATTCGTTTCTAGCCAAGGGTTAGTTCTTGCAATACTTATGCAAAGCAATTTATTAATATATTAAGTTAAGGCTTGCCGGTGATGCATGTACTGCCCCACACTTATCCAGATGTGTGGCTCCAAGAATCGGATAATCTACAGAATTTGCATTGGCCGACGGTGCGCAATATGAACACAATTATAACACGATTTGTCTATGAATATTTGAATTAGCTGCAAGGAGAAGGAGCAGTTAGATTTAGTTGAGTTCAAATAAAGAAACAACAAAATTACCACCATTTTTCAACTTCGATCACCAATAGCTATCGAATTGAAACGATTAAAGCTATTCGATAAGGTTCGACAGCGGCTGAATGCAACACTGCGCTACGCAGCTGCTGCAATCTGTGTTAGCCGCCTTCCCGCGCATTTCATGCTGGATTAGCTATATTTGTCTTTATGATACAACCACCAAACAGTTTGGCTATTTGGTTTTTCACTCGTCCAAAAACCACTGTAGAAATCAGTTGCGCCGCTCAAGCCAAACGCTCGCCAATTTAAATTCCATTGTGAGTAACCACACGCATCGGCATCGCTTTGGCGGTAACACCTAACCTTACATACAATCATACCACATACATGTATATTTATGTATACATTCTTTCATTCATATATATTTACATACATGTTGATGTTTTTTCTAGTTTTGTGAAAGAAAATTGTGAAATTTATCAGTTAACGGACAGCGAAAATGCCACGACGCAAGGTACTCACAAATAATAATAATGCCGAAGAGGAAACGACGATGCAGCCCACAAAAGCAAAAAGGGCGCGAATGATATTCCATCTGGAATTGCCGGAGCGTCGTCAAATAATTGGCAACGTTCTAGTCTGCGGCACTGGCGATACCGGCCAGCTGGGCCTTGGCGAGGACGTCTTGGAGCGAAAGCGTCCAGCTTTAATTGAGAGCATACCAAATCCAGTGGATGTCTGTGCTGGCGGCATGCACTGTTTGGTGCTGACAAAGAATGGCGATGTCTACTCGTTTGGCTGCAACGACGAGGGTGCGCTTGGCCGCGACACCAGCGAAGAAGGCAGCGAATCGACGCCAGCTCTCATCGATTTGCCTGGCAAAGCGCTTTGCATTTCGGCGGGCGACTCGCACTCGGCGTGCCTGCTGGAGGATGGCCGTGTTTTCGCGTGGGGCTCGTTCCGGGACTCGCATGGCAACATGGGACTTACCATTGATGGTAACAAGCGCACGCCCATCAATCTGCTTGAGGGCATGGTATGCTGCAGTATTGCATCTGGCGCCGACCACTTGGTAATCCTTACCACGGCAGGCAAAGTCTTTACCGTGGGTTGTGCCGAGCAAGGGCAGCTGGGTCGCATCGCTGAGCGTTCGGTTGGTGGCGAGGGTGAGTATTTTCACATAAAATATCGTTGTGTGCCATGTGCTAAACATTAAATATGTGCCATTTCGTAGGACGCCGGGGTAAGCGCGACTTATTGCGCCCGGACCAGCTAATCATAAAGCGCGCCAAGCCTTTTGAGGCAATTTGGGCTACCAACTACTGCACATTCTTGCGGGAGTCGCAGACTGAGGTCATTTGGGCCGTGGGCCTAAACAATTATAAGCAGCTGGCGCACGCAAAGGAAGCCGAACGCGTTCTTATACCCATCAAAACCGAGTTGAAGGACGTCAAGCAGATCGCTGGTGGTCAGCATCATACTCTGGTGCTGGACAATGCAATGCGCTGCTTTGCCATTGGGCGTCCCGACTACGGACGCTTGGGTGTGGGTGATGTCAAGGAAGTGGTTTCCGAGCTAACGCCAATCAAAGAGCTCAGCGGCAAGACCACATTTGTGGGTTGCGGTGAGGCTTGCTCCTATGCCATAACCACTGATGGTAAACTGTATTCCTGGGGCATGGGATCCAATCATCAGCTAGGTGTGGGCGATGGCGACGATGAGCTGGAACCGGTTGTGGTGAGCAGCAAGAATACACAAAACAAACGCATGCTGATGGCATCCGGCGGTGGTCAGCACAGTGTGTTTCTGGTCGAGTCCGATGTGAAGGAGAAGCAAAAGGAGAATGTGCCAGCCAGCAAGAAGCCAAAGGCAGCTGCTGTCGAAGCAGCCAAGGAGCCAACAGGGACAGATGTAAAGGATGACGATGACACGGCTGCCGCAGCTATTGATACAATTCCCGCAACGGGCGATGCCGGTAAGACGGTCAAAAAGACAGCAGCTAAACGTGGACGCAAGAAGGATTAATGTAGAAACGTCAATGAACGTTTCATTTGTTTATTTAAGCCGCATTCGTATGCGCAGCTACACTTACTACTTTAAGCCAATTGAATAAAATGTTTAACTGATTTTGTTTTAAATATATAGTGAAATTGTATGTGTACGCAAAATAGCACTAAAAGCTATTGCAAAAGCCGAAACACAACGAACTAAAACATTTATTTACAAACTAATCAACTTTTTAATTATTAATATTAACCGTTTATAATTTACAAATATCATACATGAAGTACTACAAATCCATTGTTTCAAGCGGCTACGAATGAAGATTAATTCACGACTCGAGCACCTAGCCCATGCAAAAAGCAAATGTGTGGATCATTTAAATGCAAACGGGGTGGAGGCTGCCCATTTACTCAATTTAAAATACAATACTAATTTATGTGCTCATCTATATAGTAATTTTGTATAAGTATATGCATATATATATATATCAAGATAACACATATATATATATATATATATATATTCCGACTACATGGAATATGATTCTGCTGGTTGATTGCCATGAACTGCTGCTGCTGCTGCCGCTGAATTGATGCTGGTGTCGACCAGAGACAGGTCGGTGGTGGTTGTTGTTGTTGACGAAGCGATGTGAACACCGCCTTCATTGTGGCCGTCATAGTTGCTACCCAGATAGAAGCTTAGGAATAATATGCAGCACAGCAAGGAGAGTGAAAGAAGCACGCGAGCTATTTTACGTGCGAATGCAACAAGACCAAGCAGATGACCACCATTGGCAACACCACCCATCTGACCGCCAACGCTTTGGCCACTACGCAGGGACAATTGAAGATGGGCCAGGAGTAACGCTTCTAAACAATCGAATTCATCATCTGTATATTCCAGCCCTAGGCCTAAATCACAAGCGCAGTTCTCTCTGTGCATATTGAAGTCGTCGTTGTTCTGATTGTTGTTGTTGTTGTTTTTGTTGTTGTGGTCATTTTTACTGGGTTGGTTTTGGTCGCTGGCAGTGGCTTCGTCTTGCATGGTCAGATTGCATTGAGACAGTAAATATTATTTGCGCTTGGGACACGTATATGCTGTAGGTTTGTGGCAACTTCCTCCACCCGAAGAATGATGATGAGGACGACCCCCCGATGTTTTATGCATCTGCTCGAACATTAGAAAGCCGAAACCAATAAAGAGCAGCAATAATAAAGCTAACGTAGCGTATTGTAAATGTTTTGTAAAGTTCAATTGAGCTTCCATTTTCTGTGCCTGCATCTGCAACTGTTCGGGTCCAAATTCCTGTGCGGGGGCAAAACGAAATATTGAATAGAAAAATGCAATCACAGGTATATCTCAAGCTAAGCAAACGTACGCGACTCGATTGGCCATCGTTCTTGACGCCACAATCCTTTTTCTCATCGAGACGACAAACAAGACGATAGTTCTCCACATCTGAGTCATTTGCAGTCTTCTCTCTCCACAGTTCTATAACTTCCTGAGCGCCGTTTCCCCCATCCGGCGTGCTAGTTGCCATTACAAGGAATTTATCTTTCCCATCTGAGCTCAGTATATGGTCCGGCTTTAGCCATATGCTCACATCGGTGGTTTCATTCGGTTGCACCACACCACAGCGTGGACGAACGCGAAACTTCTCTGGCGATGTGGTTTGTATCTATAACGATGCGATGTTGCCTTGAGATTTAATTAGGTGCAGCGGAGGAATGGGGCACATACCTTATAAGCGACCGGCTGACTGGAAATGTTCTTGAGACTTAACTTTGCTTCCCCGCTTTGTGGGCAAATATTGACAAATTCTTTGGGCTCCAATTGCAACATAACTGTACAGCAGATACAATATATATGTAGATGGGAAAAAAATAGTACGTTTTGATAATCAAACTATAAAAATTTTTGAAATTTATGTTCAAACGAAATAACAAAGTTTCATTAAATCTCAGCGAGATATGACTGATTTTAAAAGCAATGTTGTATACGATGGCATATATATGCCACTCATATATATGACTTACCCTCATCGTCGGGGGTTGTGTGCAGCTCGCCAAAGCTTGAATAGTGCGGCGACATCAGAACGCTCTTCGAGAAGTGTACCTGGCAAAGGGAGAGACACACAGACAATGAATGGATTCTATTTCAAATTGTGCCACTCGCTGGCAGCCCTTCTATATCCATCAATCGATTTATGCTGAGCTCTGCCATTTTCGCAAGTGCCATTCATGCGCTCTTGGCCCCACTTGAGCACGGAATTGGAGGACGTTTGGCAAATTGATTTGATTTACTTTGAAACAATTTGCACGCCCATAATACGCCGCATATGTTGGTAATTGTGTTTTGTTTTTCTGCATAAAACAGTGTTCCGAGAGTTTTATTTGTTATATAACAAACTAGCTATACCTTTGTTATTAAGGCCGACACTTTGAGGCAGAGAACAATAAACCTCAGATATTATTATTGTTGTTAAGATAAATCGCAACTTAATTGCTTAGCTATTGCAAACTTAGCTGCACGTTATGTTAAGCTGCTGTTATTAACAGCGCGACTGTTATACTCAAAGTAGCCCGTGAATATCGTAGCGTGCGACATGTTCGAGCTATTTTATTTTATTTTTTTTTTTTTAAATAACGAATGACATCTGCATAGCTTTAAAGAGCATACAAAGTCTTATTCTATAGTTAATTTCAAGAGTAATTGTTTAATTGCATACACATATTTTGCTCGCACTTTGAGTTATCAGCGTACTAACAGATATATCGATACCATTTACAGTAATAGAGGCATTGTGACGTAGCAGCGAGCAATGGGCTATGCACAGCATCTGCTCAACGAAAGAAATCAAAACGGTTTTAGAAATAAATATGCAAATTTTGACTGAATTCAATTGATATACAAATCTCCAAATAGAAAACCAGAAGTGCTGCAAGTAGCTACGCAAGGTTAAATTCACGTCTACACATCTTGAATATCAATTAGAATTCGTTTTCGTTCTGTACACCAATTCCGATGTCGTTGTTATGCTTTGTTTAGCATAAGCAGCACAGCACACCCATGATCACCAATACACATAGACAGATACGCACACACACACAGCTATCAAAGTCGACACCACCTACCCTGGGCATGTTTGTTGAAGAGTTGTGTGTTCCGTTTCTTGATTTCTTTTGCTTTCTTTTGGTTAATATATTTTGTAGCTACTTTAACAGGTCGCAGTTTACCCAGAAACGGTTGTATTTATATCGGATATAAAGTTAATACAATGATATTTCAGACAGCTGATGACGTCTTGCCGACGTACCGCGACAAACGTGGAAACACAACTAAAAGCACCGCAAAAGCAACAACACAAAAAGCAAAAGACAAACACACAAAAGCTCGCGCTGCCAAAGCAAAAAGCTTTCGGCTCTGCGATCGGACTCTGGGAACAGCTGTTCGGCCGATTGCATCGAATGTGCAATTGCGATTCATGTTAATTCAATTACGTTTACACAGAATGCGGGCGGGCGAGCGATAAAATGAATAAAGAGAAAATGAATATGAATAATTTGTTGGTCAGACGCTCGCAACGCCAAATGGGGTGCATTTGGGAATTATTTATAATGTATTCCACGAGTGTTCTATTTTTTATTTTTCCGTGTGTGTGTGTGTGTGAGTGTGTTTTTCAGGTCAACGCCTCGCAACGCTTCACTGAACACACACACACACACTCTAGACTAGAGAGCGCAAACGAAAGCGAAACTTTTGCAATATGTCAAAGAAATGGCCATAAATAGCAAATAACCGTGGACCCTACGGGTCTATTATGCACGCGCAGGACACGCAACCTGCAGCGCACCCTAAATCAATACGCGCCTACAATGTAAATCAATCAGAGGAGCAGCAAATTCTATGGCTCGCGTGTCTGTTGGTCAGGTAAAGCAATTAATAGACAAACTTCCGGCTGGCCCAAAGCACAACAGCTCAAATGAAACACACCCAAATAGAGAACTGCACACACTCACACACACACACACACACACACTCAAACACAGACAAGCACACGTATTTGGCTCTGGGTTATGGGTCACTTACCTTCTTATCCAAGCCCATGTCCTCATGTGGCTGGTCGTCATCGCCGGCGTTTGCGGCCTTCGGCTTGGCTGGCGGACGTTTGGACTCGGGCACAAATTGGAATTCGTAGCTGTCATTGCCACCCCAGCTGAGCAGACAATTGTCCTTGGGCACATACTGCGTGACGTCCTTTTTCGATATCATTTTCAATATCTCGACCGCCTTGGGCGGCAGCAGAGTCTTGATGACCTTAAAGGCGGCTACAAACAGTTGCAAAATGTTGAGTGTCAAAGTTTAAAATGGATGAACTGACGAAACCCACCGTTCAGAACCCAAGCCAGCTCAAAAACCAGTATATAGTTAAGAGCATTGGGATAGTAGAGCTTAAAAGTTTCCACAATGCGCTTGACGAAGTCCAGATCCATGGTTGCCAGGCCCGTGCCGGCCATATCAAAGAATATGCTCAACTGGGTCAAGTGGCTCTCGCGCTGCTTGCGCTCTATCCAATAGACGACGATGCGTATCAGTTCATCCAGATTCTTGGATTTGCTGTGCAATCTGACCCGAAAGATCAGCAGCGGCTTGCCATCCACATCCTGACCATGCACAAATACTGAGCCCTCAGTCAGGTACTCCTGATTCAGTTTGTCCGCGGTCAAGTCATTGGCACCGTAAGATTGACGCCAAGTGCAGGTTTCCCAGAGCTTATTGAAGGACGTCTCCATATCCAGATCGTGCATTTCCAGAAAACGTTGCAGCCAGACATGATCGTTGCGTATGCGATCAATGTCTATGGGATGAAAGGGTTCTGGAATTAAATCATCCAAAATAATGTTAAAACTTTTTTTAACTTTGCTTTTTTAGCTAATTATTAGTCATTAGACAAATTAGGGTTAATGATGGAGAAATAACATAATAATGGATCGATGAAAAAGTTAGGAGAATTCTTGAAAGAACTTTGAACTTTGCATTCCCTAATACAGTATTCAGATCCAATCCTAAATGTCTTTTATTTACAATTCTAACCCCAAATATCTCATATCTAGAATTCTCAATGTCTTTTATATACAATCTTAACTCATTTTCAATTTTAGATAAGGGTTAATAAAGTTGACAAATCGATTAGTTAAACAATTAAATGCATTCTTGAAGAGTTATTTACAAATTATTCAAGCCGGAAAATGCATTTTTAAAGCTTTATCTACTAAAGATCAGTGAAGATCACATGAAGGTTGGAATTCTGTATATCTTTTATTTATACAGCCAGTCGCGACGTTTGGTTCCGTAATCAACAGAAAACGTATTGTATTCACAAAGTAAATAAGCAATCGATTGTAATAATATTTTATGACTACAAATGGCTTTTCACAAGCGATATGCGACTCCTATGCGGCTCATTTAAAATGTTCTGTAAATATGCATATGAGCCATAATGCGTATATACATAACACTTGATAGTCGAGCGGCTCTGGGGCTTACACCTGAGTGAATAGGCTGCAGCTGGAGGTCAACTGCACTCACCTTTAGGCGGCGAGGCGGCATATTTGGTGTTGAATCTTTGGCGCAGCTCCTCGATTTGCGCTGCGCTGGGATTCTTAACTGTAACGCCCATTGTGAACACTCGACAATTGTGCACAGACTAAACATTGAACTGTGAAAACAGTTAAATTAAGTTTAGTTCTGTGCTTATCGCGTGCCACTCGTCAAATCGATAATCCACTTTCTCAGCACGATAAAGCGATAAGATTTTAGTTTCCAATATTTCCAGGCAACAACACGCGACAATTAACGAATGCAAGTGCTTTACACGAGCGTCGGCGACCAACTAACGGTTTTGTACAGCGATCAGCGATCGGTAATTGGCATTCGATTGGCGTGCGAGGCGAGGCGATGTGGAGCACCAATACACCCAATGGAACGCCTTGAAAAGGGCAGCTATCGCCCGCCTCTGCCGCTGCTGCTGCTGCAATAGAACGTGATCGTTTCCCTACGCCGACTGCATCCAAATGAGTTTTGAGCATTGAGCGAAAGCTTGGCTGAGCGAAAGCTTAGCTGAGCGAGATTAGCAAAAACTTGCACTCAAGCTGTGCAATTTGACACGCCGCAAACTTAATACCCTTGCGGCATATGGCTAAAAAGTATCTTAAGGCATAACCGTTATTTTAATCGATTGTTTTTATGTCAGCTAAGTGATATAGTTTAAATACAACAAAATTGTTCTCTTTCTTCCAACTGGGATCTGGGAACTTTTTGATATAGAATTCCAATATGAAGCTTTTAATTGCTGCGTTTGGTTAAAGATTTTGTAAGTTTTCACTTTTCTCATTGTTCGACTGATTCTTCCAATAGACCTATAGAATAGTATTTGAAAGATAGGATGATTTAATCGTAGAACCATGCTGGGTGTAATATTTATCCATTGATTAATTACTCTTGAAATCGACACTTCTGTGTTGACAAGCCAATTAAAAAACAAACGGCTTTTACAAGAGTTTAATTTGCCAATAACTTATCGGCTATATGAAATATTATTTCGATGTTAATTTTTGCACAGATCTAAGGAGCATGGTAAAAATAAGAAATCCTAAATTTGAAAAACAAGAAAGAGTTTATAGTTATTGACGGAGTATTCCTATTACAGCTATATGATATAGAGGTCTAATCCCATGAAAGTTCTATGATACAGGGGCTAATCATGGCAAGAGCTTTAAAGCTGAGAGATTACACATGCCTATAGCGGACCAGCTTTTGCTTCTGATCAAGAACATATATACCTTTGACCTTTCCTTGTTTAGCATATTAATTGTCGAAACAGGAATACCCTGTGTGGGGATGTTAAAAATGCCTGTTGGGTATTCAGAAAATAAACTATATATTATTTACAATTTATATAAGTATATATGCATATAAGGCCTGGAATTAGTTAGGTGTGAACTTGTAGGAGTATTCATCAGTGCCGCCCCAGATCTTCAGGCAGTTGTCCTTACTCACATACTCGTTGATGTCCTTTTTGGTGGTCACGCGCAAAATCTCCAGGGCTTCGGCGGGCATGAAGTTCTTGACCACTTTAAAAGCCGCTAAAATAGGAATTCACGAGTTTTAAAACAAGATCAATTTTGGCTGAGAATGGACTCACCATTGAGCAGGAAGGGCAGCTCGTGCACCAGAATGTAGTTGGGCGCATTCGGATATTTGGTCTCGAACAGCTGGATAATACGCTTAATAAAGTCGATGTCCAAATTGCCGAGGCCCGATCCGGTCATGTCCATGAAGAGTGTTATTTTCTGTAGATAATTTTGGCGCTGAATGCGCTCCACCCAGTAGACGACCAGACGGATTAGATCGTCCTGGTTCTTGCTCTTCGAGTGCTTCGAGATGTTCACAATGAGCAAGGGCTTGCCCTCGTTATCCTGGTTGTGCACATAGATTTCGCCATCATGCAGATACTCCTGATTTACATTGGACTCGTTAATTTCGTTGGCTCCGAAACTCTGGCGCCATTCGCAGTTCTCCCACAAGCGCGTGATTGTCTTCTCCACATCCAAATTGTAGGCCTCCAGAAGCTGCGAGATCCAGATATCATTATCATTAATACGCGCCAGATCGTTGGGATGAAAGGCAACTGATGACGACAACAAAGACATGAGTCATATATTTCAGTTCGAGTTTTTGGTCAGCTTATCTCACCTGCCGGCGGTTCGGAGGCCAGTTTTGCCAGAAACCGGCTCTTCACCTCGGATATTTGCTCTGCGGTCGGCTGCACTCCCTTAGGCATCTTGTCTGGCGCTTTGCAACTGGAATGGCGAATGGGCTGAGTTATACGTTGAATTTATATCAAAAACTTTGGACAATTATCGCCCCGCTACTGTGCTCGGTCACTGATAAGTTATAAAAAGCCTCCGAGTGGGGTTCTCAGTCAGCCTAGGCGTTGTTCTTCGCTGTCAAGCACTTGGATGAGTTGCCACCGCGCAGACCAATCAACTACTAACAGCTGCAGCCGGAGCTAACTGCGGGCTTCTATGACGTTTGCTTGTTACGCTCTCGGTTCTCCGGCTCCGCTCGATCATGTAGGCGAGCAACTCGATGCGTGGAGCAGCCGAAACAGACCGTTCTTTAATCAAATCTGAAACTTGCACATTACCCAGCTCGTTAGAGAAGAGGAAGAAGTAGGGGCGGGGTGTGCCGACAATTGCGATAAGACGGGAGCGACCGAACCAGCCAGCGAACAGTCCGACCAACTGTTAGACCCGATTTGATTCCACCATGAAACTGTTTTTTTAGAAATTGATTTTTTATTACTGCCACCGGGATTTTTTTTATTATTACTATTTGTGCATATGTTTGTGGAATGGTTACGTAAAAGAATATACAAATTTCTTATATGATCATTTACTTACGTACGGCTATTCCAGGAAAATTCGAATGATTCTATACAATTTCGACTACTATGTTATATTTTGTTTAAGGTATTCAATCAAATTGAGAATTTCCTGTGAGTTTTTCTTATCTCAGTGGAGACAGCTTCAATAGTTTTTGGCAGATCTTCTGCACAGATTCTTTTACTTTTGGCTAAGTATTTGCACATATGTAATTATTTTTATTTTCTAGTGCATTTACTAAATAATTTAGTTAGTCATTAAAAATAGTTGCCACCCTCGCTTTTCTATTAAATTCATCATTTCATCTATTAATTTGTTCTGCTAGCTTTTTGGCAACTCATCTGGCGCTTTCTTTTTGTTGACATTGGTCGGCGTAGGACTAGGGCAGCATTTACATATTGAAAGCTCCTTGTGAGTCGCCCCCCTACACCCCAACACCACATGACCCCCTACCCCACCCGGCCATGCCATTAGCTCGCATGGCATTCAGGCCATCAACGAAAACTTTCGCTGGCGTTGGCCCAGTTGTGTTGTTTACGTGAAAACGTGCGCGTGGAAAGGCATCTTTGCCATCGTCCGCCGTTTGGTCCAATGCGGATGCAGTGCAGCAGCTGGAGCAGTGAGCTAAGCCGCCAGAGATGAAGTTCGCCGAGCATTTGACGGCGCATATAACGCCAGAATGGCGCAAGCAGTACATTAATTATGAGGTAAGCCATTCGAAAAGTGGGCGAAAAATACGCTGAAAAATATGTATCCCATAAAAATACAAGCGTGTGCTTTTCCTAGCTGTCAGTTCGTTGATGACGTCACGTGAAAAACGGCTGGCCAGCTGTCAAAAGTGTGAGAAAGCTTTTGGCGTGTGGCCCATTCGGCGCATGCGCCTTCCGTTTCCATCTAACGCGCTTTTTGTTTTGCTCGCCTCAAACGTAAACAGTGGGAAAAGAGTGTAGGCAACACAGTGTGTGTAAGAACTAAATGCACACTTTCATAACCCGTTAGTTATGACTAGTTTCGGTGTGCAACAACGTGTTGACTCGATAAACATTCTAAATTGTTATCGATAACATGCCGATTGCAGCTGTGGCGGGACTTTTAAATAGTTTTGCAACACTTTTATTCATACTCCCATGTATTTCAGGAAATGAAGGCCATGCTGTATGCAGCCATTGAGCAGGCGCCCTCCGCGGAGCTGGTGGATCGCGAGATGGTAACACGCTATTTCGCCAAGTTTGATGAGGAGTTCTTCCACTACTGCGACAAGGAGCTGGCCAAGATCAATACCTTTTACTCGGAGAAGATGGCGGAGGCAACGCGCAAATATGGCAGCCTGCGCAGCGAACTGACAGAGGCTTTGGAATTGGGCCATGTGAAGAAGCAGCCCGCCTGGAAGCGGCGCACACCGCTGGTCAAGAAGGATGCGCCCGCACGCAAGTTACAGGATCTCAAGTTGGCATTTAGCGAGTTCTATTTGGGTTTGATACTGCTGCAAAACTATCAGAACTTAAATTTTACTGGCTTCCGCAAGATACTCAAGAAGCACGATAAACTGCTCAGCGTGGACTTTGGAGCACGCTGGCGCACCGATCACGTGGAGGCGGCGCATTTCTATACAAACAAAGACATCGACAGGTTAATACAGGAAACGGAACAGGCCGTCACCCAGGACATTGAGGGCGGCGACAGACAACGTATGTATTAAATTATCGAGTCTGATGATATATGATATTATATTTGCTATTGCATTTTCCAGGCGCCATGAAGCGCTTGCGAGTTCCGCCGCTGGGCGAGCAGCAGAGTCCTTGGACCACATTCAAGGTGGGCCTGTTTTCCGGTGCGTTTGTGGTGCTCTTCCTGACCGTCATCATATCTGCCATGTTCTACGGCTTTGGTGAGAACTGGCGCGTGGGCCTGCGCATGTTCCGAGCGCCGTTTCTGATCACCGAATGCCTCTTTCTCTGGGGCGTCAATGTCTATGGCTGGCGTTCGTCCGGTGTCAATCATGTGCTCATCTTTGAGCTAGATCCGCGCAATCATCTGTCCGAGCAGAACATTATGGAAATTGCTTCCGTATTCGGCGTCATTTGGGCCTGCTGTGTCCTGTGCTACATATTCTGCGAACCATTGGGCATTCCACAGTATGCAGCTCCGCTGTTTCTGTACACCTTGATGGTAACCTTCCTGCTGAATCCCACAAGGACGTTTCATCACGAGGCCCGCTATTGGGCGCTGCGCGTGCTCAGTCGCGTCATCATGGCTCCGTTTTGCTTTGTTAACTTTGCGGATTTCTGGCTGGCCGATCAGCTGAACAGCATGGTGCCCGCATTTCTGGACATACCCTTTCTAATGTGCTTCTTTGGTCGCAATCCCACGTGGCATAAGGCGGGCGAAGGTGAGTAACTGCCGCTGGTATAGTTATTACTTTAAAATAGATATACTTTATCGAGAACAGGTAATTAGTTAGGATCATAATGCAAGTTCAAGCTGAATAACATCTTTTTAATAAACAAAGGCTTTAAATCCAATAAATATAAATATTCGAGTTTACGGTTCGACCTGATCTCTAGCCCTAAGGCTAGGTTCCTGAATCTGGTTTCTCACATCCAACTAAGAACCGGTTCTTCAATTATTAAACTTAAAGTCAACTAATATAAATTTATGCTGTGCATTCACTCGTAATTTGGGAAAGAAAAAACAACTTTTTTTCCCATTTTATATTCTTAAAAAACGAAGAATTAAAATAAATTATTTATGTTAATTTATACAGCTTGTTCAGGAGAAAACTGATTTCATAAATTTAGACAAAAACAACTTTTCAACTTGTTTTTCATGATTATTTTCTTTTTCTGCTGAACATTGTAAATCATTTTTTTGCAAATGCTCGAATTGAATTGTTGATTATAAAAAAGCAATTTAATCACTTGCAACAGTTAATTCTCTGGCTTAACTTTATTTTTTTAAATTATGTTTTTGTCCTTTTAGCTGGCAATCACTGCGTGCAGTATGTTTCAATCCTGCATCCCATTGTGGCCATTTTGCCCGCCTACTTTCGGTTTGCCCAATGCATACGACGCTATCGGGACACGAAGGAGGCATTTCCACATCTGGTGAATGCTGCCAAATATGCGACATCTTTCTTTGTGGTTATCTTTGCGCATAAATACCATACGACAACAGGTAAGTGGGGCAAGGCACGTGTGCTCCATTAGGAGAAACCCAGAAACTAGGGAGACGGTGCCTGTTGTTTATGTTGCGCTGCCAATTAGCGTTATTTTCATTGTTGATGTTAATTTGATGTGCCCCAAATCGCACTGTGCTTGCAGATAGCTATCCGCTGTCGAAGGAGAATCCCTGGTTCTACTGTTGGATAACCGCGGCCCTGTTCTCATCCTGTTACGCCTACACGTGGGACATCAAAATGGACTGGGGCCTGTTCGATTCCAAGGCGGGCGACAATCGATTTTTGCGTGAGGAAATCGTTTATTCATCGACGGTGAGTTGGGCTATGAGTGGGGGCTAATGGTAGCCATAAATATTTGGCCAAGCGTATGGCACGTAAAACAATCATTCAAGCAGCCATCCATTATTATGCTCTGCTCTGCTCTTCTCTTCTTTTCTCTTCCACCACTTCTGGCATCTCTTGTTTCTTGCAGTGGTTCTATTACTTTGGCATAATTGAGGATTTAATATTGCGTTTCAGCTGGACGCTCTCGATGAGCCTTATTCAGGCCGGCTACATTGAGGGCGATGTTATGATGACCATACTCAGTCCGCTTGAGGTGTTCCGGCGCTTCATCTGGAACTATTTCCGCCTGGAGAACGAGCATCTCAACAATGTGGGCAAGTTTCGAGCCGTGCGCGATATATCAGTGGCGCCCATGGATTGCTCAGATCAGGTAACTGCAATCTCAACTAAATTACACTCCATATACAATTGCCTGTGTTTATGTTTGCACAACAGACCACAATACTGCGCATGATGGATGACACGGATGGCGTGCTTAATCGTAGGCGTGGCAAGGCCGCTGGCGGCTCTGGCGGCAAATCTGGCAACAAGAAGAACAAACATGAACAGCAGCGTTTACTCCTTCAAGGCGAATCCGTTGAGGATCTGTGTGCCTAGTGCACGGACCTCCGTTAACATCCAACCCATTGTGCACAAATATTAAGTATACGTAAATATAAAATACAACAAAACAAAACAAAGCAACGCATTTTGGCTGGTTTGCGGGACACGTAAGTCACATTTAATTGAATTGCCAACACTGTGGCCCCCAAAACGATGTGAATCAACTACTCTGATGAGCAGGACGTGTCAATGAGCTAATCGTGTGGCCCAGGCATAGCCCGAAGCTGCACGTTTCATGTGACATTTTGCACACAACATTGTAGTTTTTCGATTTTCACGTTAAAAAAGCCAACAAGCATCAGTCGAGAGTGCGTGACCTGGAAATAATCTTTGCACAGTCGTCGGGATTTTATCCATTTTTGTCCAGTTAATTATATTTTAATCTAACTTTTGAACACACACATCGAACATTCATGAATTAATATTATTGCAAATACCCCACGTAATTAAATTAATAAATTTAATTGAATGACCGACATGTGCTGCGTTTTTTTCTCCCTGACTGCAAATTAAAGTACACAACTTATTGTGACCAACATGATATAAGCCAAAAATAAATCGAATAAATATTTATATATCTCGTGCACAGCTCTGAATGACCTTCACATATAATTTTATATATGCACTTACCCAGGAATTCACAATCACCAGCACGATTATTTCATTGCTATTTGTTATTACGAGATAAACACAAAAGAAACACGAATAGAGAACGGATTAGATTAAGAGCTGGAGAAAGATAGAGATAGAGAGATAGCTAGATGGAGAGAGAGAGAAAGAGAGAGAGCGAAGGAGAGAGAGAATAAGACAGAGAAAAAAGTATGAGTGGAAATAAAGTTACTAGACTTACTAAAAACACTTAGTCGAAGCATAAATACATGAAAGGCTTACTTCAATTCATGAGAATCGCATAGAAGGGTGCCATTTATAAAAACGGTTATTTGAATTTGCAGCAAAATATCAAGTAAACTTGGGCTGCGTTTGGTATAAGAGAACATCCAAGCACAAAAACACACATATATATGTACAAACATGTATGTACACACACACACTCTCACACTTACACATAAGCATATATCCATACATTAACACAAACATCTACACCATTCTTAACACACACTCACAAATATATATATTTATACACATATGCAATAAATATAAACATTTATTAGATTTGCAAAATCACTTGTTAAACAAACACTTAGTGTCGAAAGCATGACAACCGCAAGCCTTACTTGTATTAATGAGAATCGCATAGTAGGGTGCTGTTTACGTTTGAATTTGCAGCGCAGCGGGAAGCATACTTGGTCTGCGTTTGTGCATAACTGTATATATACATATGTAAGCAATACACACGAAACGTCCGCATTGTAATATATGTATGTCGTAATGCGCCCTCCTACCGTATAGGGTATCAAAAAAACAAAAACTGGCGCTTGTTTTAAAGTTTTTTTTTAGCTTGTGAACTTTAAATGTTTGATTTTATTTACATTTAACAAATTTAGTGTCGTGTTTCTGTGCAATCTATTGTATGTATAATTGCTGAACATTTGATTTTTATCAGCAAAAACAGAAATCGTTATTGACCATTGAAGCTTATACGAGCTTAACAAGGTCCAGTGCAGTGCTATAGATAAGGTCTGCTTCCTACCCGCACCGAGTTAAGCACTCATTCTATTTTCAGCTCTGTTAATCGTAAAGTTTTGTTGTACATTTGAATGGAAGCATTAAATAGGCAATCTCAACTGTGAATGTTGAGCAAAGTTCTACAACTAACGAGAATTTGAGAGCCGACTAACTAAATCCGTGTACCTGTCTACAAACTCTTATACAACAAACTCGATATATATTTATATATATATTTCCTATGCTACAAAGCTACTTTGGGGATTATGCTGAGGACCTTTGATGCGGCACTGGTAGCAAGTTTCAGTGCTTTCCCTTGAGCCTGGTCACAGCTGCTTTCATTTGATGTTGATTGATGGATTTGTGTCGACTTGTGTTTGTTACGTTTCGCTGTTACCGTGCCAAAAATACATTTTGCCAAATTATACTCTATAATCAGCAAAATTAAACACATTAGAAACGTTTTCAATTGCCATCATCAATGATTTATTTGAAGGCATGTCCTTACTGCACAGCTATTTAACTTGGCTTGAACTCAATTAAGGGTTAATTATAGTACCTTTAACGATTATAAATATTAATTCCATTTAAATATTGTGTGGCTTGGCTTAAATTCCATTAAGCTGCATATTAAAAATGATTATATCCTTTGTACAGCTGTCAGTTCGGGCATTTAAAGTTTTTTAATTGCTGGCAAATAAGTTTTCTGCACATTTTCCCCAATCAAGTTTCGACAGTTCTCAAAGTTTTATTGTATACATTGCACAAAAATTATTTGAAACTCTGATGCAACTTTATATATTGTATATATATCTATACATACACACTATATATATTAGGACGAAATGCATTTTCTGACGATGCTCGTACAGCAGGGCGTATGATTGATTTGTTATTGATTTATGGTCAATTAAATGGCTGTCATTTGTCTTTAAAGCGAACACATTAGAGCCATAAATTGTGACGAATACGCATTTAAAATGGCTTTTAAATTGATTTCAAATTACACCCAAATGATTACTTAGCCCACATTTAAGATACACGTTTGCCAGCTTAAAACATTTTTATATCTTGTCGCAAATAGATGACTTTATTTTTTGGTAGCCTGCCAGGCTTTAAGGCACACATGCCCCGCACTTGGGCGAATTTGAGCACAGATTTGCATTTTTACGTGAAAAAAAAGAGTCCATAAAGTGCATGCCTGATTACAAATTTGAATGCGTTTGCGAGTTTTTACAATCTCTACCAGTAACAACTGTGACCTTATGCCAAAAAGTTTACTTTAAGAAACTTTGGGAAACAAACATGTTTCTATGCTTGAAATGGGAATAAACTGTTGCTAGAAAAATATCTAATTCAAACCCTAGTCTCTTATCCATTGCATATATCTAACCAAATTAGGTGTATGCTAATTGTGGGTTCAGAATGGGAAATTGAATTTGTTTCATTATGCATTATGCAGGAAACCAGATTCTCAAGCTGAACATAAAGACAGGAATAAAATAAACAAATGTTTTGCCTTAACTCTCTTAAAGAGTTGTTCATATTAAGTTAAATTTAATTATATTTGTTAGTCAACAAAGGACCAAGTTGCTGGGGTAACGAAACATAAGCAATGCTTGATTTTGTTTTCGTACTTATTTTGGGCAATACCCTATACGCGTCGAAAGGGTATGCATGTGCACACAGGTTGTCGGAATATTGTCAATCAAGAATTCCTAGTCTGATTAAAGTGTCCACTTAGAGGCTAAGAGAGCATGAGTGTCAAAAGTTGAGCACAGGGTATTGTCTAGTCGGGTACTCTCTAGACGACAGAGGGGGAGGAGAGCAGCCTTCTTTGCTGTTATTTTTTCTGTATTTTAGCTTTGCCTGGTCCTTGCATTGATGGCCACTCTGGCGCTTGCTTTAAGGCCCTTTGGCGTGGACTCAAAAGCATTAGATAAAATAAGCAGCCATTTTTGAGTGTTTTTATTAGGCTATCTGTGTGTGTGCGTGTGGGTGGGTGTGTGTGTTGTGGGCTGTATTTCTTTAATATGGCGTTGTCATCATTTAACAACATTTATAACTAAGCTGGCAGCCTGTTAGATGCGATCCGCTGATAAGCTTTTGCTTGAGGCGGTGAAAAAGGGTTGATTGGGCTTTAATTCTTGGGGACATTTTCTGCGCACTGTGTGTGTGCGTGAGCCATGCATGTGAAAGGCACTTTTTTTGTCAATCTAAGAAAAAAATAAGTTACAAGGCATTTGAAGGCTATGCTCGACGAGAAGATGTCCTGTATGCATACCCTCAATAACAAATGTTAAGCAGAAAGTAAAGAGAAATATATGTATATAAGCTAAGGAACATAAATATATACTATATAAATCAATATATATATGTATATATATTTATCTACTAGTCCAACTATATGCCACGTTTGTTAGATAGAGAGGCGTCAATTCGGAGCCCATAAAATATAGATATTCTATATATATGTATATATTGATAAGTATCTACTGCGGTCCACGTATAGGCTTTCCGTCATGAATCCTTGCAAGGCTCGTTTTTTCTCAGCAGGCATTCCATATGTGTGCTGGTTGCGGCTGTGTTATTGCTTTATTCTGTTATGCTTGGCATCAAGTTTTGACACGTACTTCTGGGGGTTCTTTGCTGCTGTCACAGCAGATTTTCACTGATTTGACAGACACGCGCGCAGGCTATTCGCAGAAGTGCCAGCATTTGATGTGTAAACAAAACAAGGAAACTCGGGAAAACAACAACAACAACAACAACAACATGCCACTGGCATCTGAGTATATATATATGGGCTCTACACACATACGTGCAATCATATTTAGCTTGAATATAACAACAACAAGTCCACGCGGCGTATGTGTATTTTGTGTGCAATAAAGTTTTTCTGGCGCATTTTGCGTATACGCACCGTTGTGCTCCCAGCATGATTGCAATACACTCGACAAATGCCAACGCACAATGCAATTGCCACTGCCAACTGCCAGAGAATGTTCTGATTAAATGCAATTTGTCTGTTGTTGCCATAGACACAATGCTGTGAAAAATTCATTGACGTCCACTTTTTGGTCTTGTATAATTGTCTTCAATTGGATTGCGGTGAATGCGTACGGTCCCGTCCATGTTTGCTTTTAAGTGTAAAAACGTGAGGATCATCGTGTTTTTACAATTCCCAATTTATTGTGAATGAATGCGTCTGTTAATTGGTACTGCATACAATTATATTTTTGACCATTGGAATTCATTCTCAATAGCAAAGATTTATTGTAAATAATGGTTACGTTTTATTTACTTAAATATGCGCAAAAGCTTTAAACTCTGCATTGGCGTGATATCTGATATGCAAACTTTGCCGTAATTACATTCCGATTTATATTATTATTTCAACAGCAATCAACGAGCGTAACAACATGTGCACACATTGTTCCCTGGCTGAGGATATATCATATGCAAATCGACTCCTTTGATTACCGGATTGTAACAAGAGACACCCAAGAATATGCATCAACAATCGAATGGGGCACGTTATTAAGACGATACCCACACAATGCGAGACGTACTAAATATAACTCATCGAGGTTAAAGTCAAGTAAATTGAACTTTGACTTAAGTGTGGGAATCACACAAATCGTACAGATGTGGTGTACAATTACTTGTTAGACACTCACATGTTGTTTAACAAGATATAAATAAAGCAAAAATGCTGCCTCTCTATTCGATTCTCAAAGCAAAGCTTTCTTTATAGTTGGATTTTGCAAACCACATTTCGGAAAAGTTTTAATTGAAAATCTGGTCAGAAGTTTATTTAGTTTTTAGCCTAAATATGCGTAAGACAGGTAAAGTTTCACGTCTTTAATTATGTAATTAAACTTTTTGGTCAGTGCGCAGAGAAACAGCATCAGCCGTATTCTGTTCAAAGCTGTTGGCACAGCAAGTCCTTCAAAAACACTAAGCCACGTACACAGCCACATCCCTGGAAGAGCATCCAGCTCTTAAGTGAACAACAGCGGAAAGTTAATTAATTAATTTAGTTAAAACCACTGACGCTGGTCCATTACAGCACAACGTTCGCAGTCCGTTTTCTGGCTCTACTCGGTAAATATGGAAATCAAATAGGCTTTTAATTAACCATGACAACATTTTGACAGGCCCAAAATGTGGGCAATTGTGGCAACAACGTGATTATGGGTCAACTTTTGAGAAACTTTGGCCTTTAATATGTATTTATAATATGGGCTGTAGCCTTTAAGCGTCCAATTTGCTTGTTGTCAGGACCAACTAAATCTGTGTCCCTGCCAAAAAATGTGCTGAGTAATGCGCTGCGGCAACTAACGCAGGGGCTTTAACCTTCCCTCTGGCATTGAGCATTCAGCATTGATTGATGGCAGACGCTGTGCGTGAACCTATTTATAATACTCGTATGTTTATTATTTACCATGCCAATGTATTTATCCAATGTGGGTAAGTATATTGGTTATGCGTGTTTGCTGATGAAATTTGACTGAAACTAATGGATAACGAAAGACCCAGCCCGTCAAATGCGACCCAATGGACGCGTAAAGCGCATTAGACATTCGCCAGGGTTATAAATTATAAATAAAATTTGCTGTATCAATAGTATTCCTATCGGGATTCCGACCCAAAAACGTCCATTAAGGCGAAATTGAAAAGAAAACGCAGTGTCATATAAAATTCAATGAAATTTGTAAATAAATATGAAATATTTCTATATTCGCATTCAGCAGAATGTTTATTTTATAAAAATTTTGTATACCCTAGAGGTTAGAGGGTATTATCATCGACCACACATAAAAAATATATATATATTTTAGATAAGCATCAGCAGCCGAGTTGATATATATCTATTCTCCCAATTTTATAGCTGTCGTCTTGAAATTTTGCATAGTTTCGACTTTCTTTTGCGGACAGTACATATATCGGAAACGACCGGATCGGACCACTATATAATCGATCGGAAAGTATGTTCTTGTTTGAAGACATGCTAATTTATAAGTTTCACTAAGCTCCCTTCATATTTGCAAAATATAGTCCAAGTCGGATAACTATAGCATAAAGCTGTAATAGAACGATCAGTCAAAAAGAACGAAAGATGGGCAGAATAGTAGGATCTTATATGGCAAAGATATTGTCAACAAACTCCGCATTTTCGAGCTGCATCATTCTCACATATCTGCCAAAGGGATATGCCTAAAAGGGTTTAAGTCTTCGGCGTGCCGAAGATGAGTATAATTCTATTTCCGTTGCATTTTTATGTTACCGAATGTTATCTGAACTTCATTAATTGAAAAATAATTTTAAAAAAGGCTTCGAAGGGGATTGGAACAAAATTTAAATTTCCCGAAAACAAGCTTTGCCTTCAATATGCGCTTTAAACGCAGCGCAGACTTACATAAACACAACACAAATAGATTACTTATTAAATGGAGCAGAAATTTCGGGGAAAATTATTACACAAACACTGCCGCAAGCTGGACAGAGGGATAGAGCTTTTCCGATGAAACTCTCGACAAGTTGCACTTTTTTCTGACAGCTAAGAACAACAAATGAATATTCATTTATAGACATATCAGACGGCAATATTATTTAAGCTCAGCCAACGGATTTCGACGCCCGAAAAGCCGATTTATCATTTTAAATATTGCAGGAAATGTTGTCGCCAAATTGACAGCCACGCGGGGGCTTAACGTACAACGCGGCGTATACTTATTATGTGCGCGACAGTGCGTTCGTGTGTGTGTGTATGTGTGTCTGGCTGTGTGTGTGCTTTGTAGCAGTTACAATGTCAAGAGTATCTTCAGTCGTTCCAAGTTTTGACAGCATATTAAAACAAGCAACAGCGAAAATGACAATGAAAACATTCTAATGAAATATCAACAAACTGTGCCAAGCACACTTTTTGTTTTGCCCTGAAGAGGCGGTTACTGGAAAGGGCGTGGGCGTAGGCGTGGCGTAAGGAGTGAAATATGTGAAATGCCTGCATTTCTCTCTGTTGTAAACTCTGAATAAACTACTTTTGGCATCTCATGAACTCTGCTGCAAATATTATGAGAAACTACCGAGTAAACTATTTTGAATATTTGATTTTCGCTTTGCTATTGGAAAAATATGCTTGCTGCCCCAAAAAGTATGCTTTAAAATTTGTTAGCTGAGTTTTGGAGTTTTGCTAATTGAGCGCCTACTTCAAAGTAAAATGCGATTGTTTTGATTGCTTTACTAAAAATGTTGGAGCATACAATTAAACCACCGCCCCAGTCCCCAGCCTCTCTGGAATGCAGCTGGTTGTTTGTTAATCGTTCTCCTGGCAACGCGCTGAATACAATTGCGTAAAGTTTTTCGTATTATAATTGAATAAAAACATACACAAACTTTCTATGAGCCTGAAACTTGAACATTTTCACTTTGTTTGTTGTTTTTATGAGGCTTAAAATAAATAATTATAATTTACGTAGCAGAGGTCTTTGTTTAACGGGCATTTACGAGTCCGCAGAATTGTAAGAAATTTATTCCAATTTTAGGCGCTTCAAAGGAGCAATGCAAATTGAGTTGAATGGAACCCTCATTTGTTTACCCAAAGGGATTAACATATGCTCTAACCTTTTTTTCGGGTAATGCCTAAGCCATTAGGCCTTATGAATAGGGTCTAACCAGGCCTTTGTTTTGACTCTGCGCTCAGCTCCTGAAACGCAATGAATAACCTGACTGTTTTGGCAATACAATAACGACATGTGCCACAAGCTCCCGACGGTCTTGTTCACAATTTTCATACATAACATTTTTGGGCACAGCTTGCCCCAAGGTGTCACTCAGCTCTTGACAAGCCCGGCCAGGGCTGGCATTGGCCGCCCAAGATTGATGTTTTCACTTACCCACATAATTTCCGTCTGGAATTTATTGCTGGCCCCCCCACGAAGGACTGATTAAACGCTCAGGCTAATGCGAATGCTGCTGCTGCTGCGACGTAGGCCTAATTAGTCTGGCTTTTGAATTATGTGATTACTTTAATTTGTGGCATCCTTGATAATTTATATTTAAATATCTTTCGGGAGAAGTCTGCCAAGGCACAAGCATTTTTGTTGAGTGCTTCGCTTTCGTCTGTACTCAAATGCTGAAAGCTGTTTATAGTTTATGTTTGTCATCAAGACACAGATATTATTGCTGCCGACAGTCCATTAAAAGTCATTAAATAGCCAAACTAGCCGGAATCTCGGTTTATTATTTATGTAGTTAAATGGAATAAAATATTTATCAGCAGCTTTGTTTGCCCACACGCAGAGCAGCTACTTTAGTTAAATTTTCATAACTTGTCAACTTCTTTGCAAGCCCATTTGACATTTGCTTTAATAATTCCATTATTGTTCTGCGCAAAGAGCCTGTTGTATATGAGTCTTGTTTTTCCTGACAAACATGCAATAAATATTCATAAATTGCTGGCAATTTCAACAAACACTTAGGAAAATGAACATTAACAAATAAGCTTAAAGCGTCGACTGCTCAACTAGAAAATATTAAGCACCCAGCTTGGGTTTCTTTTGGTTTTATTAAGGTCTCAACAGGATGCTGAACCGCACTGGAATTTCAATTTATTTTTTACTCTGGCCAAATTGTAGCCTCAATCAAACCAATTTTCATTATAAATGAAAAAACTATTGAGTGAGACCCGGCCATGGCATTTAACCAACTTTTTGGTAAATGCCAATGGAGAGAGATTCAATTTAGCCTGCAATTAGTATTAGAAAATATACAAAGCTAGTCATATTTTCAGTCCAACAGGCAGTTGCAAGTAACAAATTGAATTGTTTCATTGAAATGAGGAAATGTTTTGAGCGGGAGGAATATACATTTATGGCTACTATATATTTATAAATATTTAAAAAGTTGACTTTGTTGTAGCTGCTTTTGCTATACTCTTCAGAGGATTGAAGCCAAGCCTTAACTAGATTGCATTTAGGTTTCCTCTGACACATATCTTCTATGGCATACTCTTCTTGGAACTAAAACACATCTTGACTATATGCGCTGTAGCTCTTCAGTTTTCGCTGACACATATCTTCCATGGCATAATTTAACTCTACTTAAGCCCCACCTTGACTAGATTCGTTCTAACTCTTGAATTTGCTCTGACACATATAAATATAGTTTATTGATTTGCAGCTGCCTGGCTCTTAGTTACCTTCAAGCAGTTTTCCGCCTTAGTCATGCTGACTATACACTCACATTCATAATTCATCTTTGCATTGAGTGCAGTTCTCAGTCATTTCATCCATTTGAAAGTCTGATTCATTCGCTTGATGTGCTAATCTGTCTCGTTTTATATGCTAATTTTCCTATTGAGTGCCTGGCATCATATTTATATGTGTGTGTCTATATAGACATGGCCCAATATACAAGCTCGTAAATCTGTAAGCTCGTAAATGTCCAAGTGCTGTAAACTCGTACTCGATTTGCTGGGCGCACGCCGCTTGTCACACGCTGCGTATACGCAATAAGGCAAGTGCCTGTGGTGAGGGGTTGCTTGCCTCTTGGCCATAGCTTAAAATATATATAACTTTGTTCGTTTGTCATATACAATAAATCAAGCAGCGGACAACAGCCCGCAGCTTGTGTGCCTTAAATTTGTCAACATTTTGATGTGTGGGCGCATTTAAAGAGGCTTTTAACAAAATTTGATAAAGTCTTGTGCCATTCAAGTATCAAATATTTTTCCGCACAATATGCGTAGCTAAGTTTAATCAACTTATGTAAGTTGCTGTGCTGCTTTATTATTTATGGCACGAGCAGCTATTTCTGAAACACAAAATTGTTTGGGGCCAAATATTTTGTACTTTGTGATATGTGCACAATGTTTGTGCCACAAGTGGCAAGACGAGCATTGTTCTTGCCGCTGTCAGTATGATGGCAAGTATCTGCAAAAACTTTGCAAAATGTGATGGCCACGCTTACACGCCAGTGTGTGTGTGCGCGTGTGTGAAAGGATACTTCATTTTAAGTTTAGCGGTAATTGAATTTTCACTTAAGTAGTGGCTAATATAATGACTTGGTTAGCTGGCAAATATTGTCATTACCAATCGCACTTAAGCCCTAATGCTCATAACAGCGCAGAAGCAATTAGACGCTGCCACGTCTGCCACAAACACATATATGTATGCGTTGGTGTTGTGCTTGAGTGTTGCCACAATATGCGGCAACTATAATGCCAATTACTGCTGCTGGCGTGTGGCGAACCTAAGGCACACTGTAAGCGCCTTGTGGCATGCCACGCACAACTTTGATATGCAAATGCGGCTATACCCAAACGGCAACAGGATTGACAATGGCAATATGAATGTGAATGTGGATGTGAATGTGAATGGAAATGGAATGGGAAATCTCTGTTGATAGAGTCGAAAGTCATGCATATTATTTCATGTTTGCAGTTGCTAGTTTTCTGTTCACATTCCGTTGCGCGTCTGAAATTCTTATGCAAATTTATCGCACGCGTCAACAAATTCGTTGCACAGCAATGCATAAATATTAGCCCGTTGAAAACCCCTCTGCAAGCATATAAGGTTAAAATTTATAATTGGAAAAACGAGAAAAAAACTGCTCTGCAAAGCCTTGCTATATGCAGATGCAATGGAGATACTCCCTTGTCTTAAATGTAATGTTAAATTACGAAAAATTTGAGATTAATGTGAGATTTGTTAATAAAATAGATCTATTTGATCAGCTTAGAACTTATTTTTAAAGATTTTTGTAGGAATTTTTAGGAGATATGTTTAGCATTTTTCGCAAGATTTGAGCCTGGTTGAAAATGGAACAATATTATAGTTGTATAGCCTAATTCCACTGTCAACATTTCTTACATTTTTTTGCGAATGTCACATTTTTCCATAAGAAAACACATTTTTCACATTTTCTATTAGTCCAATCGATCATAAACTTTTTGTTTAATAATTAATTACACTTTTTTCACATACTTTTAAATGTTGAATGCACAGTTCATCTCAATTCCATACACATATGTAAAATGTCATTTGAAATGTCTTTCATTCTTTCTTCAAAATCCACTGAGCTGGGTGTAAAACAGGACTCAGAAAGCCCGTAAAGTTCTTACTATGCTTGAAAAGTTTTGTTTAAGTCCGAATCCGCGCAAAGCCGGATAATTCGCGTTAAAGTAACAACAACTCATACATACGTTAATACGTATGTGAGTCCCTTAATTGGATTACATATTTTCGTGTGTGTGGTAGAACATCAAAGGGTGTTTTTTCTACACATTTCTATAAATGCTTGTCATGTCAGATACAAAACACAAAAAGGACAATCAATAGATGTTATTTTTATATATATTGCAATATAATTCCAATTGAGTTTGCAAACACACACAAATGGTCTATTTGTACAGGATTGCGAACACGTTTCAAAGGTCCACTTAAAAAACCATTAAGTCCAATTCTGATGAACGTTATCATCTTTTCATTTAGATTACGCTGACAGCTGTGTTGATATTTGGCCACAAATTTCGACTTTTCAGTAGCTAATAACAGTGTGTGCTAAGTGGTGCAATGGGACTCTGGCTTTTGCTGTCTGTCTATGTAATTCCGAGTGGTTGAGTGGTTCCTCTTTTGCTGCTTTGTTTGCAGCTTGGCAAACAAGCTTTTTGGTGCTTATCCCTGTGCGCACAGCTGTGGCAACTGTTGCAGTACTGATAAGTACACACAAACACACATATGCCACAGACTGTGTGTGTGTGTGTGTGTGTGCGTTGCAACGTCCGCTTTTCATGTCGTCTCATTCACAGTTTTGAGGTGCTGCAGGTGAATTGCACTAGAGTGCCAATCTAAAAGAGTGATTAAGTGGCATTTAATGACTCTAGTTTGCGACTGTAAAAGCAAGTGTTTGCTTCAGGCTGGCAAGCAGCAACTTTTTGTTGTACTCCACTTAATTGCAAACTCTGCTGTAATTTGTCAGGCTTCCATTTAGTTTTCGGATTAAAGAAGGGCATGCTGACAGCTTAAGGCTGCAAATAACTAGTCTTTGCTGTTTCAATTTAATTAGTGAATGTTTAGGTGTAGTCCAGTCCAGGTAAGTTAATTAAGTTTCAAAAGTTCTCTCTCGGCAGCCAAGTATCTTTAACCAGTGGGAAATTCATACGTAATGCAAATTATGATCTTACGTTTTGTTATTTAACAACATTTGCACTTCAAGCTGTGGCAAGGCTAAGCATTTATTTCTATTACTCAATATAAGTTATTTAAATTAATATATATTAATACGATTTGAATTCTAACAAGTATACCTTAATTGTACTTTGAAATCAATCGCAAGGCTATCTAAGAGTTTCACAAAACGACTTTACACTAATTTTCCACAACTGCGAGTGGAGTCTTACAAATCCTTTTTCCGTTGTTCACTTAAATCACAGGGCTTACACTTTTGCATTCATATTTATCACATAAAACACATATATCTCAAAAAAAAGGGAATTGTGTGCAAGTTGGTTAATTGAAAAAATAGCCCAAGTAACATGATATTTGATATTTATTTTACTTTCTGTACAAACCTGTTGTGGCTGGTTGATTGAACTCGGCATTGTTTGAAGTTCATTTGAAAATAGAAACTCGATTGAAATACCAGAAGGTATTAAATGAAATTCTCGTCGCATGTAACTCATTGTCAATCGCAATTCGTTGCCTCTTCTGATGGATGCTCCACGAGGCAACAACAATCTGGCCTTTAGCTCTGTTGGGGCTGCTGGACACAGGAGGAAGAAGGAGGTAGACGGATGGCTGTGTCGTGCGATGCGAAGGAAATAAGACAACTGGGTGCTCGATAGAATTCTGGGAATTTTACTATATCTTGCATGTAAAAATATGTCAATTGTATCCATTTCTTTGTCAGCCATGAATGACAATACAATAAACAACTGCATCATTGCAGCGAGTTCGGATCTAATGTAATAATTGGTATATTGGCATTCAGGGGGTCCGTCGCATCGCTGGGCAGTTCCGGAATGTGGCCGCTGTCGCTTGTGCCATTGCCAGCTGGAACGAGCAGAGCTTAGTTTGTGTTCTTAGGTGCCCCTTTTGACTTTGTATTACCTGCGGAAGCTGCTGCTTTGCTTTGCTGCTCCTCCTCCTCGGTGATGGTGGAGAAGTTGGTCGGCCGCTGTGATGTGATCAATGGACTGGCGGCCAACATGCGATGTGAGTGCCTTTTGCTTTTGCCCGCGTTGGCAGCTGTAAGGGACTGGCGCTTCGATTTGGTAAGCGTCTCGGGCTCCTTAAATACCACCGTGGGCTGCATTTGGATTTGGATGGCAGGAGGAGTAAGTAGTATAAGCTTGGAAACACGCACATGAACTCACCGTTTGAGCAGGATGCTGCTGCTGCTCGGCATGTTGCATTCGATAAGCCTGATACTGTGATATGACACAGAGCAAACAGTAGAGCTTGAAATGGAATCAAATTGAAATAGATTACGAAGCGGAAATTGCCAAACAAGTCCGTTCACTCACATTCAGGCAGAGGATGAAGAAATCTATGGTGAATATGAAACCAACAATGGGATCAAAAATCACACGACGCGACAGCGTCAGGTGGACAAGATGGGCGACTTCGATAAGCAAATCGCAGAGCATTAAACCTATCCAGGGCAACAGCAATTGACGTTTGTTCTGCAAAAGGTGTAAATTGGTTGCGAAATGTGTCAAAGGTCAACTCAGGTGGCCACACTCACATTCCGCAGTCCCACAATCAGCAGCAGCGATGCCACAACCATCAGCATCGAGCAAAACAAAAACAATACGTTGAATATCACAGTTACTGCAATCACAAATCACGTCAATCAATTGCGTTGGATAACCTTTTGCTACTTATATGGCTTTCTGCCCTGACGCCTCCCTCTCTCTCTCTCTCTCTCTTACCTACAGTTACATCACCCTTCTCCAGGATGCTCTCGCCCAGCGGTTGGTTTCTCTGGCCAAGCAGAAACGCCTGCTCCTCCTTCAGATAGAACGTAAACATAAACGTGGACAGGCCAAAGTAGAGCTGCAATATTAAAAGTAAATCTAATCAAGATTAAGAGCTTCTAGTTTTAGAACATATTTCTATTGTGCGATTTTCTTTCAATTGTTCACTTCATTTTCCCAATCCTTTTCGACTCACAGTCTATTGAGCTAAGCATTTTATTAAAAATTCTGTGTTTTCAAATGCGATTAACGGCGAAAGAAGCGCTTGATTTATAATTGGTTTGTCGATTGGACTAAGCTATTTTCTGCTCTCGTTGTATTCTCCTTTCTTCCATTCATATTTTGCATTTTCTCTGACGCGATTGCAGCTCGAGTCCTTTTCGAATTAATCTTTAGCGCATGACGAATTACAACAACAACAAGGGAAGGAACTTGATTTTGTCATAACTTTTCGCTTAATTGTCGCTCTACGTTTTGCCGTCGATAAGCTTCTCACTTCGTTGGTCTTTTGTCATCCATTCATTCGATTGGCTTGTCGTTTGGTCTCATTCATTTTAGTTTCTTGCTTTTTAACTTGTCTAGCTTCTCGCTTGATTTATAATTGTCTCAATTCTCGCTCCACTTCTCGCGCTGCCTTTTGCAAAGTTTCTCTTTTCGGTTTTTTTACTTACTTGGCTTCTCGCTTGATTTATAATTGATTTAATTCTCACTTCGCTTCACGCGCGTTCTTTCACAATGTTTCTCTTGTCTGTCACAATGTTCCTCGCTTCTCGCTTTGCTTCTTAGTTTGCTTCTTAGTTTGCTTCTCGCTTGCTTAAGTTTTCAAATTGTCACTTTTGGCACTTTAGCTGGCTCTAAGCTTTGCTACACTTACTCCCATTTTGCTTCTCGCTTTTTCTCGCCATCTTTTACTATTCGCTTAAGTATATGCAGGAAGATAGGCTAAACTGTTGTTTATCTTGGCTAAGTTTGTTTTTTCTTCTAACAAATCAAATCTCTTGTAATTGATTACCCACCAGAGTGTAAAAGGCGCAGGCAAAGCTGCCTTTACGCACGCTCCTCCAAAAGCAGCAGGACTCGAGTATGGCCATTTTGTGGGCTGTCTTATTCCACCAAACTTATATATATATATACATTGGGAAATCGTAAGTGAAAGTCTTTTGTATAACGGCAGCCGCCACTTTCACTTTACTTTTTGACACTTGCTCGGGGCACTGGGCAGACGGCAGTTTGTCTTAGGATGCCGCCAGCTTTTTTATTGGCCTCTTTTTGTTTTCTTGGGGTTTCTAGGATATTTTGTGGCCTGTCATTGGCCTGCTTATCTATAAACACTGACACTTAATTTCATATACAACGCACGCAGATTTATGACACTGATTTATGTGCCGTATACCAGGCTATATATTCATGTATGGCCACCGACTGCATTTGCCGATTCAACCGTTCGCTTTGAAAGACGCGCCAGAACTAATTCGAATTGTGTTGTTCTGTGAACTCGGAACATGGCCAACAATTCGAACATCGAACCGCATTTTATGAATGAAACTTCGAAAGGGCGTAAGCAGCTGTTGGGCCTCAGGGGCGTCGGTGGAGAGTCAACGCATGCGCCAGCCCGTGCTCTGGGCCAAAAAGCAACAGGCGGCTTTGGCATTGGCAGTGGCCGATTTGCATGTGACGCGAAATGAAGCGAAATCTATGCAAAACTCAAGCAACGGGTGGTCGCAGGCCACGCGGCGTATACGCAATGTCTATAGTTCGCACGAAAATAGCCAACTGTGCGCGCATTTAATTTATTTATAAGCCGCAAATGTGCAGAGTTGGCTCTGGAGCTGCCGCATGCATTCATTTTCATTAAAGCAGTCCACGATAGATGAGCAGGATGCGGATTCCAACCCCAGGAAGTGTGTCTGAATAGATTTTATTCAGCTGTATTCAAAAACAGCTATATCGTTTACTTATCATATTGTTAATTGTAATAAAAAAGATTATTTGATTATAGCCAGGCCTATTGCACTAAACGCAGCCACTTATTTGGGGCAGATGACTCGATGATTCCCTGTGTCGAGCATGACTAATGGTCATCGATGGCGTCGATAAGCCGCAGCTGATGGCCATGAGCGTCGACGGCTTAGGCGCCAGGAAGCGCAAGCAGTCAGCTGGAAAACTGATGAATCACATGAATTGAAACGAAGGACACAGAATTCGAATCGGAGCAGGCGTTGCAGCGACCTTTCGTCTGTTATTGCCTTGTCAAAACCGACTGCTCCTGGCTATGGATGGTAAAGATAATGGACGTAGGGCGCTAAGTAAAACGTCCAGCATTGCGTGAGTATTAAAATATTCTAGTTTGTCCATGTACTGAAAATGTATTTACCGCAAGGGCGGATAGATCAAAAAACAAGGATGTCAAAAAGACGGTGGATAGGGGTCAACAGACAAGCAACTATAAATCGAATATCAGAGATTTTCGTATGCACTATGAGGGCAGTGTCAGCTCTAACTCTGTTGAGGATATAAGAGCCAAGGCTGCACGTTCCACTAACGAAATGGAACAACATCTTGACTTTGATGATCTCTTGCCGGAAATTGGCGAGTTCGGATGCTTTCAGAAAGTTCTGTTCGTTTTGATGATACCCTTTTGCTACATATCCGCCTTTGTGTATCTAAGCCAGATCTTCATGACGCTGCCGCCGGATAAATATTACTGCTTTGTCAACGAGCTGTCGCTTATAGCCAGCGAGGAGGAGCGCAAACAGCTTTCTATACCCAAGGAGGCCGATGGCAGCTACAGTCGCTGCCAGATGTATGATGTCAATTATACGGCCGTGTTTAAGTCCAAGAATCGCAGCGAGCTAATCAATAGTTCGCTGCCGCTTATACCCTGCCGGGAAGGTTATGTCTTTGACCGCAACGAGCCTTTTCGTACGGCAACCATGGAGTTCGGCTGGGTCTGCGCCAATGATCGCTATGCCACATACGCCCAAGTGATCTTTTTTCTGGGCTCCGTTGCAGGTTGCCTGGCCTATGGACACTTTGCGGATCATTGCGGTCGCGTGGCTGCTTTGGTTAGCAGCTGCTCCCTGGCATTCTTCGGCAGTATTTTTACATCGATGGCCACTGACTTTGTTAGCTTTGTCATTATTCGCCTGATTGTTGGCGCCTCCTTTGATACTTGCTTCACCATGATCTATATACTGGGTACGCAACAGTTGACCTATAATGACCTTTTACCCGAACTCAGGCCGAAAGAAGCATCTTTGAAGCATCTAAATCTAGCCAAGCCCATCCGTTTGTCCGTTCGAGCTCGGAGACTACAAAAGCTAAAGACTTGGATATTTCAAATAAATATTCGCCCATACGCACAACGAGCTTGTCATTTTACTCAGATATCTCTTCTCATTTCCAAAATATCGATAATTATCGGTTTTGAGACTTGCTTGCTTAGGCATATCTCGAGGATTGTAAGAGCTATAGATCCCAGCTTGGTGTGAAGGTGTTTGTATAGTACTTATATACAGATTAGGAATGCTTCACTTTTTGGATAAAAGCCCCAAATTATTCAGGAATGCATTACCGAAGTGTTGGGTTGGGTATCTGCTAGTCGGGCACTTCCGACCAGAGCACTCTTATTTGTGTTGATTTAGACTTCCAATGCCTACATTCCCATCCGTAGTACTCGAGTATGTTGGACCGACGTATCGCACCTTCGTGGGCAACATGTCGCTGGCCATGTTCTACTCGCCGTTCACCATGCTGATACCCTGGATGGCCCTATTGCTGCGCACCTGGGGAAACTTTGCTTTGTTCGGCTCGATACCCATTGCTTTTGCTCTATGCGCATATTGTTATTTGCCCGAATCGGCGCGCTGGCTGGTCTCTGTGGGCAAGATCGACAACGCAATTGACATACTGAAGAACGTGGCAGCTAGAAATAAACGAACCGTTTCAAAGAGTTACTGGAAGAAATTCTACGAGAATTGCGAACTGTTCTACAAAGAGGAGTTTGAGGGTCGTAGCTTTACGGTATTTTCGATTTTTAAACGTCGCCGCCTGGCTCGCTATATGGTGCTCATGGTATTTATTTGGATGACTATGTCACTGATCTATGATGGCCATGTACGCGCCGCGTCTGTCCTGGACAAGGAGAACGTGGTTGTTGTCTTTACCATAGCCTGCGCCACAGAGCTGCCGGGCGATCTTCTCGTTATTGTGACCCTGGATCGCTTTGGACGTCGCTGGTGCGCCTTTACCTTTACCACGCTGAGCGGCGTTTTCAGTTTGTTGGCGGCTAACTTAAAGAATCCCACACACACATTGGTGGCCGCTTTGGCGGGACGCTTCTTTGCCAATGTTTGCTACAACATTGGACTGCAATGGGCGGCCGAAGTGCTGCCGACGGTGGTGCGTGCCCAGGGCGTGGCCTTCATACATACCATGGGCTTTGTGGCTATGTTACTCTCCCCGCCGGTCATCTACCTGTCTAATGTATCTCTATCGCTGATGCTCAACACTCTGGGTTTGCTGGGTATTTTGGGTGGCATTCTATCGTTGTTCCTGCCGGAGACCTTGCACCAAGATCTGCCGCAAACGCTCAGCGATGGCGACGACTTTGGCAAGGATCAACGCATGTGGCATCAACCTTGTTGCGGACCGGGAGCGAGGCGCACGCAACGTTTCAAGCGAAACTGGCACGAGGGCTCCAGCTTGCGCACCCTTTCACGAGATGAGTTCCGATCCAAAAAAATGCATCGCGTCGCCGTGGTTAGACCACATGCAAGCAGCTTCATCACCCGCATGCCTTCTTTAGTCAGCCAGGGTACAGAGGTTTTGGAAAGGATAGAAAAGTATACACCACACGATGGATTAAAACGAAACAAGAAATAATTATAAATCTAGATTGTCCAGTACACCTGTCGACAGGTATAGTTCAGAACCAAATTGTTAAGTTCGACGAAGCTGCTGTTTATCCAATTTACCAGCAGCTTGTAGAAATTTTTGTATTCCAGTTTATTTTGTGGTTGTGCCGTGTGTTTAAATTTACAATATTAAAAAGCCAAAATTTCTGTTTTATACATTTTTTTCGCAACTCCATCCAAATATGACTTATATTTCACTCTCATGGAGCTTGCAGCCATTTTGTTAATAACTTGTGTGTTTCTCAACCGATCTTGACGAAATTGTCAGCATTGATTCATATTGTGCTATAGAATATTCTTAAATAAAATTGGTTTTAAATTTTGGCTTAAATTAGGTCCAAGTGAGAGATAAATGTTGACTTTGGTAACTCTAGATCTTAAGACCTTTGCTAAAAAAAATCGCTATCAATTTTTATAGATTGCTTGGAAACGGGACAGGTGTCGATCATCTAGCTATCGATCATTACTAACAAACTAGGACCTACGTTCAAAATTTGGGTTGGGTTGGGGATCAACGCGTCTATACATACGGACAGACAATGGGAAATGCCTAGATCGACTCTGATCTCGATTATTATTAAGAACATATATGCCTTATGGGTTCGGAGCTGCTGCCTTCTGCCTGTTACATACGTTTGCACAAAATCAATATACCCTTGTTACCCATTTTTAATGGGTTCCGAGTAACAAAATCAAATTAAATTCAAGCATCATAATTGCTGTATCGAACGCTTTCGTTCCATCCATTTGCTGAGAGACATTTCCAACCAAACATGAGCTATGTATATCTTTAGTATGCAATCAAATATAGCACGTGTAACACCATCTAATGATGCGAATAACTCGAACTGTATCGGGAGTGAAACTCCAGTCAGTGTTACGAGTAGCTCGATTCGTATCGGGACTGAGCATTGTCCTTCTGCTCATCAACTATGTGCTTTTCATTCGAATTTGGCGCGAACCTCTAACATTTATCAGCGATGAGAAGTATTTCAATAGGACGCTTGCGAAAATCTTAAGACCTCGCTGGTCAGGTAGCCTGGGTCATTCGCAGGTGGGCGATTTTCTTATCGAGGAGCTACAGGACTTGGGTTTTATTGCGCTACGCGACGAATTATTTGACGAAAAGATTTTTACCAATTTTTTGGGCATTATGAATACGGAGGCATCAAGTTTTTTATTGCTCACCTGTCATTATGACTCGAAGTTCTTGAAGAATGCCGCAAACTACGTGGGAGCCACAGATGGTGCCGTTTCCTGTGCCATTCTTCTCACTATGGCCAGGACGCTGGGTCCCTATTTACGCGGAGAGTTCTCACAGCGCGATGACATTGGCTTGCTGGTAAGTGTTTACTAAAAGTTTAAAAACGTCTAAGATAAACGTCTTGTTTATATTTTCAGCTGGTTTTCTTCGATGGACACGAGTCCCTGAACGAGGTGGAAGAAGATTTTAATTCGCTTAATGGATCGCGACGCTTTGCCGAGGTGGAAACCATACCATTGAAAAATATTGCAAGTCTCCATAACTTAATCAAATTGAAATTCAATTCAAGCTAAAATATTGTGTCTTAGGAGTTGGTTGTCACGCTTAACCTAATTGGTGCACCCAACCATATCTACATGAGTCACTACGAGGACACATTTGTATTGCACAATCGTCTGGCAGATATTGAACGGGATATGCAGATGGCAGGCAAGCTGACCAAGTGCCATAAGCTGTTCCACAGCCTGAAAGATCACGAGAGCGATATTGAAGACGATCACTATCCGTTTCTTGAGGAGGGTTCGCATTGATATTGATTGATATGTTGTCAATTTTGGACTATTTTTTCACCTTTTTAGGCGTGCCAGTTTTGCACATAGTGCCCCATACCTATCCAGACGCATGGCACACTGCGGGTGATAATTTTATGAGCCTGCATTGGCCGACAATACGTAATATGAACGCAATTATTCCACGATTTGTTTATGAGTTTTTAAAAACTAACCGAGAAACCGCATAAAAGTATTGAATTAATGTTTAAATTATTTATTCATTAATTTTTTCCATTTTTTTTATATTGAGAAGTTAAGTATTTGTGTTCTATAGGTTCAATTCTTGCTAAATTTCAAACGAGAGGTTTCTGAATAAATGCTAATAAAGGTAAAATTTTCAATTTTATCTAGGACACAAACCACACGAGTTTAATCGCACTTGGAAACCGAACAAGTCACAATTGATTTAAATTATGTATATATTTGAAATCAAAGCGCAATCGAGACAGTTATTTGAGCTTTGAGGCTTACGTATAAAAGCTGAAGTTTTTTTAAGCGTGCGAGCTTATGCCATAAGCCGTTACGCTCTGTGCACGCACGCAAAGCTTTTCTCAGCTTTTGCTTATGTACACAAAGCGTACACAGTCATACGCATGTATGTACTGTGCTTGCATGTGTGAGTGTTTAGTTTGCGCGCCATGAGCGAACGCAGAGCAGCTGCCCAGATCGTTAACAACAACAACAACAACAACAACAACTACTACAACGGCCATGGTAATTTGTTTTAACATACCAGTCATACAGAGATCTGTTCCAGTGCGCCGTAACACTTCAACTGTATCGGGACGTAGCTTGTTAATATGTCGCATTCGTGGTTTTTCATTTTCGTTTCGATTTGGCTGCTGGCAGCTGATAACGTAGGCGCACAGCAGTCCAACGTAAGTTGGGATGAATCTCCCCGTGCGCTGACTCACAAAGCGAGTAAATAATAATAACTGATCTCTTTTAAGCGGCGGCAGGCCGCTAACTGGGCTGACGATGAGGCACATTTCAACAGCAGCCTGGCTTCAATATTGGTGCCACGCGTTGTTGGTAGCCGTGGCCATACGCAGGTGCGCAACTACCTGGTGAATTCGTTAAATGGGCTTGGCTTTCAAACGGAAGTGGATGAGTTTAAGCAACGTGTGCCAATTTTTGGCGAGCTAACGTTTGCGAATGTCATTGGCTACATCAATCCTCAGGCGCAAAACTTCTTGGCACTTGCCTGCCACTACGACAGCAAGTATTTTCCAAATGATCCCGGTTTCGTGGCTGCCACGGACTCGGCTGTGCCCTGCGCCATTCTCTTGAATACGGCCAAAACGCTGAACAGCTATTTGCTGCAGCAGTTTCGCAATCGCAATGATCTCGGCTTGATGGTGCGTCTGAGTGCGCTTAATATTGCCCTTAATTGCAATAATCGCATTAATTTTCTAGCTGATCTTCTTTGACGGCGAGGAAGCCTTCAGGGAGTGGAGCAACAGTGACTCGGTTTATGGTTCGCGTCATTTGGCCAGCAAGTTGGCGCGCACGCGCAGTCCGACATCCACGTCAGATCAAGCCAATCTAGCTCCACGTCACATCGATCGCATTGTAAGTTGTTGACTTAGCGGTTAGACAGGCTCTTCTATTAATTGAACTTGTATCCTGCTTAGGAGGTGCTCGTGCTGCTGGATCTGATTGGTGCTCGCAATCCGAAATTTTCTAGTTTCTATGAGAATACGCACGGTTTGCATACTAGTCTGGTGGAGATTGAGCAAACATTGCGTACTGCTGGCCGGCTGGAGGGCAATAACAAAATGTTTCTGAATCGACCCGCTGGTGGATTGGTAGACGACGATCATCGTCCGTTCCTGGAGGAGAATGTGCCCATATTGCATTTGATAGCGACACCTTTTCCGGATAGTTGGCACACGCCAAGAGACAATGCTGCCAATCTGCATTGGCCATCAATACGTAACTTCAATCGCGTCTTCCGCAACTTTGTCTACGAATATCTGAAACGGCATACTGCACCCGTAGATTTGCGTTTCCATCGCAAGTAGAGTTGTATAGGTTTGATGTGGCTTAAATATTATCATTGTATTTATCGTGTAAATTGTGTTTTTGTTAATAAAAAAGTCCTAGTTAATGCAGCCGCTTTTTTTTCGGTTTAGCGACGCTTGCGACCGGTCTGGCCCTTTTTGCCCGGTGCACGCTGACCTTGATGACCCTTAGGCTTCTTGCCTACTGCCTTGCGACTGCCTTTGCCCTTCTTGCCACCCTTTTTCGCAGGTCTGTTGGCGCCTTCAGCCTCGCGTCTAATAAAATATAGAAATTAATTAATATGCTATTTTGGGTTGTGCTAGCAGCATGTCTTACTCTATCCGCTCGTCTTGTTTTTGCAGCGATATCGCCTTATCCACATCTATTTTGGGCTTTTTACTAAGAACACTCTTGATAAGATCCAAATTGGCCTCTCTCTCAGGCTGTGCTGTGATATGCGATGCTTTGCGTTTGCCGCCTGGTATCAGTTCCTTAACACCCAGACCACGTGCCTCCTTCTCTTTAGGCAATTTGCTTTGGAATTTGCCCACCGATGCAGTTGAAGATTTGGCTACCGTCACGGCAGTAAGCAGCTGGTTGGAAGATGCGGCCTCTGGGCCCAGATAGCCGCTGCGTGGCATGTCAATCTTTTTGGCCCGCACAATGTTCCGCATACGCTGAATCTCGTTCTTGGCAACCTTCTCGTTGCGCAAGTCCATCTTCTTTTGGAACATGTCTGTGTTGGGATCCGCATTCTGGGGCACCTCCAGCACCCAGTCCTTATCTTTCTCAGCCTCGGCTCGTTTGAAGCCATACGTAGGTACCCATTTCTATGTGGTTGCATGGTTAGTTATATTATCGCTGTAATTTCTAGAGTACTTACATCCAGGACATCATCGTAGGTTTTCTTGTCCTTCTTTTTCTTTGTGATGCCCTTTTCCTTGGCGAACTTCTCCCATTTCGTCAAGGGACGTGGACCTGGCGGTTTGCGTAGACGCGGCAGCACAGTTGTTGGCTCGGGCAACTTGGCCACAATACTTTCGTCCACACGTTCGGTTGGCAGTTCCCAAATAGCATTGACCAGCAGTTGTGTATTTTCACGGGTCAGAGCAGCCAAATACTCCTCCTTATTGTTGCTACATTAATTCAATATTTATTTTAAATGCCTACAATGGTTTTGCACATTTTACTTACGCGAGCTGCCGGTCGTCAAAATCATTGGGATCTGTGATGAGTAGGGTGCCTACATCTATGCGGCATTCAAGATGTTTTTCTACTGTAATTGGCTTGTATTTATCCAATTCCTTTTGGTGTTTTTCTAAAACTGCTTTAACAACATCCATTTTGTGTGAAAAAACAGCAATCCAATAACTTTAATATTTATACACGTGCGTTGCCAGTAGTGTTGGGTTGGACGTGAGAGAGTGAACAAAAAAGAACTGGTTCCCTGCTGTGTGCACAGCTGTGGGCACTGAACATTTTTAACATTAGATAAAATGTTATTAGAAGCGCGCACTAAAGTGATATCGGTAAGATCGTTGGTTAGTGGAATTAAAAATTTCAGAAGCAGCTGAAAAAAGGAAAAATGTATTTAAGCCGGCGTCTTAGAAAAAGAAACGCGGATGACGCTCGAAATTAATAATAACAGCTGCAAACTGCGTTGAAATTTGTATGGCTGTTAACTAGTTTGGTATTGACACAGCTAAATATCGATACATTTTGAGCTCATTACAATACGCCTTTATACATGTCGCTGAACCCACATATCGGTCAGCGTTGGATAACTTAAATGGCAGGTCTACATGGTTTGTTTCTGGTTAAAATAAAAACATGCAGTTTGGCACATATATTATCGACCACTTTAAATAATCGACAAGCCACCACAATACATAATTACAGTGCTGGAAAGAGCGCACTGGTTCAGCTACAGTAAAAGTTCGTTCGCTCTTTAGTTAAAATGGCGCCAAAGTTATAAATTTGGTGGCAAAAGTTGTATTTGTGTAAATTTTTTTTAATTCGAAAATCATGGATGAATTGGCGCAGTTGCGCAAACGCATTACTACATCTTTTAAGTTATGCGGTTTTCTGATTCGGTCCGAGAACAGCACTTACCTCGCCGAGCAACTGCTGCCCTTCGAGCCGGCCGAGCGTGAGAAATGGATGACGGTCATAACGGAGAATCTACAGGGACAGAAGCTGTCAACGCCGCATGTTGAGCGAGAAGCGTTGGAAAAGGCTATCAATGAACTAAATCGCGTTGGTTTGGATGAGGGCGAGACAATTTTTTCACTAATCGATGCATTTACCGTGCCACGCAACCGCTACAACACGCGGATCAAAAAGTTTGAGCTGGACACGCAGCCGCGACGCCTGCTGACACAGCCCCGCATGAAGTCTGACTATCTGCAGCAGCGCTATGCAATGTTGCTGCAGAAAACCCTGCGGCATGATCTTTTTGCGCCAGCAATCATCCAAGATGGCGTTGCAGCCGCAGCGCAGTCAAAAAAATTCAAATTGCAGTACGCAGAAAACTTGCTGGCGACATCCCACTTGAAGGAGGCTGTGGTATTGGGTCTGCTCACTCAGCTCAAGGAGGGCAAATTCTTCGTGGAGGATCCAACGGGTTGTGTAGAGCTTGATTTAAGCGGCGCGCGTTTCCATGCTGGCTTCTTCTGCGAGGGCTGCTTTGTTCTCGCGGAGGGCAGCTATGCGAATGGCGTACTAAAAGGTGAGTCTTGTTTAAATGTCTAGCGCTGCGGTATGATAACCACTTACACTTTACATTACAGTCGATGGTTTAGGCTTTCCGCCCGCTGAGCCAGCCACCAGCAGCCGAGCCTTCTTCGGCACCGGCAACACTTGGGGCGGCGAGTCCACAAAGCTGCTGAAGTACTCGCCACGTTTGCAAGAAGTCGAGCGCACCAACACGGAGACGACGCTGGTATTTCTTTCTGATGTGCGTTTGGATCTGCCAGTTGTCATGGACAAACTGCGCCAGCTTTTTGTCGGCTATGATTCCTGTCCGCCCCAGGCCATTGTCCTGATGGGGCCCTTTACGGCCAGCACGCGCAATCACCATGAGCTACGTCAGCATTTGGATGCTCTGGGCGCATTGGCCGCCGGCTGCGAGCAGCTTAAAAAGCAGACCGATTTAATTCTCGTGCCCTCCGCGGAGGATCCGACAGCACCGAACATTTTACCACGCGCTCCGCTGCCCGAGTGTCTGGCCGCTGGCCTGCTCAAGGCTTGGCCGCGCACCCAGCTGGCCACGAATCCCTGCCGCTTGCAGTATTGCACTCAACAGATTGTCGTCTGTCGTCTGGATCTTATGGCCAAATTCTGTCGCAATACGCTGCACTTTCCGCCAGACACAACGCACATCGAGCAGCACTTTGCACGCACGCTCGTCTGTCAGGGTCATCTGGTGCCAATACATCCAATTGCGATGCCCGTGCACTGGGATTATGACCCGGCGCTGTGGCTTTACCCACTGCCTGATCTCATTGTGATGGGTGACTCCTGTCAGAGCTTTGCCAGCACTCAGCATGACTGCACAGTGTTGAACACCGGCTCCTTTGTCAAGTCCAAGTTCGCATTTAAGGTATACATACCTGCCACACGCACCATTGAGGACTCCGAGATACCCGGAGACATGGATACAAGCTAGGCCTACTTCTGCCCACAAATGTATGTTGAAACATTTCCCCAAATCAATCCCAATAGATATATATATATGCATGTGTATTTGTATGTATATTTGCCATATTAACTTTGGAGCCTCACATGTTGCGTTGTTCCCCGCCCCCCCACCCACTTTCCATGCGTGTTTCACAGTTGATAAGCGTTGAGCGTCACCCTCGTCGGGCATCATATGCGGCACAGCATGTGTTCCACAATCTTTTTGGCTGCTGACGCGCCTCGCAATCTGCTTTTTACTACTCGTCGGGGGTTGTCTATTATTTTTCATGACTTAAAGCCGATTTGGAAGAATATTGTTGCTCTGCTGGCGACGTCACTTAGCGCCGTGGAAATTCAATTTCCCAGCCGCACACACATAGCGCCTCGCCAGCTGAAACGGCAATTTTGTTAATGCGTTTGACCTGAGGACATCAATTGCCCTCGTTTTGTGACATTGCTACTTTTTCGTTTCTCGATTTGGGCCACCCTGGGCCCAAAATCGTTTTTTAAGACATCATTAGCCCATGGCCGGCAGAAGGATATAAGGGCGACGTTTCCGATTGCTGCTGGCAGCGTTCTCTATTGATTTATGATTTATTGCCAAATACTTTGATAGTTCCATAAAGTGTTCGGTGTCCGGTGTCCCTTTCTATGTATCAATTTCCAAAATGTGTCCAGTGTGCAAATTCAATTGCCAGGGCGGTTCACAGAGCTGGGCGTGTCTTTGTTTTGGGCTGCCATTGTTTTCCATTTTGCGAGCGTCTGCTGGAGTCTGCAACCCCCCAAACTTTGAAATATATTTGTGCCGGGACGACAATCTTGCTTCTGCTTCATTTAACTGGTACATTTGCAACTTTTAAAATTTAAATATTGTTTGCGACTGCTCCGCAATTGGCGAAGTGGAGCAATAACATAAAAAAGCATTTTATCTCGGCTGGTCATTATTTTTTATGATGCCCACACAGTTGACACCATTTACATGATTCCAACGAACCGCAGCAGACCCCATCCTGCCCCTATGCCCGACCACAGAATTCGATTAAAGCAATCGCTGATGCGGAATCTTTCGAAAGCTGTTGATGGAGACACAATCGCTGAGCCCCAGGCTCATCAATCAGTGTCACAGCTGCGCCTCAAGTGGTCGATGCAACTCCAATCAAGGATCAAAGCAACTGGACGGGGGCTAGCCGGCGACACATCATCAACCAGCTTCTAACTCTTCCACACATCCTGTTCCAATCACACACAGGATGCGGCCAAGTGCATGTCCTGTGGTTATTTGACAATTGTTCGACTTGTTAGCATATCCTTCACTGATTTTCCAATGCTGGCAAGTGGCCATATGTCAGGCGTCCCATATAATCATGTATTCCAGTCGCTTTTGTGGTGTGATTTTTTTTGTATTTTTTAATTTTCATGGTTTAAAAAGGGGGCGGGGCATGGTCTTAAATATGTATTGTATACCCTTATGCCGGAGGTGAACGAGGTGGTTATGATGAATGCCAGACATAGGGGTTGATATTTAGCAAGCATGTTGATTTTCATTTTATGCTAAAGCTCTTAACGGATCAGAAGTTACATTTTCGAATAATTTAAGATTATACGGATCGTTTTCATAAGTCTAGCATTAATTCTGGAAATGGGTATTTAGAATGGTGAACTTTGAATATACCAAGTTTTTATAATCGCAACTAATATTGCGTAAATATAGGGCGTACTTTTTCAATAAATACTTTTAAAAGGATTCAATATTTTGTTATTGCTTGTCGCTTAAGGTCTAGTTGTTATTGTATTACTAATTTGTTTAAATCAATGGTTCTAAATATAAAACAAAATTTTGTAAGTTGTAACTGCGTATTAAAATAGTTGCCATTTCACTATTTAAAATTGTGTTAAGCGAGTATCTAGGTTCGAAGTCTTAGCCGATGGAGACGCTTCTATTCTAAAGGCTAGATTGAGGTTTTCCTATTCTTTAAATAATAAAATAATAATTATATAATGATAAGCTCTTCAACTCTTTAACTAAACAAGCTTAACACAGTTGTGTTAAATTGTTGCTCCATGGTAAAACACACATAAATGGGTCTCTGTTAAGCTCGCTTTGGCTTTATTATAGCTTGTCGCTTGTAATTCTCAACAAGTTGAAAATTCGAAACAATGGCAAGACGCTTGCAATTCTAGAGTCGATAGCAATGTCTGCTGAAGATAGATTCGTATGTTCCTAAAAGAGCTAAAAACACAACCTGCTTTTTAGTTTATTATTATAAAACTAATAAATAATAATAAAAGATTATTAAAGGGTATTTAAGGCATCAATACCCTTTCATTCTACATTCTTTTTGCTCGCATATGGTCAAAGGTTTTGTCGGGCACTTTGAAACCAGTCCATCAGCTGGAAAATCAAAAGCCGCCTTTGTTTATGTGAATTTCTTTGTTTCATTCATTGATATTTGCGGATAGCTAATTCAACTTTTTATGCACCCTGCAAATGGCGCGTTTATGAGATTTTTCGCATAGTGCATAAAATTTTGATAGGGTTATCATTGACTTTGTTGCCAGGCAGGCAGCCAACAAAATCCATACTAAAACCGAATGACTGCAATGAAAACGCATACACGCAGCGAACTCATAAGCCCGAGTGGCAATTGTCACAAACATAAACTCCACTTGGAGACGGTTAAGAGGGCGACGACAATGTTCCAAGTTGGGCTGCGCAGTGCGGACGTGTGTCAACATTTACGCCTCAATTATCAACCGCAGCAGCACAAACAATATCCGCATATAGAGTCGATAATTTGTTGTCCATAAGCTGCTCCCAATTCACAGCCCATCCGCACGCACACACACATGCAGCAGACAGACCACCCAGCGTGGACAGCTTGCCCAGGCCGAATCCCAAACCCAATCCGGATGGCGAGCCGCATCTTAATGCCCCAGCCAATCCGTAACAGTGTCGCTTTCTAGCTGTTCTCTTTGTGGCAGCGTAAGGGACACGTGCCGGCCATTAATTTACGCGATGGCTTTATCTGTGATTTGGTTGCGCACCGCCAGCCTGGCCTATCCAGACTCGTACTGGCACGTGCCGCCTTTGGCAAATCAAATGTTTTTATTATTTAAAGCGACAAACGTTGTGGCGTTTTATTGTCTTCCTCATGGCGATAACAACACAGTTGCTTCGACGGCAGGACAAATTACAGTTAAGCCGCATCCTGACCGCCATTCTACGCGAATTGATAACGAATTGCACCTTGGGGACAGCGTCGCTTGACTTTTCGCTCTTAATGAAAATAAAGTGATAAATTTTAATTGATTTAACTTTTGTCCTTGGCTTCAGACGAGGCTCCTTCAAGCGATAGGATCGCTGGACAAACGTCGGCTCATTAGCCAAGGATAATGCATCAAGATAATACTTGAATGTTTGACATAATTGAATTTTTTAATGGCATTTGTGTTTCTTTGTAAACTGTTGCTAATGTGCTTTTTGTATTTAGAGTTTTGAACTATCGGCTTCTGTTTAAAAACAAGCATTTTCTTATGTTTGAAAATAGCAGAATATTTGGGCAGCAGAATACAGGTTCAATGTTTACATTTGATATGGTTGAACTTCAGGAATAGAGTATTGCCGTTTAGTTCAGATCAAATTCGATTGAACGGGTCATAAAAATGAAATTCTGAACTTATTCAGTTACAAGTGAACTGAATCGGGGTTTTTTCAGTTCACTCGTTTATTTATTCAGTCGCTTATGAACGATATTTTCCGTACTCGTTCAGTCGTTCATGAACTACACATTCCATTGAGCTGTTCAATTGTTCATGAACAAAAAACTAAAGGGATTTTACGTTTACTTTGAATTTGTTGAGGACAGGTTATAGCAGATGGATTATGTCCGCAAAAGGTTGATTATCTCACATATTTTAATCATAATATGTGATATAATTTAATTTTATTTATGTGCACTCTTATTAGGTAAAAAAAGGGAATATATTTTTGGAAACTGAAAATATGAAAATAACCTGAAAAACAACTGAAAAGCTCAACAAAAAGAATCGCTTATGATCAACTGAATATCTGAACAAAACGAATAGTTCATGACCGACTGAATAACTGACCGAGTGAACTAATGCGGCGAACTTATTCAGAAAATTAAACTAGAAGTCCTCAATCGAATGAGGAATATTTTAGGTGCATTAAGGAATACCTCAATTCACATACAGAAAGACGCCGTAAGGCTTGAAGTTGGCTGCGCTTTATACTTAAGATTAAAGATTAGAAATTAAACTAAATTAAGCATATTTTTGCTGAGCCTACTGAGTCACACTTGTTGCATTTGCAACATCTATAAGCTTTGCCATCAATGTTCGAATTTATATTTTCGCCCAGCTCCAGTCTCAACTCTCAGTCCCTTGAATTATTAACATTCGTTTCATTTGTTATCTTCAATTTTCTTGCAGGCCGAAACTCTTTTTGGTTACATATTTCAAATTGATTGCTTTTAAATTAAAACTGGGCATAAATCACACAATGCCTGGCCGCACAGTTAGCCTGGTCGCGCCCACCCTACCGCTTGGCCATGGTTAAAACAAAAGCTCCTCCAGCATTGTCAGCACAATGCAGGCGACATAAGCCGATTTCAGATATCTGGTCCGTTGTCGTCCGACTCTCTGTCTGTTTCCAAAAATGTAAAAATTATCATCAACGCACAAGTGGCTTGTACTTGTCACAGCCACACCCAGCGCAAAGCCCTGCCCCTGCCCCAGCCCCTGCCCAAGCCAATGCCATCCCCACCCAAATCCTTATGCAGAAGGCAAAATATTTTCATTGTGTTTCAGCAGATTTTCAACACGAAATTTGCACTGGGCAGGGGTTGAAAATTGGTTTGTTTTTGGGCGGCAGCAGAAGCAAACATTTTTGGGAAATGCGATTACCTGCGTTTGCCTATTTGTAGCCCATTTTCGGGGCAGGAGTAACTGCCCCCGAGCGCTGCATGCTAATCGACTTTTGATTGTCTATGTGTGTGAGTGTGTGTGTGTGTGCGTGTGGCAAACAAAAAGGTTCAAATGTTCGACCATAAATATGAATTTATGTGGGATATTTTGGCACTGAGATTTATAGATGTGCGTACCGAGTGGAGTGTTGATTGCATTTGCCCATCAGTCCATCAGGCCCGACTGCCGCCCCGACTCCTGTTGCAGGTGACATATTCCTGTCTGTCGGCTGACAAGTGTTAACGCCTGTTTTTGTTATTATTTAACTGGCCCTCTCGCTCGCACTGCCCGTTTAGCTGCTCAGCTATTGCCAGCTCGCTCGCTCATAATTGCTAAAAAACTAAAGCTGCGTAAAATCCCAAGTTTCAATTTAACGCGTTTGTGATTCAAACACACGGAGGATTTGTGGTCAGCCAACCTCCCCCCTGCACCCTTCTGGCAAGTGCAGTTGTCATGCCTGTTATCGTTATTGTTGCAAATCTTATCTAGTTTTGATTAAAAATCGAGCATCCGCCAGCCGCTTGGGCTGTTTCTCACATTTGACACTAAGCAGACATCAGGTGCAGAGAATATTCCCATTTAAACAGTTGCTCGAAATTCGAATTCGAATCAAGTTTCGAACTTTCGCCGAGCATGCGCCTGGCTCAACGATGGGCGTGTTCCCGGCCAGCGCCAATGGCAAAACCAAAATGGAGTCTCCACAGCGCCGCTCAACCGATTGGGGCTATGGGTGGGCTGTTGCATGATTGCACATATGTGCCGCTTGCGATTGCTGGCCAAGATTCGGAGGCAAGCGCTGCCAAAAAATGGCGCCACCGACGACGACGACGACGACGACGGCGCTGACGCTGACGTCGACGTGAACGTTGACGTTGACGCTATCGCTTGCAGGCAACATACGTGTGTACTCGGAACAACATGTGTGATATGTGCCCCGCCGTATGGACGCCGCAACAACCGGACCAGCACTTGGCAGTGCCGCCGCCCCTGGCCCTGGAGGCGCCCATATGTAAGCTTCTACATACGATGCGGCGTAAATAAACAGACTGTCTTTGTATATGGCGCAGTCAGTGTGGGCCACCTCTCAGCTCCCAATTTCTTGGCCTTTTTGTGTGTCTTCTAAGCATTTTGGTTTTATTACGCGTTTTACTTATTATGGCTTTTGGGTTGGGGCTTGACTGGCAGTGGTTGCCAGCCGGAAGTGGCGCTTAAGTCGGACGACTGTTGCTCAATCAAAAAGTTGGTCTTGTGCCCTGTCTTACGCCAACGGGCTAAAGAGTACGCGCCTGCTCTTACTCGGGATTTGTTTTCCCGATATTTCTATAGGTTTTGACTCTTAGCTTGATTTATGTTCTGTGGCCTGGTGATTGATGAGCTGCTTCACTTGTTTGCTCATCAGTTTGAAAGAAGCAAATCGGATTCCTAGCTGACCGTCCACGGTGCTGTTTACTTAGCTGCTTACAAATTATGCTTAGTTATCGACTGCAATAAGCAGATACAGCCGACTGGATTTGATATATATATTTAACAAAAGCTTAAGTTAGCATTTGCATTTAATGTTATAGTGTTAATTCTATCAATCATGGAAAGGCAAAAATCGGGTAATATAGATTTCTTATAGTTTTGTTCGTTAGCTACTTCTAATTTTGCTAATAAGACAGGAGTTTAGTGAGATATAATGACGAGAAAGTAAGGATATTTTTGGCACGCCAAAGGTTTGACTTTTCATATATATGAGAATCATAATGGAATTGATTAATCCCGAATTTGGTCAAGTTAAGTTAATATAAGAAAAGGTTTCCATATCAAAACCAACTTTTTGTCAGATCCTTACTATGGCAGCTATATGATATAGTGGTCCGATAGTGATAAGATTTTGCAAATATGTAGGCGATATGGTAAAACTTATGAATGCCGAGATCGGATAAGATATCTTGATAAACAAAAAAGTTGTTTACACAAGAACCTACTTTTACTTAGGCTACTTTAACATATAGACTTCCATAATTATATATATTTATATTCTTGATCAGTATAAACAGCCAAATCTATATAGCCCGTCTGTCTGGGTCTATGCAGTCTATTCTTTCAGTTAAAAAGCTATCTTCATGAAATTTTCCGCAGATACGTTTTTTGCAAGTTTTTGCAAGCAGTTAATATGTTGAAATTGTTCAGATCGAAGCACTGTATCATATAGCTGCAATTAGAATAATCGGTAGACATTTTGAATTCTTCAATGCAACATTTTTTTTAAGAATATGTAGAGATTTTCTCGGATCAGATCACTTTATAGCTGCCATTGGAATAATTGGAATAATTTATCATTGTATTCTATACGAAGAATCGTGTTAGGAAAATTGTTCGACTTTTGAAGAATCTGAAAGATTGGTAGCATAAAAAACTCTTGCACAAAAACTTTTCTATAATACAAATTCTCAAGATGCGGCTTTTAGTCGCGATTTGCAGCATCCTTTACGCCTTTTATTCAATTTTCTTTGTTTTAGTTTTTTCGCGCACGTTTTGGTAATTATTCAAACTGATTAGAAGTCGGCCATAAAACTAAATGCTCAACTCTTATCAGTTGGGCTTTAACGAGCGCGGTTTTCTCTTCTTTTTTATTTTTATCAGCAACTTTATAATTTAAACGTTTGCTGCGTGACTTTGCGGCTGAGCAGCGACACGGCTTAGTCCTGTATATCAATTAGAGCACTTAAGGTGTACGCGAGAGGTGAGACGCACCCCCCATTGAAAGTGAGCAACGCACTCAAACCGCGAAAAGCCTTTAGTCAGTCAGGCAAAAAGTGATTTCAACAATATTTCGCTTAAAAGATTCAAATCGCGCGCGAAGCGAGACAGAAGGGGAAACAACAAAAACAATAACAGAGCAGAACATGAGAAAATATAAATACGCATACGACAAGTGCGACCGAGGGCCTGGGCGAGGGGGTCGCATGGGGAGACGCACGCGACAGAAGGAAACGGATACGCTCGAAGGGGTTGCAAACAGATTCAAAATTTCCAACCACATATGACAATGCTCCACAACGGCACCCGTCTGCCCTGCGCACCTCCCGCTCGCAACGCGGTCGGGGCGCAAAAAAGGAATCGCCAACGAAAATTCAAATTTACCCGCGCTATAGGGAGCCGCCAGCAGTTGGGGCAAATGGTGGCCAACTAACTGTTTCTTTTTTTTCACTTACAACGGAAGCTTTAGTGTGTGGATTTGGAGTTGGGGGGAAGCGGGGATCGAGTATTGTCGTCCTTATGCCAAGGGTCGTCAAGCGCGAACATTTGCATAATCAAATAATAAAAATTTGCATAATTTTATTTTTTACGATTCGCATGCTCTGCGCTCTCCACGCTTCTTTCAGCCAAAGAAAAAAAGTTTCTGTTTCTAGTTTCCAGTTCCAATTTCGAGTTTCTGTTTTGTCTGCTTTATATAAGTACATATAATGTTACCGTTATCTGTCTGCCTCTGCCTCTGCCCAGGCTAGTTTCAGTTTTCCAACTTCTTCTTCATATAAACACAAAATGGTGTCAATATTTATTGGCGAACCTGTTTGTTATCGCTGCCAAATAAATTTGCAAATTTTTACTATTAAAAAGTTTGTTCTTGCCTCTATCAGAAAATATTTGCATCGTAAATTTTCAGCAAATGGCTTGTGCAGTTAAATCTCACAACTGTTTAAGATAACTGAACTGCTTACATATTTGTAATTATAATTTTGGCTTGAGAAGTGTAGAAGATAGGTATACGCATAAAGATATTATAATGAGCATCGGTTAAGTAGAAGTATGGGAAACTCTATAGAGTTTTATGAAGCAATGCTCTCAACTATATTTAATGATTAATTGGTTTAGAGAGAAAACCCCTAAACTCTATTAAAAGCTAAGTAGAGAGAAAAGAGAGGCAGAGAGATAGAAACAGAGAGAGAGAGAGAGAGAGAGAGAGAGGGAAGGGGAGAGAAACAGTGAGTGAGTGCAAAAGCGAGACTAAGAGATCAAATTTATGATATTCACAATACGAGCATAAAAACTTGTGATGCTTACTAGAATTCATGAGATTCGCGAAGGGTACGCTTATGTTTTTCGTATTTGCATTTGCAAATAAGTTTATTTTACAACCAAATGCAAACAGTTACATGCATACCACAAACATTTTTACAGAATTACATACACATCTCTGCTTTTCTGTATTTTTCAGTAATGTGTTTATATCAAAGTCCTTCTCTCGTCTAATGATAGATGATGACCGTGTGTGTGAATTTACAGGTGAGTACGTAATTACAAATATATATTTATATAAATATGAAGATATATTTTACATGTAACAGTCAATCAGTTAGGGCAAAGCGCTTTATTGCTTGATCTAATTCAGAACACATCAGACAGAGTTGAAAACTCGTTCTTTCCTATATAAGGGCTTATCAGAATTCCTATTTACATACATTCTGCAACACTATCAAAAAGACTATCAATTCTTTAAAAGGGACACGCATAAATATTCAGGACAACCGAAAAGCCATTTAATTAAGTTAACTTTTATGTGGCTCATAAATCAGGGCAACAACAAACGGTGGGCATCGAGAGAAAAAATAGCAGCGACAACATTCGCGATTTCACATGTTCCATATTCATGGGCTGTGTCCCTATTGTTACCAGAGTGGGGAGAGGGAGAGGAGGCGGGCCTTCACAGCCAAACGACTATTCATATTCATTGCAAGGTGGCCAGGCCAACAAAAACTCGCGCCAAATTAAATAAATGGCTCAGGCAGCGCACGACGCTGACCATGTTGTTCCCAATGTGGCAACAACTCTACCCGCTGCCCAATCCCCGCCACTCTTCCATTTCCATTTACCGTGGTGTGGGCCAAGTGGGGCATCAGGCAGAGCTGCATATGCGTGGCACATTATGAAATTATGAGCATTATAAATATGAAGAATGACCACTTATCTAAATTACACCATGTGTGAGAGGACGGCGACGGGGCCGGGAAAGATGGGACGGGGGTGTGTGCAGTGGGTTGTCATCGAACGATATGACACACTACCCTGGCTTTGTGGAGGATGATGACGCCTGTTGGCTGGGTTAAAGACACGCTCATATATCATGCGAGTGCGTTAGCCAGCAAATATGCTGAGTATATGGAAATGCCGAATGCTGTAAAGTGATAAATGAAGCACAAAACAGCAAAAATGGCGACAGCCAAGGCAAACAGTGAAGAGAGACGGCACGACACCCGCACACATATGCCTTAGCGAGCGGGCAGAAAGGGAGAGACGAGCTGAGTGTCTGGCTCATATCCTTGCTAGCTGCTGCCAAGGCACAAAAAAAGCCGCAAATATGTCATTTGACACGCTAAATATTTCGCGCGTGGCTTCAGCACTTGCCAGGTAGGCAACAAAAAAAGAACTACAGAATAAATTGCGCATACGCCAAGTGCGCCATATATAGGCATATAGTGCGGTAAGGTCTAAAGGACAGTTCTACAATTGTTTGGCTTAACAGCCCTCAATCTTTTGAAAGTTAGAAACTATGTTTTCTAAAATACTTATACAAAAGATACATTTCAGCATCTTAGCTTCATATCCAATTCAAACCAAGTTTGCAAAGCTTGCAAACATTTTCGGCTTACGTCTCGTATCAATATCTTATTTTAAGGTTCGCCTTGTGTGCTAGATTTTCTACATCTATCAGTCCGGATTTTGCTTCAAATCAGGGATTCTTAATTGACAATGAAACAATTCTCTTCACTATAAATTAAATTTGTGATACTTACGTAATATTGAAAAATATTGATGAATATATAATATAAATTTAAAGATTCTAGAAGCTACATGCTATTAAGAAGAGATTTGCTCAAAAATCAGAAATTCGATTGTTTGAGCTCTGATTTGTGTTCAAGCCCGTTTTAATCAATTTTAAGTTCGATCGTATGCTTGTGGAAAAACTGAAGTTCTGTGACCTGCGGTTGCTTAGTTTGCGGTTGTCACCCTTCACAAAATTTATGGCTGGAAATAAACAAGTTATGTTATATCAAATGCAAGGAAAACTTATTGCCGATTGTTCCACTCAACTTTAACTTGGCCGCGTTTCAAAACCAGCTCTCGCTTGAATAGGCAAGGAATACGAAATGACTTACCCAAAGTCTCTTAAAGCTGCGCTTTCAGCGCTTGGGTTGTAAATCAATTAGCAGCCGCAGCTGGTGTCCTGCGGCTTTGTGAAAATTAACTACCTGCTAAGTTAATTGAGCAAACAACTCCCGGACAAGCGGCCATAAAAGTTGGGCCGCACAAAACTAAAAATCCGCTCGCTGGTTTTACAACTATTAATTACGTGCGCAAAGTTATGACAGCAGAAAACAGGCGCAGAGCTCTGAAAAGTTGCGCAAAACCAAAAAAAAAAAAAATAAAACTGGCAGCTGGGCGGGACGATGGGGAAAAAAGGAAGCGCACATCATAAATTACAGGACGAACGGACATGGACACGCGGATGTTGTCCTGGCTGCTGCTGCTCCTGCTGCTGCTCCTGCTGCTGCTGCTGTTCGGTCCTGGCTGCTGCTGTCCTGGCTGCTGCTGTTCAGTCAGTAAGCCGGCTGTCTTACGGCAAGCCAAACAGCTTCCATGCTTCCAAAAATCATTTCAATGGAGCTCCGAAAACCGACAACCGACTGCGTCTCTGTCTTTGTCTCTGTCTCGGGATCCGGGCCATGGCAATGGCACAACGTACTACGGCAACGGTAAAGGTAGACAAACACACACATACACACACACTCCCACGCACACAAAATGGCTGCCGTAGCGTACAAAAAGTGTCATGGCGCATGAAAAACTTCCTGGCCATGGCCAGGACATCATCATGTGCCTTGGCCGCAAAACAATGGCGGCAGCTCCTCACATTGCGGCGGCAACCGCAACGGCAATCCACAGATCTACAATTTTTGGCCAAATGAAAGTCGCATTGTCGGGCTCAATGTTTCCGGCGGCTTATGGAGGCACAGCACGGCACGGTCCGGAGTGGCAGCCTCTTTGCCTGTGGCCTGAAACAAAGCGCATCCGTTGGCGAAAATTGAAATGACAAAGTTCAAAGTTTAAGCGGCTTGGCTGTCGCTCGCTTGCTCGCTTCACTATTTTTTTTTCTAGTTTGTTTGCTTTTAAGTCGACCTGCAGCGCAGTCACCTGTCGTCCAATCTCGGCCTGTCCATAGCTAATCGGCATATTTAAAGGACATGCAAATTAAACGCAAATGAAATTGCCTGCAGTTAAACGCGCTTTACCAGGGGCTTAATAGCCCACAACAGCAAATGCACTGCAAAAGTCATAAAACGAAAGCCAGCTACGGCCACGCCCCCCGCCCATCAAACGACAACCCCTTTGCTGGAGCCAAACAAAAACATTTGCATACTTTTAAGCGCAGCTGAGAAAAATCACTCATACGCACACGTCTCCATTACAGAAGGGGGCGTAACAAGGCCCTGTGGGCGTTCAACCTTACCCAGCTGTCTGGTTTTTGGCCTTGTTGTCGTTGTTGCTGTTGTCGTTGTTGCTGTTGTGCTATTATAACGGTATTTGCATTGTGTTTAAACGTATTTGAACACGAGGTCGACGTCGCTCGTCGCCCGTCAGGGTAGCTCAGCTCCTGCTCTCGATTTGAAAGGAAACTGGTGGGAAATTCACTTTGAATTTAGCTGGTGGGGCAAGTGCTTACCAAATGAGCAGGCAATTTATTTACGGTCAAATTGCGAGGTTAGGCAAAGGCAAACAATGCGCAGGTCGCACGGCAAGCATGAAAACCACGCAGCCTGCCTTCTGGGCTGCGTGTGGGCGTAAAAATGTGATAAATATGAAATGTGATTATGGTCTGCTATTATATAGCCGCCGCCATGATGAGGCTTATTATATGGAGTTGCCACTGCGGTTGCCCAGGGCGTCGTTTTGACTGAGTGGCTGCTCAGTCCGACGGGTGGCACACAGGGCGCTGCTAGCTTAAATGAGGAAATGTGATTTTGACGATGTGTTGGCTTAACGAGACGCAAACAAAACTCTGCGCGCCTGTCTCTGTGTGTGTGTGTGTATAGGGGAAGTTGTAATTGTTTTTAAAGGAAGTTGGAATTGCTCATTGGGGAAATGTATAAAATAAATCAGTGGCAATGGACGCCAAGTCCATTGTAAACTGCAATGATATAAGTCATGTAAAACTATAATAATAGTAAGGCAGGGCTAGTGGTTTAGTTTAATATGCGTATCGTTTTAATATTAAGTGGGATGATAAAAGACAAGAGCGATTTATATAGTACTCAAATCAAATGATTGCTTTTTTATGTAAAATTTCATTTCATTCACCTCTGCTCAACTTTTGATACAATTAAAACTATGGGTGCGTAGCTGGCGGAGGCTTTATTTCGTAAACTTAGGATTTGGTTTCAGCTTTGGCTGTCACTGTTATAATTAATTAATAATATCTATATATTAATTGGCTTCTTCTGACTGATGGACTGAAAGATTGACTGACTGATTTCTGATCACCGCGCAGCCCAAACTCGTAATCTTATGGGATGAAGGTGCTCGTTAAGACTCGGGTTTCGGAAAATTCCACCCGCAAGTGTAGCTTACCATCCAATCGGCCTCAAGCTCAATCTCAAGGGTATTATAATTTTGTCTTGAAATGTGTAACACATAGAAGAAGACATCTGGCCCCATAAAGTATATATATTCTTGATCAGTATCAACAGGCCCGTCCGACTGTCTCCTTCTATGCTATCATCATAAAACTTTGCATATGTCCCTTATTCTGTTGCAGTACATGTGTGAAATCGGACCACTATATGATATAGTTGCCATAGGAACGATCGGTTGAAAATGAGGTTCTTGCATGAATAACTTTTTGTTTTGCAATATATCTTAACCATACTCGGCATTAACTATTTTCTTTAAGGCGTTATAAGCATTGTAAAGAGGTTCGTTCTCGCTTAATATATGTTTCAATATATGTTTGGGTTCGGCTGTTCTTATTCCAAACTTAAGGCTTAAGAGCTTAAGTTTAAATAAAAAATTATATTAACGGTTCTGGTTCCATTTGAATACAATGACAAGAGCAAATTTGGGGCTGTGGCTGATTATGCTGTTGAAACAACTCCCATTTCCATTTGCTAACATCTTACATTTAACGTCTCGCATTAACTTTCAATCGCTTCCATCAATTTGTTCACCTTTTAACAACTAAGCTGACTTTTCTGTCTATTCCACACCTTCCATGTTCAATGTCTTTATCAAGTGGCTGCGGCGGTGAACACAAGGCCATAAAACGCTAATCCCATCATGGGAACAATGCGAACAAGTCAGGAGCAGCGGTTAGGGTGGCGGGAGGGGAGCTGCGTTTAGCCACGCCATCAATTGATACATCAGTTGATAAATCCAGAGATCCTGTGAGAATCGCGTGGCATACTGGCACGGGCTAACAGGATTTGGCCACGCTAAATCAACGCGATTTGCTGTGGCTCATTTGAGTGCAGCAAACGAGGCATCCTCCACGGCACCCACCACCCAAGACATTCGTTGCGCTTTGTCGGAATTCGGCATGCTACAAATTCTTGGCTCATGGGAATCGCTACAGACTCAAAGGAGGGTTGCCAGTTGAGTGTAGAATTATTGAAATTCGAAAATCATTTCTGTCCAAAGCACTTGAGCGAACTCCTTGTGCCAAAATAAGTTGCCAGCAGTATGCCATATTAGTTGCGGTGTCTATCGTCTGATTTTGTGTTTTTTTTTTCTGGCTTCCGACTACCCTTCATTTTTGTGTGCGGATTCCGCATCTTGTTTACAGCTCTGTTCCCAGACCCAGTGTCAGCTCATTAGCGTCGCCAGCGCCGTTTTTGTTGCCGCATCTAATTGCTGCATACGCTGCCCGATTTTTGGGCTGCATGTGACCGACCCAACGGTTGCAGCCCCTCCCGCTATTTTGGCTTCATTGCGCTAACAAGGCCAACATATTCTCGGGCACTCATATGGCGTATGTTTTATCAGAGCATGTGCCGCTTTTTCTGAGCCTGGGAACCTATGTTTTTTCGCGGCCTGACAACTGCTGGCACTTTGAGCTAAAGTATTGTTACATTTGAAGAATTTAATGGTTCGACTGAAAAATACATGAATAAACATTTTAATCAAATGAGAATAAAACCGTAGAATTAAAGGGAATTTTTGATAAATCAAATAGTATTAGTATGGAGTATGGGGTGGAGAATCTGGGCAAGAGTTCTTCTCCTTAATCTCCTGATGGGACGGCACCTTGAAGAGTACTAGCCAGCCTGTTGGCGTGTGTGGCTAGCCGGTTGTTGTATAGAGCGCAGTTGGTCCTGATTTGGTCTTCGACCCAGGGGAGGACGCTGTTGAGCACGTAATGTGGCACATTAGGCATACGGCGATTGAAGTCTCTTTCTATTTGAAGGAGCAGCCAGCCCCAGATCTGTATGGCGCATCGCCAGATGGGTGCGACAATTTGTAAGTAAACAAGTCGTTTACTTGCTAAATCAAATTGTGTTTAATGTTCTTCCACATCGTTTTTCATTTTTCGATTTGAAGTTCTATCTATCAAAGTACTCGGTTTGGAAGATCGGTGTGGTTGGATCGTGCCAAATCTCCGTCGCTTTCTTCTGCAAAGCCTTCTTGCCAGTATATCAGGGTGAGCACAAAGGCAGCCCACGTAGCTGGTGAACTGCTTTAATAAAAGGTTGCCCACCAAAGGGAGCCTTAGATCTTTTCCCAGGGCCCGGTCGTCGATATACCAGGTTGCCTTACAGTACTAAGTTTGAGAGAAGCTTGGCTTGGAAGACTTGAATTTTTATCCAATGTCATTTTTCTACTACTCCAAAGATTTGGCTTGCATACTGACGAGCTGGGAAATTCAAATATATATTCAATCTATTTATTTAAGCTTTATATAGTTGTCCGTTTACATCATATATTAAAATAATAAAGTTAGGCCTAACTTGAAAGGAACAGATTAACAAGTTAGGGATTAGTTTGTATAAAATTCTCAGATTCGACTACTTGTAGAATAGAAAGAGAATTGATATAGAAAAATGATAGATCATGATTGGAATAAATCGATAAATACCTCTTAAACAATCTGGAAGAACTTACCAAAGCCATGCCTAAACCAAATTCTTGACCATTAAAAATGTGATGTATTTGATTTTAATAACAATCAGATATTTATTTAAACATTAAGTCACACATCAAATGTTAAATTATTGGAGCATTAAACTTAGGTCTAGTAATTTACAAAGATAAAACGGGGCAACTCGAGAAGCTGCCTAGAGCTAATCCGATGGGGAATAACCAGATATTTTAGATAGTGGACTTTACGAGATAAGAATTGCACTATATTTATGGCTAATTGTGAAACTTAAATTGGGCTTGAACTAAACTTAATATCACAATGGAGAAACATTTCTGGATGTGGGGTGGGGGGAGGAGTGTTACGGACTAGACTAACAAAACACGCTGCAGCTTAAAAGTATCCGAAGAAATGTTTGGATCATTTGGAGCCACCTCCAGATCTACGTCCTGGCGGTGTGCCGCCACCCACATTGATAATCTCATTGTCGTTGTTGGACTCCTCCGGCGTTGGCTGATGATCGCTGGCCTTGTCCTGATGCGCGGTCATGTGCCGCGTGAGATGATGCCGTTCGCGAAATGTCTCCTGACAGACGGGACAGCGCAGTTTCTCCTCGCGCTTGCGGCGATTCGGATCGCAGGCCACCTCGCTCTTGTGGTGGGAGCGCATGTGGTAGACCAGATCGCTGGTCATGCGGAAGCTAATGTTGCACTTGGCGCACACATTCTGTGCGGTCAGCGTGAAGGTGGAAGCCAGCGTCGGTGGTATGAGCGTGGAGAGAATCGCTGCTGCAGCGGGATTTTGCAGTGGCTGAGCCACCGCAAAGGGATGCGGAGGATGACCAAATCCTGGGTAAGCGGCATGCAGAAACTCCGGTGGCGGACCCGTTGGCGGCGATGAGGGATTCGATGAGCAGCCATTGGGACTGTGGCCATTGGGCGCCGTGGGCGGCCTGTAGAGCAGTTGCTGTTTGAGTCTCTGCTGTGCCTGAAGCGCCTGCATGGGATTCACGGCCTGAAAGGCGCCATTGAACTGATACTCGGGCCGAAAGTTGTGGTACATGATGGGATTGCTAGGCATGCCGTTGGGTAAAGTGTTGGGCGCTGTTGTATTGTTACCACCACCGCCACCTCCACCGCCGCCGCTGCTGGTGCGCGGTGGAGGCGTGGCCACCACAGGTGGACTCATGGAATGACAGCTCAACTGATCCGGGCTGAGCGGTGGCGCACTCACATCCACCGGCGACTCCAGCCGCGACACCGTCGAGGGCGACGAGGAGCTGGACAGCGAGGAGGCCACCTTCGTGAAGGCGCTACGCAACGGCTGCGGCGGCGGCGACACTGTTGCCTCTGGCGAGTCCACCAGCGGTATAACCAACGTCGGATCATCATAGACGCGCGGCGAGCGCATCATCAGCTGTGGATAGCGTTGGCGCGCCTCCAGCAGACTAATATACTCCAGAGCCGCCGGCGAGGGCGGCTGTGATGCGGCGGCACGCGGTGACAGATCCGTGGGAAAGTGATGCAACTGCAGCGGCTGCTGTTGCTGCAGTGCCTCCTGCAGGCGTGCCTGCTTCTCGGCCTGCTTCTGCTTGATGCGCTCATCGGGCATCATCAGAAAGGCCACATCAAAGGAGCGTTTCAATGTCGTCTTGACGCTGGGCGTTTCATTGTTGTTGTTGTTGTTAATGTTGTTGTTGGAATGCTGCTGCTGCTGCTGTTGCTGCTGCTGTTGTTGCTGCTGTGTCATTGTTGCTGCTGTTGCTGTGGGGCTGGTGGAGATGCGTAGCTCGGTCTGCTGTTGCGGCGGCGTTGTGCGACGCACGGCGGGATTCGCATGCGACGGCAGGCTATCCATGAGCAAGTTCATCGCACACTGGAATCGGACACTTCTGATATTTTTTTGCGTAGTCTCTGGCTCTCTAAGCTTTGATGCACTTGTCAACAAATGGATGCTGGTGGTTTTTGTAGCACCGTTCGATTCGAAGCTCTGTTTTCGACTGCTGCCCGCACGCAATCTGTTCCTCTTTAAGTACTCGTCATTGCCACCACCGGTGCAGCGAGTCCACTTGGAATTTTCATATTGTCCCATTCAAACGAAACTCTCCGCTCAATCGCGGCACTCGCACATCTGTCCCGATTCTGTTTGGACTCCCCGCCAGAGTCTGTTTCGACTGCTGCAGAGAGTCAAATTCGAATCTGCACCCTTATGCTTATGCTCTGGTGGTTGTTGTTGTTGTTGCTGCTGCTGCTGCTGGTTTCTGTGACCATAGCAATGGCTATTGCTCTCCCGCTCTCTCGGCGACCCATCTGCTTTGCCAGTTGCCAACATATTCTGTGGTTTTATTGTTGCAACAGCGCCTGGGCTCGCCTCCTGGTTGGCTGGCTGGCTGACTGGCATCCCGCTGAGGATTTTCTATTATATTTTTCCTATACTCGACATTGTATATCATATACTGCACAGTGGTTCAAGAGTGCTTGAATGTACATGCATTTAGTTTTGACATACTTATAAAACTAGAAATCTAGCTTTCAATTTAGGTTATATTCTCAATATTGTTTTTAAGTATTTTAATTTAACTTATCATTATTTGAAAAACTTTACAGAAAATTTAATTTTGAAATTAAGTTAAACTAATTATAGCAGAACATTGAATACCCTTTGTGACATATGAACGTAAATGAGCTTTATTTGATCCATATTTTTCCCATTTAGTACTGTCTTGTAGATATGTAGGTATCTTAAAAAAAATGAAACTTTAGACCAACTCTTCACATAGAGGTGTAGAATTTAGTAGTCCGATTTTGATAAGATTTTTCTTATACGTTATAGACCATGTTAATATTCTCCAATGCCCAGTTTGGTCAACATATCTTGAAAACCAAATAAGTTATTCATGCAAAAACTCAATTTATGACCGTATCGCATGATACGGTTGATTAATCAAGAATACATTTACATTATGCGATCAGAGACTTAACTTTCTGTGCGTTACAATTTTTGTGACCTCTACATAATATTACCCTCAAAAAACGCTTCATAAATCAATATTTTTACTTGAATACATATATCTAATATACATTTCTTTCATATTGAAACAATCATTGTTCAGCCCACTGTGCCATTTTGTTGGTGGCAAAGTTTCGAAAAGAGGCGGCGCTTAGATGTTGGCCGGGCTCTCTAGCTCTCGCTTCCAACCCCCTTCGGATGGCAATCTGTTGTCTATCTCGTTTACCCTCTCTAGCTATTTCCCTCTCTCGAATTGTGCGGCACTGCTGCACGATATATCCTTGATGTCCTTGTTGCAAGTGTTTCCGAACAGGTTGTTTTTGTCGATTTTTTGGCAGCACCAGCGAGATTGTCTGAATATGTATTCATGTTTTGTGTTGTCCTCGTGGCTGTTGCTGCTGCTGCTGCTCGTCCTCTTCTTGTTCTTGGTGTTGTTGTTTGTATTTTGAATATATGCTGCGCGTAGCTTTTACATATTGTATGCGAGCACATAAACATACAAACACACGCACACACACAATGCGCCAAATTTTGAGTAGGGCCTCATGTAGGCGACTGTTGAGCGCAAAAAGATTTTCCAAACTAAAATATTTATCCGTCTGCCTGTCGCTATATATGTTGTTATATAAAAAAAAAGAAAAAACAACCTCTTTACTGTCAGCCATTGTCCAGTAACAATGCCAAACAACAACAACAACAACAACAACTACAATAAATTGTGCAATGTTTTCCGTTCACTTTTCCATCTCGCTCTGCCAGCCGCTTTTTGGCTTTTACACTGCACTCCGAGCTCTGGGCAGGATGTGGCCACTGCTAGGGCGAAATATGTGTCTGTTATGGCCACGTTATGTTAGCCATGGACAATGTACAATCACACACACCACACACATGCATATATATACAATTGTATTGAAATTCCACGCCTTTCATTGCAATTGTTGTTCTTTTTGTTGTTTGTCTGCAGTTGGCAATTTAATGTTTGCATATTTTCAGGTGCTAATTGCTCCACTTGCCATATGAGCTGCATTTTTAATTAAAATTTATAGCTGCCACTATCTGCATTCTGTCCATGTGTGTGGGTGTGTGTGTGTGTAGGGGCATGTGTGTATTTGTTGGAGCCTATAATTCGTCTGTTCGCCATGTTTTCTGTCGACACAAAATTAATATTTAACACATGATTGCCTTCGACATTGGCATTTCATTAAAAATATTGTTTAGCTTATAATTAATTAATTGCACGCACAACTATTAAAGCTTAAGCGTTTATTAACACTTAAATAAAAAAGGATTGATAGGCTCAAGGCATAAAATATTAGGAAGAATACTAAATCTTGTGTCGAAGACGAATCTCCCTGTTCGATTCGAATTCTTAAAATCTTTTTTATAATGCTATTTCCGTCAACATTTATTTCCCTGTCAGCTTTGAAGACTTTCATTTAAGGATATTTAAGGACCTGCTTGCTTTTCCCTTCCCCCAACAGTTCTTGCCACACACACACACTCATGTGGCACGTGACTGCAATTTGAGTAGAGTGTAAATCCCAACACATTCGGCAAATTCACTCGAATATATTCAATGGAAATTAACGCAAATCTAGGATATACAAATCGAGCACAAAATTTGCTAGGGCCAAGGCAATGGCTAATCTACCCCTGAAGATCTGCTCGACTAAAACAATCTGATGAACTGTTTGCCATGTCAGTCTGAAGAGGGGGGTTGTTGCTGTCGATACATCAAACTGCCAAGTGACAAAGTGATTCCCAGGGCCTGAGCCTGGGTCTTTGCCTGGGCGCAGGCAACGCGCAAAAAGGCGTGAAATTGCCTTTGTGTGATTAAGTCAAGCCGCCAAGAGCAGGGGTTTTGGCTGGAAATGGGAAATACGACTGCGTCTTGGCAAAGCGAATTACAAAAAACTAAGATGACAATCTACAGACTAAGTTTCAGACAGAGCTACGTGCTCCTTATGCCGTGTCTTTGGCGGTTTTAATTACCGTGCCAGATAAGCAAAATGTAAATGGTAATTGTTTCTAGTTGGAAGTCCTTGCTGTGCGGCAGCCAGGTGGATGTTGTCCTGGAGACAGCCGACACCTTTTCTTACGGTTATTGTTAATGTTAATGCCTTGGCTGCTTTCTCGTAATCTGCGTTGTTTTGTGGAGTTCCGTTTGCTTCAGTATGGAACAGCTTCTAGCTGCCTGCCTGATGCTGAAGTCGGATGTTGGCTGCTTAGAAAGTTTCCGGCCCGTGCATATTGCAGCTCGATCTGCACTTGCTCAGCCAACCCTTATACATGGTATGTCCCTGGAGTATGTGCTGGTTCGAATTTATGCCCTGGTCTCGGTTCAATCAAGTGCTTTTCGCGCATTATATAAAAATTCGAATTGGATTTCAGAGCAGCAGCACCTAATTTGATGGGGGTTGGAGGGTGGTTTGTTGCTGCCCCTGTTGCTGTTTGTTTAAATACCGTGAATAACATGTGGTTTTTTCGAAGCATATGGCAAGGACTTTGTCACTATTTAGACGGCCGTCTGCTCTGTACTTGTTCTCGTTCAAATCCTCCAATTAGACTGTCATTCATTTAAACGGATTAAAAATCCCCGCACGGGGGTCGCTAACAAGGCCCGAGGGCCGTTCTCTGCTGCTGCTGCTGCTGACGGTGGTGTCTGGTGGCATTGGTGGTGCTGATGGTGGCGGCTCTTGTGGTTTAGTTGTAGTTGCTGCCCGCCTAAGCGGCTGAGCTATGCGGATTAGAGCCCTTGTTTTGGTTACCAAATCGCCTCATGACGACAATCTCTCCATGCCGTTTTGTGGCTGTCAATGTCGATTGCTGCCGTCGTGTGCGTTCAATCAGCACGGAGCTGTAGTCACAATCAAGCTCGGCAAATTTTTATGCTGTCATATGCAAAATGCCAACGAAGCAATCGCATGATATCAGACTTCTGACTCGGCACCTGCATTGGAAATGGTGCCACCTTAAACACCCCGCACCAGTCCGCCATTCGCGTGGGGCTTTATCTAAAATGCTTACGCTCGAAAAGCTTTCAATCGAGTGGTGCATAAATATTTATGTTCAACGGCAGTATGCGAGAATATATTGCCAGAATACTTGCCTGCATGCGTTCAAAATCCTTTTCTTACAATAACAACAACAAATCCTTGCAACAGTTCACAGTTGCCAAGTGTTGAATTCAACAGCGAAGCAAGGCCAGCGGCCAGAATGTCAAGAACTCTTGAGCTGGGACAGGAACAGGAACGGGAAGAGAGACTTCTGGCTACTTAAACTCTTCAAGTGGCTATAATAATTCCATTGTGATTATGTTTGCATGTAGGGCATACATCTATTGCTGGGGTTCATAAAAATATCTATCCTGTATTCTGTAAAAGCGACTTTCATAAATATAAGAAATAGTTCGACTTCGAAAATCTTTCCATTTTAAAGTGGAGTCCGTTTTAAAGATTTTTAAATATTTCTATAATTTTTATACAGCCAAGAGATCTTAAAGATAGGTTTTAAAATATTTATAAATTTACAGTATAACAAATGCAAGATAAATTCTCCATATTCTACTTTGAGCATTTTCTTATGGCTTTTCTTAAAACCTTCGCTTATTTTTCCACTCACTTAATTTGTAGCTTGTTGTCTAGATTTCACCTTATGCATAGGCATAATATTGATTATATAGATAAGGTATCGCATAAAGTACACAACCTCTGTACAACCTAAGGCTTTGTATTTTATGAACCCCATGTAGGGTATTCATATTTCGGCATTTAATAAAATTCATTACATTTGCGTCAAGCATATTCTTAGCGCGTGGACAACATTTGTTAAGTGCAGGTCCTTCGGCTGTTTCGACTGCTGACGCGGATGTGCAGCGTATGTTCAGCGAAGCTGCACAAATGAAGCGACCGCCAAGTCACCACCAGAGCAGACACCATCATTACCACCAGTTGCCAGAGTGCGACGCAGACCCAGCTGACCCGCATTTAAAGTTGCTCAATACGTTTCCTGGTGCCATAAATTGTGACCCTGCAAACGAACCTGTTTCGTATCCTTGTTGCCGCGCTGTCTCTGCCGGCGCAATCAGTTTCAGATCTAATCAGAGTATTGCATAGTGGGACGCGGCCCGGTTCCAATTGCGCCGAGGTCCAACTGTGCGCGCGGAAATGATGAAAACTACCCTTTTATAAACCACGACTATGCCATCCAGTTGGATGCTTTGTCGAGCTGTCTTGGGCAATGCGCACACAACACAAACATCTGTGCAATTTTCGGGCTGGCGCAATAGCAACAGGGCAACAGGAGTGGAGGGAGGGGACACAGGATCGTGCGGCCCACACCCTCGGCATTTAAAAAGTGTTTAGTTTATGGTCCATTGATGGCTTTGTTAACTCGCCGAACAGTTTGCGTCCGCATGTCCTCATGAATCTCAATTCTCGATTCACATTTCACAATTCTCAATTGCAACCCCGCGCGCACCTTACGTTTTTCGACATTTTCGATCTGTCCGGGGCGGTGCTGAACGAGGGCTGGAACTGGGACTGGGCCTGGGCTAGGGTTTGGCCTGGGCTCTGGTTCGCTTTGCCAGTCTGGCTTTAATTATGCTGAAAACCACAAAATGCTGTTAGTGCAGCATTTTTCGTTTCCAATTCGAAAATGCTGACATATGCGTGGAAAAATGTGCGTCGCCGCGGGTTTCCCTCGTTCCATACCCCAAGGTTAGTGGGCCTGGGACTCACAGTTCCCGCGGGTGCCTTTCGCTCTTTGACTCTCTGATTGGAACTGGTCCAATGATAGGCGGCGTGCCCGGCTCGACAGCCTGACAAGTGAGTTGTACATCTAATGTGGCATCAACATATGCTGAATTCTGGGCCTGCCCTTGGCCCTCGACGTTCTTAGCGACCGTGCATCTATCAGTTGCGGTTGCAACGATGAGACATTGTATTCCATTCTATTCTATGCGGTTCTATTCGGCTCTATTCGAAATTGACTTCATTTAAGATAGGCATCTGCCCATTGAAATAACACAAATTGTAGCATGCTGTGTCTTTATCTAAAGGGAATTCCTTATGGAATAAAAAGAGATAAAATGCGTTATGGGGGGCATAGTAGCATTCGGTTTAAAAGTGAAATGCATTAAACAATGTAATACTGTTTGTAAGTGGTATCAATGTGCTTAAAATGCAGAAGGAGGAGGTATGTCCAATTAAATATAGTACAAACTTATCAGCATATCAACTGCGTTGATCTATCCATAAGACATGGAAAGAGAAGAGCCTACTTGCCCTTGGTCAATTTTTCTCTCTCTCTCTCTATGTTTTTACCAGCGGGTATACCCCGGCCTGGGGGCTGGGAAATTTTGACCTATGTCTAAATAAGATATTTGAAGGTACAATTTTCACATGAATTTTGACCCAGAATAGTGTTGTCAGATTTAGATGCCACTTTCATCTGAAGGCCAAATCATGAGAAAAAAACCAAACTTCGTGAAAATCGGATGAGATTTGGCCGAGTTATGGGGCTGGGAAATTTTGACCTATGTCTAAATAAGATATTTGAAGGTACAATTTTCACATGAATTTTGACCCAGAATAGTGTTGTCAGATTTAGATGCCACTTTCATCTGAAGGCCAAATCATGAGAAAAAAACCAAACTTCGTGAAAATCGGATGAGATTTGGCCGAGTTATGGGGCTGGGAAATTTTGACCTATCTCTACATAGGATATTTGAAGGTACAATTTTCACATGAATTTTGACCCAGAATAGTGTTGTCAGATTTAGATGCCACTTTCATCTGAAGGCCAAGCCATGAGAAAAAAACCAAACTTCGTGAAAATCGGATGAGATTTGACCGAGTTATGGGGCTGGGAAATTTTGACCTATCTCTACATAGGATATTTGAAGGTACAATTTTCACATGAATTTTGACCCAGAATAGTGTTGTCAGATTTAGATGCCACTTTCATCTGAAGGCCAAACCATGAGAAAAAAACCAAACTTCGTGAAAATCGGATGAGATTTGACCGAGTTATGGGGCTGGGAACATTTCACCTATGTCTACATAGGATATTCGAAGGTACAATTTTCACATGAATTTTGGCCAAGAATAGTGTTGTCAGATTTAGATGCCACATTGATCTGAAGGCCAAGCCATGAGAAAAAAAACAAACTTCGTGAAAATCGGATGAGATTTGACCGAGTTATGGGGCTGGGAAATTTTGACCTATCTCTACATAGGATATTTGAAGGTACAATTTTCACATGAATTTTGGCCCAGAATAGTGTTGTCAGATTTAGATGCAACATTCATCTGAAGGCCGAACCATGAGAAAAAAACCAAACTTCGTGAAAATCGGATGAGATTTGACCGAGTTATGGGGCTGGGAACTTTTGAGCTATGTCTAAATAAGATATTTGAAGGAACAATTTTCCCATGAATTTTGGCCCAGAATAGTGTTGTCAGATTTAGATGCCACATTGATCTGAAGGCCAAGCCATGAGAAAAAAAACAAACTTCGTGAAAATCGGATGAGATTTGACCGAGTTATGGGGCTGGGAAATTTTGACCTATGTCTAAATAAGATATTTGAAGGAACAATTTTCACATGAATTTTGACCCAGAATAGTGTTGTCAGATTTAGATGCCACTTTCATCTGAAAGCCAAACCATGAGAAAAAAACCAAACTTCGTGAAAATCGGATGAGATTTAAACGAGTTATGGGGCTGGGAAATTTTGACCTATCTCTACATAAGATATTTGAAGGTACAATTTTCACATGAATTTTGACCCAGAATAGTGTGGTCAGATTTAGATGCCACTTTCATCTGAAGGCCAAACCATGAGAAAAAAACCCAACTTCGTGAAAATCGGATGAGATTTGACCGAGCTATGGGGCTGGGAAATTTTGACCTTTGTCTAATTAAGATGATTGAAGGAACAATTTTCACATGAATTTTGACCCAGAATAGTGTTGTCATATTTAGATGCCACATTCATCTAAAGGGTAAACCATGCACAAAAAGATAAATCTCGTGAAAATCGGATGAGATTTGACCGAGTTATGGAGGTGGGAACATTTCACCTATGTCTACATAGCATATTTGAAGGTACAATTTTCACATGAATTTTGACCCAGAATAGTGTTGTCAGATTTGGATGCCACATTGATCTGGAGGCCAATCCATGAGAAAAAAACCAAACTTCGTGAAAATCGGATGAGATTTGACCGAGTTATGGGGCTGGGAACTTTTGAGCTATGTCTAAATAAGATATTTGAAGGAACAATTTTCACATGAATTTTGACCCAGAATAGTGTTGTCAGATTTAGATGCCACTTTCATCTGAAGGCCAAACCATGAGAAAAAAACCAAACTTCGTGATAATCGGATGAGATTTGACCGAGTTATGGGGCTGGGAGATTTTGACCTATGTCTAAATAGGATATTTGAATGTACACCTTTCACATGAATTTTGACCCAGAATAGTGTTGTCAGATTTAGATGCCACTTTCATCTGAAAGCCAAACCATGAGAAAAAACATACTTCGTGATAATCGGATGAGATTTGACCGAGTTATGGGGCTGGGAGATTTTGACCTATGTCTAAATAGGATATTTGAATGTACACCTTTCACATGAATTTTGACCCAGAATAGTGTTGTCAGATTTAGATGCCACTTTCATCTGAAAGCCAAACCATGAGAAAAAAACCAAACTTCGTGAAAATCGGATGAGATTTAAACGAGTTATGGGGCTGGGAAATTTTGACCTATCTCTACATAAGATATTTGAAGGTACAATTTTCACATGAATTTTGACCCAGAATAGTGTTGTCAGATTTAGATGCCACTTTCATCTAAAGGGTAAACCATGCACAAAAAGATAAATCTCGTGAAAATCGGATGAGATTTGACCGAGTTATGGGGGTGGGAACATTTCACCTATGTCTACATAGCATATTTGAAGGTACAATTTTCACATGAATTTTGACCCAGAATAGTGTTGTCAGATTTAGATGCCACTTTCATCTGAAGGCCAAACCATGAGAAAAAAACCAAACTTCGTGAAAATCGGATGAGATTTGACCGAGTTATGGGGCTGGGAGATTTTGACCTATGTCTAAATAGGATATTTGAATGTACACCTTTCACATGAATTTTGACCCAGAATAGTGTTGTCAGATTTAGATGCCACATTCATCTAAAGGGTAAACCATGCACAAAAAGATAAATCTCGTGAAAATCGGATGAGATTTGACCGAGTTATGGGGGTGGGAACATTTCACCTATGTCTACATAGCATATTTGAAGGTACAATTTTCACATGAATTTTGACCCAGAATAGTGTTGTCAGATTTAGATGCCACATTGATCTGGAGGCCAAACCATGAGAAAAAAACCAAACTTCGTGAAAATCGGATGAGATTTGACCGAGTTATGGGGCTGGGAAATTTTGACCTATCTCTACATAGGATATTTGAAGGTACAATTTTCACATGAATTTTGACCCAGAATAGTGTTGTCAGATTTAGATGCCACTTTCATCTGAAGGCCAAGCCATGAGAATAAAACCAAACTTCGTGAAAATCGGATGAGATTTGACCGAGTTATGGGGCTGGGAAATTTTGACCTATCTCTACATAGGATATTTGAAGGTACAATTTTCACATGAATTTTGACCCAGAATAGTGTTGTCAGATTTAGATGCCACTTTCATCTGAAGGCCAAACCATGAGAAAAAAACCAAACTTCGTGAAAATCGGATGAGATTTGACCGAGTTATGGGGCTGGGAACATTTCACCTATGTCTACATAGGATATTCGAAGGTACAATTTTCACATGAATTTTGGCCCAGAATAGTGTTGTCAGATTTAGATGCCACTTTCATCTGAAAGCCAAACCATGAGAAAAAAACCAAACTTCGTGAAAATCGGATGAGATTTGACCGAGTTATGGGGCTGGGAAATTTTGACCTATCTCTACATAGGATATTTGAAGGTACAATTTTCACATGAATTTTGACCCAGAATAGTGTTGTCAGATTTAGATGCCACTTTCATCTGAAGGCCAAGCCATGAGAATAAAACCAAACTTCGTGAAAATCGGATGAGATTTGACCGAGTTATGGGGCTGGGAAATTTTGACCTATCTCTACATAGGATATTTGAAGGTACAATTTTCACATGAATTTTGACCCAGAATAGTGTTGTCAGATTTAGATGCCACTTTCATCTGAAAGCCAAACCATGAGAAAAAAACCAAACTTCGTGAAAATCGGATGAGATTTGACCGAGTTATGGGGCTGGGAAATTTTGACCTATCTCTACATAGGATATTTGAAGGTACAATTTTCACATGAATTTTGACCCAGAATAGTGTTGTCAGATTTAGATGCCACTTTCATCTGAAGGCCAAGCCATGAGAATAAAACCAAACTTCGTGAAAATCGGATGAGATTTGACCGAGTTATGGGGCTGGGAAATTTTGACCTATCTCTACATAGGATATTTGAAGGTACAATTTTCACATGAATTTTGACCCAGAATAGTGTTGTCAGATTTAGATGCCACTTTCATCTGAAGGCCAAACCATGAGAAAAAAACCAAACTTCGTGAAAATCGGATGAGATTTGACCGAGTTATGGGGCTGGGAACATTTCACCTATGTCTACATAGGATATTCGAAGGTACAATTTTCACATGAATTTTGGCCCAGAATAGTGTTGTCAGATTTAGATGCAACATTCATCTGAAGGCCAAACCATGAGAAAAAAACCAAACTTCGTGAAAATCGGATGAGATTTGGCCCAGTTATGGGGCTGGGAAATTTTGACCTATCTCTACAAAGGATATTTGAAGGTACAATTTTCACATGAATTTTGACCCAGAATAGTGTTGTCAGATTTAGATGCCACTTTCATCTGAAGGCCAAGCCATGAGAAAAAAACCAAACTTCGTGAAAATCGGATGAGATTTGACCGAGTTATGGGAAATTTTGACCTATGTCTAAATAAGATATTTGAAGGTACAATTTTCACATGAATTTTGACCCAGAATAGTGTTGTCAGATTTAGATGCCACTTTCATCTGAAGGCCAAGCCATGAGAAAAAAACCAAACTTCGTGAAAATCGGATGAGATTTGACCGAGTTATGGGGCTGGGAACATTTCACCTATGTCTACATAGGATATTCGAAGGTACAATTTGCACATGAATTTTGGCCCAGAATAGTGTTGTCAGATTTAGATGCAACATTCATCTGAAGGCCAAACCATGAGAAAAAAAACCAAACTTCGTGAAAATCGGATGAGATTTGGCCGAGTTATGGGGCTGGGAAATTTTGACCTATCTCTACATAGGATATTTGAAGGTACAATTTTCACATGAATTTTGACCCAGAATAGTGTTGTCAGATTTAGATGCCACTTTCATCTGAAGGCCAAGCCATGAGAAAAAAACCAAACTTCGTGAAAATCGGATGAGATTTGACCGAGTTATGGGGCTGGGAAATTTTGACCTATGTCTAAATAAGATATTTGAAGGTACAATTTTCACATGAATTTTGACCCAGAATAGTGTTGTCAGATTTAGATGCCACTTTCATCTGAAGGCCAAGCCATGAGAAAAAAACCAAACTTCGTGAAAATCGGATGAGATTTGACCGAGTTATGGGGCTGGGAACATTTCACCTATGTCTACATAGGATATTCGAAGGTACAATTTTCACATGAATTTTGGCCCAGAATAGTGTTGTCAGATTTAGATGCAACATTCATCTGAAGGCCAAACCATGAGAAAAAAAACCAAACTTCGTGAAAATCGGATGAGATTTGGCCGAGTTATGGGGCTGGGAAATTTTGACCTATCTCTACAAAAGATATTTGAAGGTACAATTTTCACATGAATTTTGACCCAGAATAGTGTTGTCAGATTTAGATGCCACTTTCAGCTGAAGGCCAAACCATGAGAAAAAAACCAAACTTCGTGAAAATCGGATGAGATTTGACCGAGTTATGGGGCTGGGAAATTTTGACCTATGTCTAAATAAGATATTTGAAGGAACAATTTTCACATGAATTTTGACCCAGAATAGTGTTGTCATATTTAGATGCCACATTCATCTAAAGGGTAAACCATGCACAAAAAGATAAATCTCGTGAAAATCGGATGAGATTTTACCGAGTTATGGGGGTGGGAACATTTCACCTATGTCTACATAGGATATTTGAAGGTACAATTTTCACATGAATTTTGACCCAGAATAGTGTTGTCAGATTTAGATGCCACATTGATCTGAAGGCCAATCCATGAGAAAAAAACCAAACTTCGTGAAAATCGGATGAGATTTGACCGAGTTATGGGGCTGGGAACTTTTGAGCTATGTCTAAATAAGATATTTGAAGGAACAATTTTCACATGAATTTTGACCCAGAATAGTGTTGTCAGATTTAGATGCCAGTTTCACCTGAAGGCCAAACCATGAGAAAAAAACCAAACTTCGTGATAATCGGATGAGTTTTGACCGAGTTATGGGGCTGGGAGATTTCGACCTATGTCTAAATAGGATATTTGAATGTACACCTTTCACATGAATTTTGACCCAGAATAGTGTTGTCAGATTTAGATGCCACTTTCATCTGAAGGCCAAACCATGAGAAAAAAACCAAACTTCGTGAAAATCGGATGAGATTTGACCGAGCTATGGGGCTGGGAAATTTTGACCTTTGTCTAATTAAGATGATTGAAGGAACAATTTTCACATGAATTTTGCCCCAGAATAGTGTTGTCATATTTAGATGCCACATTCATCTAAAGGGTAAACCATGCACAAAAAGATAAATCTCGTGAAAATCGGATGAGATTTGACCGAGTTATGGGGGTGGGAACATTTCACCTATGTCTACATAGCATATTTGAAGGTACAATTTTCACATGAATTTTGACCCAGAATACTGTTGTCAGATTTAGATGCCACATTGATCTGGAGGCCAATCCATGAGAAAAAAACCGAACTTCGTGAAAATCGGATGAGATTTGACCGAGTTATGGGGCTGGGAACATTTCACCTATGTCTACATAGGATATTTGAAGGTACAATTTTCACATGAATTTTGACCCAGAATAGTGTTGTCAGATTTAGATGCCACTTTCATCTGAAGGCCAAACCATGAGAAAAAAACCAAACTTCGTGAAAATCGGATGAGATTTGACCGAGTTATGGGGCTGGGAACATTTCACCTATGTCTACATAGGATATTCGAAGGTACAATTTTCACATGAATTTTGGCCCAGAATAGTGTTGTCAGATTTAGATGCAACATTCATCTGAAGGCCAAACCATGAGAAAAAAACCAAACTTCGTGAAAATCGGATGAGATTTGACGAAGTTATGGGGCTGGGAAATTTTGACCTATCTCTACATAGGATATTTGAAGGTACAATTTTCACATGAATTTTGACCCAGAATAGTGTTGTCAGATTTAGATGCCACTTTCATCTGAAGGCCAAGCCATGAGAATAAAACCAAACTTCGTGAAAATCGGATGAGATTTGACCGAGTTATGGGGCTGGGAAATTTTGACCTATCTCTACAAAGGATATTTGAAGGTACAATTTTCACATGAATTTTGACCCAGAATAGTGTTGTCAGATTTAGATGCCACTTTCATCTGAAGGCCAAGCCATGAGAAAAAAACCAAACTTCGTGAAAATCGGATGAGATTTGACCGAGTTATGGGGCTGGGAAATTTTGACCTATGTCTAAATAAGATATTTGAAGGTACAATTTTCACATGAATTTTGACCCAGAATAGTGTTGTCAGATTTAGATGCCACTTTCATCTGAAGGCCAAGCCATGAGAAAAAAACCAAACTTCGTGAAAATCGGATGAGATTTGACCGAGTTATGGGGCTGGGAACATTTCACCTATGTCTACATAGGATATTCGAAGGTACAATTTTCACATGAATTTTGGCCCAGAATAGTGTTGTCAGATTTAGATGCCACTTTCATCTGAAGGCCAAGCCATGAGAAAAAAACCAAACTTCGTGAAAATCGGATGAGATTTGACCGAGTTATGGGGCTGGAAACATTTCACCTATGTCTACATAGGATATTCGAAGGTACAATTTTCACATGAATTTTGGCCCAGAATAGTGTTGTCAGATTTAGATGCAACATTCATCTGAAGGCCAAACCATGAGAAAAAAACCAAACTTCGTGAAAATCGGATGAGATTTGGCCGAGTTATGGGGCTGGGAAATTTTGACCTATCTCTACAAAAGATATTTGAAGGTACAATTTTCACATGAATTTTGACCCAGAATAGTGTTGTCAGATTTAGATGCCACTTTCATCTGAAGGCCAAACCATGAGAAAAAAACCAAACTTCGTGAAAATCGGATGAGATTTGACCGAGTTATGGGGGTGGGAACATTTCACCTATGTCTACATAGGATATTTGAAGGTACAATTTTCACATGAATTTTGACCCAGAATAGTGTTGTCAGATTTAGATGCCACATTGATCTGAAGGCCAATCCATGAGAAAAAAACCAAACTTCGTGAAAATCGGATGAGATTTGACCGAGTTATGGGGCTGGGAACTTTTGAGCTATGTCTAAATAAGATATTTGAAGGAACAATTTTCACATGAATTTTGACCCAGAATAGTGTTGTCATATTTAGATGCCACATTCATCTAAAGGGTAAACCATGCACAAAAAGATAAATCTCGTGAAAATCGGATGAGATTTTACCGAGTTATGGGGGTGGGAACATTTCACCTATGTCTACATAGAATATTTGAAGGTACAATTTTCACATGAATTTTGACCCAGAATAGTGTTGTCAGATTTAGATGCCACATTGATCTGAAGGCCAATCCATGAGAAAAAAACCAAACTTCGTGAAAATCGGATGAGATTTGACCGAGTTATGGGGCTTGGAACTTTTGAGCTATGTCTAAATAAGATATTTGAAGGAACAATTTTCACATGAATTTTGACCCAGAATAGTGTTGTCAGATTTAGATGCCAGTTTCACCTGAAGGCCAAACCATGAGAAAAAAACCAAACTTCGTGAAAATCGGATGAGATTTGACCGAGTTATGGGGCTGGGAAATTTTGACCTATCTCTACATAGGATATTTGAAGGTACAATTTTCACATGAATTTTGACCCAGAATAGTGTGGTCAGATTTAGATGCCACTTTCATCTGAAGGCCAAACCATGAGAAAAAAACCAAACTTCGTGAAAATCGGATGAGATTTGACCGAGTTATGGGGCTGGGATAATTTGACCTATGTCTAAATAGGATATTTAAAGGTACAATTTTCACATGTATTTTGACCCAGAATAGTGTTGTCAGATTTAGATGCCACATTGATCTGAAGGCCAAGCCATGAGAAAAAAATCAAACTTCGTGAAAATCGGATGAGATTTGACCGAGTTATGGGGCTGGGAAATTTTGACCTATGTGTATAGGATATTTGAAGGTACAATTTTCACATGAATTTTGACCCAGAATAGTGTTGTCAGATTTAGTTGCCACTTTCATCTGAAGGCCAAGCCATGAGAAAAAAACCAAACTTCGTGAAAATCGGATGAGATTTGACCGAGTTATGGGGCTGGGAGCATTTCACCTATGTCTACATAGGATATTTGAAGGTACAATTTTCACATGAATTTTGACCCAGAATAGTGTTGTCAGATTTAGATGCCAGTTTCACCTGAAGGCCAAACCATGAGAAAAAAACCAAACTTCGTGAAAATCGGATGAGATTTGACCGAGTTATGGGGCTGGGAAATTTTGACCTATCTCTACATAGGATATTTGAAGGTACAATTTTCACATGAATTTTGACCCAGAATAGTGTGGTCAGATTTAGATGCCACTTTCGTCTGAAGGCCAAACCATGAGAAAAAAACCAAACTTCGTGAAAATCGGATGAGATTTGACCGAGTTATGGGGCTGGGATAATTTGACCTATGTCTAAATAAGATATTTGAAGGAACAATTTTCACATGAATTTTGACCCAGAATAGTGTTGTCAGATTTAGATGCCAGTTTCACCTGAAGGCCAAACCATAAGAAAAAAACCAAACTTCGTGAAAATCGGATGAGATTTGACCGAGCTATGGGGCTGGGAAATTTTGACCTATCGCTACATAGGATATTTGAAGGTACAATTTTCACATGAATTTTGACCCAGAATAGTGTGGTCAGATTTAGATGCCACTTTCATCTGAAGGCCAAACCATGAGAAAAAAACCAAACTTCGTGAAAATCGGATGAGATTTGACCGAGTTATGGGGCTGGGAGCATTTCACCTATGTCTACATAGGATATTTGAAGGTACAATTTTCACATGAATTTTGACCCAGAATAGTGTTGTCAGATTTAGATGCCAGTTTCACCTGAAGGCCAAACCATAAGAAAAAAACCAAACTTCGTGAAAATCGGATGAGATTTGACCGAGTTATGGGGCTGGGAAATTTTGACCTATCTCTACATAGGATATTTGAAGGTACAATTTTCACATGAATTTTGACCCAGAATAGTGTGGTCAGATTTAGATGCCACTTTCGTCTGAAGGCCAAACCATGAGAAAAAAACCAAACTTCGTGAAAATCGGATGAGATTTGACCGAGTTATGGGGCTGGGATAATTTGACCTATGTCTAAATAGGATATTTAAAGGTACAATTTTCACATGTATTTTGACCCAGAATAGTGTTGTCAGATTTAGATGCCACATTGATCTGAAGGCCAAGCCATGAGAAAAAAATCAAACTTCGTGAAAATCGGATGAGATTTGACCGAGTTATGGGGCTGGGAAATTTTGACCTATGTGTATAGGATATTTGAAGGTACAATTTTCACATGAATTTTGACCCAGAATAGTGTTGTCAGATTTAGTTGCCACTTTCATCTGAAGGCCAAGCCATGAGAAAAAAACCAAACTTCGTGAAAATCGGATGAGATTTGACCGAGTTATGGGGCTGGGAACATTTCACCTATGTCTACATAGGATATTCGAAGGTACAATTTTCACATGAATTTTGACCCAGAATAGTGTTGTCAGATTTAGATGCCACATTGATCTGAAGGCCAATCCATGAGAAAAAAAACAAACTTCGTGAAAATCGGATGAGATTTGACCGAGTTATGGGGCTGGGAACTTTTGAGCTATGTCTAAATAAGATATTTGAAGGAACAATTTTCACATGAATTTTGACCCAGAATAGTGTTGTCATATTTAGATGCCACATTCATCTAAAGGGTAAACCATGCACAAAAAGATAAATCTCGTGAAAATCGGATGAGATTTTACCGAGTTATGGGGGTGGGAACATTTCACCTATGTCTACATAGGATATTTGAAGGTACAATTTTCACATGAATTTTGACCCAGAATAGTGTTGTCAGATTTAGATGCCACATTGATCTGAAGGCCAATCCATGAGAAAAAAACCAAACTTCGTGAAAATCGGATGAGATTTGACCGAGTTATGGGGCTGGGAACTTTTGAGCTATGTCTAAATAAGATATTTGAAGGAACAATTTTCACATGAATTTTGACCCAGAATAGTGTTGTCAGATTTAGATGCCAGTTTCACCTGAAGGCCAAACCATGAGAAAAAAACCAAACTTCGTGAAAATCGGATGAGATTTGACCGAGTTATGGGGCTGGGAAATTTTGACCTATCTCTACATAGGATATTTGAAGGTACAATTTTCACATGAATTTTGACCCAGAATAGTGTGGTCAGATTTAGATGCCACTTTCATCTGAAGGCCAAACCATGAGAAAAAAACCAAACTTCGTGAAAATCGGATGAGATTTGACCGAGTTATGGGGCTGGGAACTTTTGAGCTATGTCTAAATAAGATATTTGAAGGAACAATTTTCACATGAATTTTGACCCAGAATAGTGTTGTCAGATTTAGATGCCAGTTTCACCTGAAGGCCAAACCATGAGAAAAAAACCAAACTTCGTGAAAATCGGATGAGATTTGACCGAGCTATGGGGCTGGGAAATTTTGACCTATCGCTACATAGGATATTTGAAGGTACAATTTTCACATGAATTTTGACCCAGAATAGTGTGGTCAGATTTAGATGCCACTTTCATCTGAAGGCCAAACCATGAGAAAAAAACCAAACTTCGTGAAAATCGGATGAGATTTGACCGAGTTATGGGGCTGGGAGCATTTCACCTATGTCTACATAGGATATTTGAAGGTACAATTTTCACATGAATTTTGACCCAGAATAGTGTTGTCAGATTTAGATGCCAGTTTCACCTGAAGGCCAAACCATGAGAAAAAAACCAAACTTCGTGAAAATCGGATGAGATTTGACCGAGTTATGGGGCTGGGAAATTTTGACCTATCTCTACATAGGATATTTGAAGGTACAATTTTCACATGAATTTTGACCCAGAATAGTGTGGTCAGATTTAGATGCCACTTTCGTCTGAAGGCCAAACCATGAGAAAAAAACCAAACTTCGTGAAAATCGGATGAGATTTGACCGAGTTATGGGGCTGGGATAATTTGACCTATGTCTAAATAGGATATTTAAAGGTACAATTTTCACATGTATTTTGACCCAGAATAGTGTTGTCAGATTTAGATGCCACATTGATCTGAAGGCCAAGCCATGAGAAAAAAATCAAACTTCGTGAAAATCGGATGAGATTTGACCGAGTTATGGGGCTGGGAAATTTTGACCTATGTGTATAGGATATTTGAAGGTACAATTTTCACATGAATTTTGACCCAGAATAGTGTTGTCAGATTTAGTTGCCACTTTCATCTGAAGGCCAAGCCATGAGAAAAAAACCAAACTTCGTGAAAATCGGATGAGATTTGACCGAGTTATGGGGCTGGGAACATTTCACCTATGTCTACATAGGATATTCGAAGGTACAATTTTCACATGAATTTTGGCCCAGAATAGTGTTGTCAGATTTAGATGCCACATTGATCTGAAGGCCAAGCCATGAGAAAAAAACCAAGCTTCGTGAAAATCGGATAAGATTTGACCGAGTTATGGGGCTGGGAAATTTTGACCTATGTCTAAATAAGATATTTAAAGGAACAATTTTCACATGAATTTTGACCCAGAATAGTGTGGTCAGATTTAGATGCCACTTTCATCTGAAGGCCAAACCATGAGAAAAAAAACAAGCTTCGTGAAAATCGGATAAGATTTGACCGAGTTATGGGGCTGGGAAATTTTGACCTATGTCTAAATAAGATATTTGAAGGAACAATTTTCACATGAATTTTGACCCAGAATAGTGTTGTCAGATTTAGATGCCACTTTCATCTGAAGGCCAAACCATGAGAAAAAACCAAACTTCGTGAAAATCGGATGAGATTTGACCGAGTTATGGGGGTGGGAACATTTCACCTATGTCTACATAGGATATTTGAAGGTACAATTTTCACATGAATTTTGGCCCAGAATTGTGTTGTCAGATTTAGATGCAACATTGATCTAAATAGGATATTTGAAGGTACAATTTTCACATGAATTTTGACCCAGAATAGTGTTGTCAGATTTAGATGCCACATTGATCTGAAGGCCAAACCATGAGAAAAAAACCAAACTTCGTGAAAATCGGATGAGATTTGACCGAGGTATGGGGTAGGATGAAAATCGCATAGAAAGGCGTTATTTTAGCACAAATATAATTCCTGTATATCTATAAATCTCTTGAGCACTTTGAGGCAAATGGATACGTTGGAAATATGAATGCCCCTAAACGTCATTTAAATCAGTTAAAGTCAACCTGTTAACTGGGTCTCCAGGAGCATAAAAAGCTCAGCTTATTTCGCTTGGCAATCGATTTTTCTTTGATTTCTCTGGCTTTGGGTGCTCATCAAATTTTCATATCATTAGTTTTCCGCTGCAATTGGTTTTGTCTTCATTTTCCAATTTTCTTTTTTTGCTTATTGTTCCTCTGTTGTTTTTGGGGGCATTATCATATGTAATGACTGCTGCTGATTTCGTTTGCCATTTGGCGCGCAAGTTCAAACACCTTGAACAAATATTTTACTTTATGGGGAGCTTGCTCGCCTCGCGCTAGCTGTTGATTTCTCGAAAATCGAATCTTGAATTAATCATGTGGAATAAATTTACTCTACATTTGCTACAAAAGTCTGTAAAATGGAGAGAGTGAGGTGTATTTGAACACATTTCACTTTGTGGATTTTTATATTTATCATGGCTTTCTTTTTGGCCAACTTTTCTATTAATTGAATTAAAATTGCAATTTCATTAGCATTTGCGAGCATATAAATAATAATTCTATTTAATACCAATTCAAATACCAAATCGAACGCGAAAACAGCCAAATTTATGACAGCTCACAAAGATTTACGTGCGTGGCACTTGGATTTGGCTTTCGGCCGAGCGCAGTTCAATAACTTTTCTCGGGGTGGATTAAAGCATAATTCCATTGTCATGGTAATTTATGAGCTTAGTTCGGCATTGTTGTTGCTAGTCGGCTATTGTTGTTGCATTGTGGCAGATATTTGCAACATTAGCGCAGAATTAGCAATTCACTTATGGCATCCATTACGGCCAAGGATTCGCGCATATGTGAGTGTCAGCGCGAAGGACATCATCCAATGAGCTGCGACTGCAAATGGACTTTTGCAATTACAACAAATGTTTGGCGCATCTTTCGGTGAAATGCCTTTTAAACTGGGTCAACATTTGAATGAAGTGTTAAATGATATTTGAGAATGGCCAAGAATTGCCCACGTTTGGGGGTTGCTTGCCGTTTTGTCACATATGCGCATATTTTATGGTGTAAAGTTTTTAATCGGCTTGCCTCAAGGGGACTTATGTGGTTTGTTATTTTAGTTCTTGTGGCTTACCGGGTATTGGGCTATGAAATCTTATTAAATGTATATTTTATGCTGTTTGTTATGTAATCAATTAATACCATTTGCTTGGATTCATTTGGTTCTCTTTTAAAAGTATTTGTTAATTTGAAAGATACTCTATTTAATCCATCTGTTCAAATCTCTTTCCGTATGTGGAACGCCTCCATCTTACATTATTGATTGATATAGCCAAGTCCGTCTGTCCGCCTGCTCGTCTGACTGTTTCTATGCGAACTTAGCCCTCAGCTTTAAAGCTATCATTTCGAAACTTTGAATATTTACGCCTTTCTGTAGCAGTCAGTACATATATTGGAACTGGTCGCATCGGACAACTGTGTCATATAGCTAAAATAGGAACTATCTTTTTGTTTTCCAAGATATATTAACCAAACTTGGCATTTATTAGTTTGTTATATGTTATATGAAATATCTTATCAACATTGGACCACTATGTCATATAGGTTCGTAATATGTTCTGTTTTCAAGATAGTTTTATCAAACTCAGCATTTACGAGGCAAATGTTTACAAGGATATTTAATGATACCCTTACTTTTTCGTTTTTAAATACAAATTCAATTCATTGTAATAACACCTTAATCTTGTTAAATATCTCGGCTCGTTTATTAGTATATTAGTCAATATTTTATGCTATATCAATAATCTATTATGATACTGTGACATTCGTTAACTTTACGCTATTCATGACTCAAGATCATATTAATTACCAAGACATAAGCGTTGTCCTTTGCTCCCACTCCCAACCCTTGTTGGCCCTAATCAGATTGTGTGATTTAAGCCATGTCGTGTGCCCATAACAAACACTCAATAACAATATCGCAAATATTTGCGCAACCACCGAACCAACGAGCTCGGAAACAAGTGTATCAAGGGGTTGTGCCGGAAGGGGAGGGGGAGGTGGCAGGAATTTGGCCTAACCCTAGGCAACGCCTGTGTCGAACTGTTGGCTTTTGCGTTTTGCATTTGTTTTTATGATTATTGTCAAGATGATGTCCGATGTCCCACCCCATTTTCAGCCTGCTCTCTGCTGCTTAATAAGTGAAATGTGTTTTTCGGCCTGTCCTGAATATTGGTCAGGGCTGCCACCGCCCCCGCCCCCGCCCGCACCCCCCTCCGTTGTAGTCAACTACATTTGTCAACACGCAGTCTGAACAGTTGTTGCCGATTATCATTTTGAGATTCGCTTCTCATTTCTCATTTCGTGTGCCTTTCCCCCGCTTCCCCGCTTTGTCTTTTGCCTGTTCTTCTTCGTTTTTTTTTTTGTTTGTTTTGTTTCAGTTCCCTTGGCTGCGTTTACGTTTTGATTTATGCATTTTTAAGCGTTTCGCTTATTGTTTTTGCCCATAAATATGGCCGGGCGGCATAGAAGTATCTTAGTATCTAAGTATCTGCAAGATACAATGCAAACCCTTCCTGAGGCGACTGCTGCCACGCGTAATTTGTTGATTTATTGTGCATTCTGCTTTGATTTCATTCAGTTTACAGTTGCCTGACCCTCGCCCTGCCCACTTGAGAAAATCTACGCCTTCTACGGACTGCCTTGTCGCATAATTCGCTTTACCGTTAGTGTTCATTATTATTATTATAATGCCCAGGCATTGTTGTTGTTGTTGTTGTTGTTGTTATCCTCGTTTGTCATGCTCTGTGCGTCTGCTTAAGTTTTTGCACGCTTCGACGCCTAAAACTTCCTTGGCGCTCGACCACGCTGTCCTCCCGTCCCTCTCTCTCTCTCTCACGCACTCTCTCTCTCTTTCTCTCGCACTTGCTGCCCTGCGCCCACTTGGCAGCCTTGTGTAAATTGAATTGGAAACGTGCTGAAGCGTTAAATGCTCAGTGTCAACTGTTGCCAATCCTGACTGTCTGTCCCTCTCCCGCTGCCTGTCTCTGTGTCCCTGCCCAGACGACATATGAGAATTTGTAACCTCAGCACAAGCTGGTCGAACTTGGTGTCCAACTGCAGCTGGGGCAAGACGTGGCGCCCATGTTAAGCTGCCCGTAAAACTAACAAGTGGCCAGACGTAATTAATTCCAAATTGCATTTGCTCAGCGTTTCCATTACGGAAACTGACCTGCTGCAAAACAGTTATTCCGCATTCGTATGTGCATCACGTTTTAGAGTTCATCTAACAAGGATTTGCGGAAAATCTGTTCATACACGAAAAACGTTCAGTTTAAATTTTTGTTTCCATTACGTTATACGTTATGTGAGTGTGTTTCTTACGTTATTTGGTTTGCGGCAGATGGCGCTGGAAGCTGCCGCCACCTAGCGATGAGCATATTGCGTTTATCAAATGGCACTGGCTTGTGATGCGCTCTAGCGGCCAAGAGGGTGCGAGTTACAATGCGCATGAACAGATGGCGCTATCAAGTCGCGACGTCTTGTGTTCAGCAGAGAAAACAAGAATAACGATAACTCTAGCTTTAGTCAATTATTCTTACCATGAGACGCACTTAAATAGATGGCGCCAAATAGTGACGACATCTTGTGTTCAGCATCGAAAACAAAAGTAACGTTAATTTAAATTTGAAAGGATATTTTTACTATCGAAATGTATTTAATCAACCGTCATTTAATACAAAGCATAATTGAAATTGGAAAACATATATACTTCTTGCAGTATATTTAAAAAAAAAATAAACTGGACTATGGCGGTCTGGTTATCTAATTTTATTCCTTCTTAGCTCGAAGTTTTTCTTTACTCGTTTTTTTTCTTGAGCTATGAAAATGTCAACCTGCGAATGTCTATTGGTGGATGATTTTTAGCTTGCAAATAGAGTGATAAACGGGCCAGGGGGGCGCTGGACGAGGCGACAGGAAACAAATCGACAAAATGCAAACTTTATTTTTAGTAGTTTTTGGCGCCACAATGCCTGAAAGGCGACAAAAGGCAAACGCACATAGACGCCGGAGAAATATTCTGTGATTTTTCTCTTGGCGCTGTTCCCTTTTTCTATATGTATATACATATATCTGTGTGTGTGTGTGTGTTTCGTTGGGGATTGGTTGAGCCAAGTGCTTGGTTAAATGAAAATATCTTGGCAAAATATTTGCAAGCGCTTCAATGGCTACGATTTGCGTATTTCAGCAAGGCACAGATTGAAAATGTCTCGAATGTCATCTGGAAATGCTCAGTGTCCAACTCGTCCTGTGTTCACGCTGAATGCAATTTGCTTGAAATTGAATTTGTAGCGCAGTTTGCGGCGCAATTAAAGCGGCCGCATTACGACCAAGTTCCGGGTCCCTGTTTTATGAGCTGTCCGCAAAATGCAGCAGTAAATATGCCTGGCGAGCAGCCAACAAGGCGACGGCGATGGCGACTCCATCTGCAATGTCCTGCGATGTCCTGCAATGTCCTTTGGCTGCAGCATAATACACAAATGCTGCCTGTCAACGGCTGCGGCCAAATTGATTGCATTCTGCGTCCTCTCAGCCCGTGTGGGCGGCAACTCGCGCGATTTGCTGCCAGCTCCCATCGGAGTTCACTGACATGGCAATTCTTGCTGCTGCCACACGTCTTCAGCTCGTGCCACTTTTCCAGCAAAGTTGCGTCATCAGAGCTTACATAATCGAATGTCTAGAGACTTTATCAGTATGATAATTTAATTATAATTGTGCGTTTTCTATAAGCATGTAAATTATTTAGCGCCTCGGCAGATGCGCTGTCAGCTGAATAACAGGAATCCCGTGCTGAGATTCCTGAATATCCTATAACTTTAATACTGATAATACCCTGTAAAGGTAACGGATAGAATGATATTAGTATGTAGTATGATTATGTATGTGTGTATGCATCTAGGTGTTTATGTATGCATGCACGTATATGTGCATGTAAGTATGCATGTACATACTTATGCATTTATGTGTGTATGTGTTTACTGCGTATGTATGTAACCAAGAATATGAATGTATTTATGTATATAATTATGCATGCATGTATGTATATAAATATGCACGCATGTATGTGTGTAAATGTATACCTGTATGTAAATTTGGCAAAATTCATGCATACACATATATATGCATACAAGTATACATACATACATTCATATCTGTATGTATGTATTTTCCCTAAAACCAACCGCAGATCCTAGTTATATAAATTTATAGAGTATTAATACTCTTTCTCTACTTTTATTTCTTTTTTATCTTTCTTTATTCATATCTTAAACTAAAAAACTACCTACTTTCTTTTATTCTTTCAGTGTGTATATATATAATAAAATATCCGTGTGTGTAAATGTTGAGGGTAAGTGCATATTTACATATTTATTTATTTATTATTATTTATTATAAATAAGAAATTAAGTTAAATCAGTTTAGGTCTATACACGCGTTATTTCCTAGCTTACATATAACTTTAATATTCAATATTATAAATACTTTACATTTGCAATTTCTGATGTTATTATCCCTTGCTGACCCATTTACTCGACTCGTCTATATGTATATCATCGTTGTTAAGGATCTCTCTGCCAATATGTAGTCCTAGGTAGCTTCTACCATTTAAGAGGTAGCCTGCGGTTCGGTAGGCTTTGCATAAGCGTTAGCATTCCCATGCTCACATCAAGTGGGCGTGTCTTGGGAGGCCCATAAACAACCACTCAGAGTTCCCGGTAACAATCCGAGGCTAATCGCCAGGCAGCCACTTGAAGTAGCCGCAGCCGCCGCTGCTGCTGCTGCTGCCAAAACAAAGTCAGAGGTTAAGCACGTGCGTTCCAACGGGCTGCCCACAGGTTGATGCTGGTCCATCGTCTAGCTGGGGCTGCTGTGCCCCGACTCTGGACGTGGCTGTGGCTGTGGTTGCCGCCTCTCGCTTGGGTTTTACGAGCTGCGCCTCTCGTTTGTCTCAGCGCCCGCTTTGGGCCAATTATAACCTTGGCCTGCTGCCGCCATATCTCACATTCTTTTTTTTTCTTTTAGTTTTTTTTTAATACGTGGTCGGCAAATGATGAAGATGATCATTTTGGGCTCGCACTGAGCGAACCATTGGGGCATATTGTAGAGTTGGGGGATTTCGAGTGCGGCCTTTGGCCTGGCGCTTGGCAAAATTTATAAACGCGCTGTGCGAACACCTCGCCACACGTTGGGGCGTCTCTGTCTGGTCTGCGTTTGGCCAACTCTCAACGACCTGGTAATTTATGATTAATGTTACGCAGTCGCCGACAACTGAGCCTGGGACTTGGCTCAAAAGATGTTGTTTGGAAAATCGGCGCGTACCATTTTTGGCAACCCTCCCGTTGTGTTTCAGATTGCAGTTTTTTGGTTGTATTCATTTCTTTTTCGTCTTTTTTTTTTTGGGATGCCAAGGTATGAGGGGTAGCAACAGCGGAGAGGTTGGGCGGGAGATCTTGTCAACGCTTCGCTGAGCTTGAGTTAGCCTTCTGGCAACTGTTTTCAGCATTTCGATTTTTCTGCTTTGTTTTCTTTTTCTTCACTTTTTTGTTCGATACCCTGTACACAATGAGAATGGTTTAAAAAAGTGGGGTCTTATGCATCAAAAGTCTAATCATTATGAATGTCATTTATATTACCTGAAAATTGTATAAAGATCGGATGTAAAATACCGAAGTTATTTGAAAATATATTTCACATAATATGGGGAAAAAGAAGAAGTTCAGCTCGTCACTAGCTACAGGGTAACTCCCAGTCGAGCACGCTCAACTAGAGCACTCGAATTTTTTTTGGTCACTTTGATGCACTTCCTGGCGGCGCTGGGCTTAATTAAAGAGAGCGCGATTGCGGCGCTCATTTGACTGCGATGCGGACTGCTTCCTGGAAATCAAAGAAACAAACTTGCTAAATATTTCAGTTAACGCTTTGGTGGTCTTGGCCTATAATTTGCCAGACGATTGCAATCGGGGCGCGCTTGGTATAGACATCTGCCGGCCAGCCGATCGTGCCGCAAACGCCGTGCCGTGTATAAACAAGTCTCAACTCGAGCCCAACTCTCTCAATCATAAATGAATCACGCGCAAATTATATGGCCACTGCGGCAGCTGGAGGAGCAGGCTGGATACCGCTGGACAGCAGCCAGGACACGCAGCAGCAACTTGACGCTGCTTAATAAACAATCATCAGCAGCAGCAACAGCAACAGCAACAACAATTTGAAGTGATGAAGGGAGGCTGCAACAGCAACACCAACGCCGCCAACGCTGTACTCCCCCCGTCAGCCACAGCCCCAGTCGCAGCTCCAGCCACAGGTTTAGCCTCATCTTTAGCCTCATCCTCTCAGCGTCTTGCATGTCCATGTGATAATGATGATTTCACAACCAATTAAGCGTTGAAAGCCAAACACCGCCAGCTGAAATTTGAGGTTAATCCTTTAGCTGCTGCAATTTTCGGGGCCCCCACTTGGAACGTGAGCAGAAGGCGGCAACAACAACAACGAACGAACGAGCGAACGATGAAGATCTGAGATCTCCGATCTGCTGATGGCGTTGATGCAGGCGGCTTCAATCAGCGCGCCCGGTCACACACTTGGCGGCGTCTGTCGGCTAAGTGGAGTGTGGTGTTGTTGTTGTTGTTGCTGCTGTTGTTGCTGGTGTTGTTGAAGTTGTCGGGTCGGCAAACGCCACGGGAAATTATGGTGGCCAAACTTCCCAGACCGCAACTAATTTAACCAAAGTGCGAATTGGAGGAGTCGCAATTCGGAGTCAAACTCAGAGTCAGACTCGAAAGCGAATCGAAATGGAGAGGCAGCAGCAGCGACGGCGGCAGCAGCAGCAGCAGCGACAGCGGCAGCGGCAGAGACACAAACTGAAAACAGACCGCAACAAAGCTGCCGATGACGCTTGTTAGGGACTGCAAATGGCCTGTACCAGGTCCAGTGCCAGTGCCAGTGCCAGTGCCAGTGCCAGTGCCAGTGCCAAGGCAAAGGAGTTGGGGCACAGGGCTGGGATATGGCTGGGCACAGGGATTGGCAACTGCGGCAACTGGGATCTGCTGCTGAGAATTATGAGCGCTGCACAAGCTGCGAATTTGTGAAGCGTGATGAGTTGGGCCAGGGCAAGCTAAGTGCGCGGTGCGGAGCGGTGCAGGAATGGGTCTGCTTTACTGTAACTGCAACACGCGATCTTGACGACTCGAAATTAACTCATAAAATATACATTATCATAGCTGAAACGGTCTGCACCGTCTGCAATGGCAGCGCTTTTTTTCATGTCTGTATTTGTTCTGTCTGCCTTTTTGGCGCTTTCATGTGCCACCTGTCGTCCGCTGTGGCTGCCAGTCCAACTGTCTCTCTGTCCGTCCGTCTATTTGTCTATCTGTCTGGCTGTCGTGTGCGCCTCGTTGGCTGATTGGCCTGGCCTAGCCTGGCCTGTGTATGATGACGACAACGAGCTGATCATCATCAACTGGTAGTTGCCTTAACAGATTTTGCGCAATTAGCCAAGCCAGCGCACTGGCCATGGGGAGTACTCGTTGTACTCGATGCCATTGGGACTTTCGATACTTAAGTACCATCGTGTACAACTACTTGCTGCCCATTGCAGTCGTCATCATAGTACCAGCTGCCAGCGCACTCGAGCATGGTGATATAAAGATATTCTTTGCTGATTGCGAGAATAAGTAGCTATACAAATGGAACAGAATCTGACGCCCACTGATTAGATCAGATAGGCCAAATAATGCCAAGCATAAAGATGCACGACACTTATAAAACCTATTACTGCAGAGGCTAATTAATTAAAAAAAGAAATGGAAATGAAATTAATTAAATTCAAATAAAACATGTTAAATACAACCTTGGGGGACTTCAGAACATGACAAGTGGCTTATAAAACTTAATTACTTCTGGACTCTCGTAATATAATAGACGTCAGCCAAGCATATATGCCAGATATGTAAATATTCCTGCCTGAAGGGAGTATCTCTTATATCTCAGAAATTCCTTTTATATATGGAGTCTAAGTCAAAAAAATTGCCTATTTCGGCTAGAGATTAGCTGCGTTTGCCAAATTAATCGATAATTAAACACTTCTACTTTGTATAGTATGTCATCCTAGACCCTTTCGAGCTTAACCATGGATCTAAGTTGCGATCAAAATCTAATCAGAATCGGATATATCATAATTAGAATCGATTAACAACAAAAAAAAACGCCCGAAATCATAATATACTTGACCTCTTAATACTTTTCTCAAAATCAACAGAATTTCGGTATATATTTTTATCGATTTTTTTAAAATGGGACAAGCTATCGATGATCAATAAAGGAACTCATACTGCGCGAACCCTAGGTGGGCTTGGTCTTAAGATTTAAAGTCTCTAACTCTAATAGGTTCTGAGGACAGAAGGATGGACAGATGGACGGACAGATGGATATATGACATATATATATTTTATGGGGTCGGACCTCTTCTGCCTGTTACATACATTTCCACCTTTTTGCTCATTTTCAATGTTATCAAAATAGGCTTAAAGCTGACTTTGTATTACCAAAAAAATATTGAGAAAAAAATTAACAGACAGAGTACACATTGACTCGCATATATGAACATATGTGTGTGTGAGTTTTTTTCTTAAATCTTTCGTTACTTTCGCAAGTCTTTTTCACTTTCATGTGCAGCTTTTTTTTTAGCCAATTTCGAGTCTTTAAGCTGTGGGAACTAAACTCGCTTCTGTGTTGCACAGTCGCAAGTAGCCCTCAATCCTTAGTTACATGGGTGTGTGTGATTGTCTGAGAGTGTGTATGTGTGTGTGCCGCACTTATGCACAATTATGGCTTTATTGTCTAAACTTGGGCACATCTATTTAAAGCCATCTCTGACGGCTCCACTTGGACTCGCCAGCAAACAAGATAGACCCAAAGCGTTGCATTTTCGGCTTGGCTTTCATTGCGCCGCCGTGTAGCATGCCTCCCCCGTCAACGTCTGCCCGCTACGCCCACCATCCCGGCCTGCTGCCCGGCCTGCTGCAAAGCAGCCCTAGCCAAGTTTTCATTGTTTCGTTGGCGGCCCTTCGTCATCGTCAAGAGACACAGCTCCATGCCGGGCAGCGTCTGCTGCTACTTCAACCAACTACCCAACTTCCAACTTCCAATTCCAATTGCGAGCTGGAGTCCCAGCTCCGACTGACGACGAATTAACTTGTTTTGGTATAAACGGCGGCTATTTTGTAAGTTCATAAAGGATAAATTGCCAATTTTGGGATTTGAACTGGCGAATGTTTTGCGTGTCTGCGCCCTCGCCCGCGCCCATCTACAGCTTCAGCCGCAACTCCAGCTTCAGCTCCATCTCAGACTTCATCTTTCATCTACTCTGCTTACCATTCGAGCAAACGAGCTCGTCTACAGTCTTCACTCTTCAGTCTTCAAGTCCCGCTGATGCCCGGTGCTATATTGAGTTTTCAATCTTTTGTTGACTTGATGTGGCCACCGATCGACTGCAGCTCGAATACGGCTGCGGCTGCTGCTGTGTGTCTGTGTCTTTAGGGAAAACTGGCAGCCAACCTTGAGTTCGCTTATTTAAGGCAGTCCGTCAATTTTTGCCTGGCTGCTGCCAGAGACAATGCCCAATGGCCAATGCCAAAATGCTAGCCACTGTGGCGGGCATTGGGCTGCTGGCCCCTCCTGTCCGACCCGCTGCCACCGTTGGCCGCCTCCTCAACTGGCGGCATCGGCGGAAAATGAAACAAAACCAATTAAAAATGTTTCGTTGCACCCAAAAACGAAGATGCGGCTGCGCTGGTGGGCATTGACTGACCACAAAGCGCCACTGGGTGTGTGTGTGTGTATGTGCGCGAGTGTGTGTGCGAATGTGTGTATATCTGTATGTGATTGTTGTTGCTGCCTGTTGACTGTGGCCCGTTGATTGTCTTGGAGATATGCAAGCGCAGGCGCAACGCCGGCGCACTGCCTCCACGGTGGCAAGGTAACAAAAAGCGACAACAACAACAACAGTCAGCAGCAGCATTTTTTGGTCGCAGCTTGCTGTAGATACACACACACACATAGAGAGAGAGGGAGAAACATACATTCTTCTGGGTCTCAGGTCTTCATTTTTAATGAAATTCTTAACAAGGCGCACAAAATGCAAGCAGACGCTGGCAGCGCTGCGCTCAGCGAACGGCGGCAACGTCCACTAACTAACCAAATCGCAGTCACAACTCGCAATACTTGCAACTTGCAACAACGCGCAGCAAGTCGCTGCAAGTTAAGTAAAGTGCTCGCCCGCCCGTTTAGGGGCTGGGACTGGGACTGCGACCGCACACCGCGTTTGGACAACAGCCGAAGAAGCCGCTCATTGGAATTCATTAAAAATTCAACAGTGTGTGTGTGTCTCTGTGCCTGTGTGTGTGTGTGTGTGTGTGCGAGTGTGCCTGAGAGCCTGCCCAAAAAGCCGGTTGAAAATCCAGCAACAACTGCAGCAGCGACACGAGAATGATAAAAAAAACAACAACAACAAAAAATACAAAATAAAATAAAAACATTGTGCATGGAATGAGAGCAGCTCGAAAAATTTACGAAATTAGTTCACAAGCCGACAACGGGCAATGGGCGCAGCGCAGTGCAGGGCAGGGCAGGGTAGGGCAGGGGGCGTGGCGATGTGGCAGTGCGGCGTGGGGCACACGGGCAGATGTTGCCCCAAAGCATACCAGCGCCACTTTAATTTAGTCATCAGGTGATTTTTCGCGAGCTTCAAGTGAAATCTTTAACGTGACGCTGGAGATTGTTATGCTATGCGATCCGCAGTCCGCGAACCGCAGACCACAGCGTCCGGGCCCAGGCCTGGGCCCAGAGACGCTACCAACACGAGCAGCTCCTCGAAATGCAGCACTTTCTGGCCACTACTGTGGACAGTAGCGTAGTGTGTGGGCAATTGGGTTGATTTGCTTGCTGTTGTTGTTGTTGTTGTATTTTTTTGCTGTTTAATTTGATTTTTTTCTTTTTTTTTGGCATCTTGAGAAAATGGAATGACATTGTTATCCCCATAGCGCGCCTGGCTTGTTTGATCTTAAGGGAATTTATAGAGAGCATGTCTAAGTACTTGCGGAACTAAAGATTGGCTCTTGTTGAGCTATGCATATACGAGTTTGTCTGTGGATTTTATACAATCTATAGCCTTAACTTAAATAGTTGCTGGTTGCTTTTAAATTTGAATATTAATAAACAATTTGTCATGAATATTTAACATGACATCTATTAATATATGCCTAAGATCAAGCACTAAAATCTGGCTATTCATTTGTTCTTCTTTAAGTTTACAATTTTCACCCATTTTCCACACAAAAATATGAAATCTTAGTATTGAAATCATTAATGATAAAGATATAGATATAGATATAGATATAGATATAGAAACAGATATAGATATAGATATAGATATAGATATAGATATAGATATAGATATAGATATAGATATAGATATAGATATAGATATAGATATAGATATAGATATAGATATAGATATAGATATAGATATAGATATAGATATAGATATAGATATAGATATAGATATAGATATAGATATAGATATAGATATAGATATAGATATAGATATAGATATAGATATAGATATAGATATAGATATAGATATAGATATAGATATAGATATAGATATAGATATAGATATAGATATAGATATAGATATAGATATAGATATAGATATAGATATAGATATAGATATAGATATAGATATAGATATAGATATAGATATAGATATAGATATAGATATAGATATAGATATAGATATAGATAGATATAGATATAGATATAGATATAGATATAGATATAGATATAGATATAGATATAGATATAGATATAGATATAGATATAGATATAGATATAGATATAGATATAGATATAGATATAGATATAGATATAGATATAGATATAGATATAGATATAGATATAGATATAGATATAGATATATTCCCAACATTTGTACCAAATTAACGATTCGTTTATTTTCCTTGAGGTGTTTCTGGGGGAATATGCCCGGCGGCATTTGTAATAGAAATAAATTCAGTTTTCTTGGCAGGCATACTTATTAATCTGATTGAAGAAAATTGCTTTGAAGAGGCTCAGATGCCAGTGCTCGTAACAGTTTCTAGACAAATTCCTTTGGCTCTGGTTGATTAGCTTGAGTAATAAAAATATCTGATAGTTTGCGGCCTCTTATTTAGTTTTTTTTTGTTTGTCACAGCAATTGAAATAATTTGCTGGCACTTGAAGATCAGACAGCTGGCAGAGCTGCGCCTGACAGCAGTGACATTTCTCAGCTCGATCCGCACAAGATGTCAGGCCAGAAGTGGGAGCTGAGTGCTCGGACGCCGCGCAGTCTAGGAGCAATAATAACAGCAGCAGCCGCAGCTCCATATTGCGTTGAAGGCTGTCTGGTCTGGGGGCAGCCTTCCCTGGCAATGGCTGGCCCGGCTCTGTGGCATGCTTATCAACAAATGCCGCAGACAGATATTTAGAAGCGAGCTGCGTTCGAGTCTAGCCGCCTGTCAACTTGACTAAGCACTGACTGCAGCCTTTGGCTGCTGCTGCTGGTCCATGTCACGGCTGGCGAACGTTGAAATATTTGACCATAACAAGTTATTTACTATGACGATGATGATGGCTGGGCTGCAGTAAATGCAACTGCAACTGCAACAACAGCCTCAAGGACGGCCAGCCTGCCCGCATTCCGTGCGTGAAAATGGGAAAAGCTGTTCGCAAGTTGTGAACTATTTTGTTTAGGAAGTGCGCGGCAAAAACTAGTAGCCAGCGGGAATAACAACGGCAGCAGCATCAGCAGCAGGTTGCGCGCAATATGTTGCTGCAACATGATGCAGACAAATTTCAATAAGCCAGGTGGCTGGCGGCGTTGGCGGTCATGCAACTTGTGGCCACAGCTGAGGCAGCAACATCATTACGAGCTAAGTTTAATGACAAGATCAAGCGCAGATCAACCTGCCCGAACTGCGGCTCTGCCCAGAGCAGCAAAGGTGTGTGTGTGCGTGTAGCAAATGTTGTTGCTGCTGCTGCTGTCTGATGATGATGAACGTAAAGTGGAAAAAAAAACCAGCTTCGGTGTGGCGCAGCAGCAAATACATCTCACCTGTTGTTGCTGCTGCTGCCGCTGCTGTTGATGTTGTTGTTGCTGCTGCCGTGAGTAGTTCACAAGTCTAGTCGACCGCCGTCGTCGTCGTCGTCGTCATCGTCTACGTCTACGTCGTCGCTGTGTCTGGGAAGTCAGTGTGTACGTTGCGCCTTAGTGGCAGTCATGGGAATTATTGTTTATTGGCATTGGCCACGGTTAGCCACAACAGCAGCAACAAACAACGCCAACAACACAAGACGTCGTCTTAGTTTCCCCTCCGTGGAGTAGACAAATATGAAATGAAATGGTATCTACACACAAAGGTTTGCCCCCTAAAGCATTGCCCAGACCTATTAATAGCTAGATATATCACTTAGTTTGCCCATAAATTTTAACTACTTTATATACCCTGACCACTCTCCGGCTTTGACAACGTGTATTTAGCTGAAAACTCTGCTCAGGTCCATAATCAAGGCCCAGCCTAGACTTTCAACTACCATAAATTTGCTGAAACTAAAGCGATCCGCTTTGGTTTTATTTTATATACTACTTTAATATTATTTATCAGCAGAGCAGTACATAAAGCTTAGTGCGTCTTGCCGAAACTTGGCTAAGTTGTCACTTTTTGATTCCGGCACAACCTATGTGAGAGTCTGCCTATAGCTACCATAGGGGGCTGTCTGTCTAAGCCGAGTAATATATGACTACTCCCTGATCCAAAGACTGATTATTGTCCCCGACTGTTTTATTGTTACTTGTTATCTCCCTCTGCCTTTTTTGCGATTCTCCCGATAGATATAGAACTTGTTTTTTTTTTTGGCAAATCGCCTTACTAAATTAATATAAGGTGAGCTTGTCCATGGTGAACTAAGCCCAAGTTTGTGCAGATCCTTGGGTTACCCTTGCGTGTCAATTCGCCCCAAATGCTGTCTCCGACAGCTGCGCAACATTTAAATGCAGTTAGCTGCCGACAAGAAGGCGGACGCGATGTTCTTTTAAATTATAAAGCGGCTTTTTGAATTAATACAAATACGAGTGGCCACATTCAAAACTTATTCACATTCGCATTTGGAGCCGAACGTGCAAGACATGAAGATACCCTGAACTAAGCTGTCAAAATAAATAGTCTACCTTTCTGTTCCCCTTTGTCTTACACTATGTATAGGAAATACTTTCTCTATTGAATTTTGTGTGTATAGTCGGATCTACCTACCGGATCTACCTTGTAGCATTCAATTTAATTAAGAAGCGAAAAAGGGAGGTATTCAAATAATGAAATATTCCCAACCTGTGTACACTAAACGAAAAGCTTCACACCAATTTGGTGCAAGTAACTTTGCTAATGTTCGAGTTACGCTTTAAAAACAATGTCTCAAAATCGATATCTATCGATATTTTGAAAATGAAAGGCGATATCGAGTTATTAGCTCGCTCCGCGTATGATATACATAGATATACAATAAAATACATATCATATATATTTTTTACAAGCTAAGATCGGCACAGACAGAGACAGATGTACGAGATGTACTCAGCCCGCCGTCCTGATCAAGTTGGAGTAGTTGCTTCCTTCTGTCTGTTACATACATTATCACAAATCCATAACGCCTCTCTTACCCGCCTTCAAAAGCTTGCAGGGTATGAAGAGAACAGCAAGTTGCAAGTCGCAAAAGCTATCGATCAGTGCGGCTAATGGGGCAGCTGCAGGTGCTGCAGGGGCTGCAGCTGCAGCGACAAAAAAAGAACAAAAAAAACAAAAACTTGCACACCACGTGCTAAAAAACTGAAATTAAAGGAGAGAACTTCGAGCCAAGGGTTGCAGCTACGCAGATTGTGAGTCATGCGAGCAGTCAAAAGCCGACTGTGAGCCGAATTTGTGAAACCCAAGCAACGCTCGTGTGGTCCGGCGTCAGACATTTTGCTGATAAAGCGGCTACCTTCATTAATTAGCCGCACACCAACTCGGCAACGGGCAGCCGGACAGCGAGCAACGGGACTACGGTCAGCGGGATCGGACACGGGTTAAGATAGCGCAGAAGGTAGATCAGGGTCCGAGTGGATGCGAGACAGACACAGAGCCGGGGGGCAGAGCCCACTATTTGTGGAGAGCTTGTTATTTTTGGCACCTTGTTGCCCATTTGTTGCCATGCGAGCGAGTGACATTCTCTGATTGAGAGCGGAGCACACGCCCCAAGCCGGCGAGAGCAGGTGCTACAGGTCGTCCCTAAAAATACACTCACACATTTGCTCTGTGCAGGTCCTGTGGACTTCTTTTGTATGCCTCTGTGTGTATGTGTGCAGCTGGCAGCTGTTGTTCCGTTCTGTTCCTTTCGCCTTTGCCTGTTACCTTGGCATTGGCAGGATCAACGACTTAGCACGTGGCGCATGTGGCGTTCGCTCTGGACATGGCCACAGCTCCAGTCAGTCAGCCAGGCAGCTCAGGACTGCTTTGGCTCCTGCCAAAAAAGGTCATTTGGGAAGTGTGCCCTGTGCCGTCGACTGTGTGTCGTCCTCCATTGTGCACAACAAATTGCGACAGCTGCTTCTTATGCCCTGTTCCCTATTCCTTGGCTCTGCCTTTGTGCTGCAATTCCTTCTCTCTTTTTTTGCCATACCCTAGCACAGTGTATATTGGTTTTGTCATGGAATGTGTAGCGCATATAGTAGAAGTCATCTACGATATTTTAGGAAATATATTTTCGGTACAGCTATGTCCAAGTGTTTGTCATGAAGCTTCATGATCAGCTCTTTGAAGCAGGCAGCACATATATCAAAGTATGTCCAATCGGAGCACAATATCATATAGCTGGCATAGGAAAGATCGGTCGAAAAAATATACATATACTTGGGTCACCATGTTTTCTTTTGAGTAAACTCTGATCAATATCGAAGTACTATATCATGCTCTTTACCTTTGATCGGAATCTGATCAATATCGAAGTATTATACATTATAGCTTTTTAGGCAAAATCATAGGAAAATTATTTTTTTGAAAGAATAAGTTTTCTCTTCTTCTACATAGCTCGACCAAACTAAGCAATTGCGAGCTTCTCAATAATATCTTCACTCAACTGCCAGATCATAAGCCATATTTCGGCAAGGATATCAAATATTCGGCGTGCCGAAGATAGCTTTACTTTATTTTTTTTCGCTTTTGGTTGTCATTATTTATTATTGTTTGGTCTTTGCTTGGATTTGGCTCATTTGTTGTGCGTTTTAATTTAATTACGATTACGACGAGTACGATTTATGCATGGAAATTTTCAATCTGCCCAAGCAACCCCTCTCTGGCTGAGGGCCGCTCTTCCGCTCAATTCAATAATATTTGGACAGCGCCGCGCTTAATGAATTGGTAAAATAGTTTTTCAAAAATGATTCGATTGAGGGGTTGGAAAAGCGGAAAAACCGTTGCTGACAAAGCATTTGCCACACGATAATTCACACGGAATTCGAAACGAACCCCAACTCAAATTCCACATGCATATATATATAAATATATAAATATTGTGTTTACTGTGAGCCGAGTTAATTGAGACATCATTTCATCAAATTATCGCATCTCGGGGTGGCCTCTCTCTGAACGCTACTTAAGATAATTCGCGTCGAGGGGCTTAGCGCCCCAATTGGACATTGTCGGGGCAATGTTTTCAGATACTTTATCGCCGCGACGCGTTAAAATGTTTCGCGGTTTTTATTGCGCTTAACGTGATTTCTGTTTTGCTGCTTTTTAACGCCGCTCGCGTATAAATTGACAAACTTATTGGCCAGGTCCGGAGGATCTGCCCGAGTGTCCCTACCTCAATCCCAGTGAATGCTCCTCTCAGCTGCGTCAAGTGTTCGGCGTGTGCGGCGTCTCTTATTGATTTTATAATTAAGCGTTGTCATTAAATTTTATGAGCTTGCTGGCATGCAGAGCAACAGAAAGAGACAGAAAGAGACAGGCAGAGACAGGGAGAGGGAGAGCGAGAGAGTATGGGAGAATTGGCAACATGCTGCCTAATTGAGTTGTATACATTGTGGCCGCAACGGGTTAAGTAACTATCTGCGATCATCGCCTAGTTCCTTCTATCTGATTGCCATAATAATAAGGTCTGCTTCATTTTCGATGCCATTTGGCCGGGCAGTCGATAATGGCCTCATCTTCTGAGTCATTTGGCTCGTTTGCTGCTGCCGTTGATTTATGCATATAAATCATCTGCATAAATTTAGCGCACAAAACTTTGTCTGGAATTTCTTTTGTTTCGGTAGCTCCGAGCTACCAATTCGATTTCGCTTTCAATTGGATTAGCCGAGGGCAGTTCATCACGGTTTTGTCATGGGGCTGATTGAATGTCTGGTGGAACTGTCTGCGCATTTCTGAAATTTCACTTGATCATTGTGGAGCCCTGGCCTATAAATCTTCCGTGCAGCAGCCCTTTGGCGGCGCATTGTTGTAGCGTTAGCTGGAGCCGGGAGCCGGGAACCGGGGATCGGGTTTTCGTTTGTTTTGTCTGCTGGCCTGACTGACTTGGCTCGTTGTGGCCAGCTCTTGGACTTCAATTAACCACGTTTGCTGCATAATTGCCGCATCATTCGGTAGTCGGGTAATGACTGCACATGCCACGCCCCTGTGTGTGCTGCATCATAGTTTCATCTGGCCAAAAGATCAGCTGACAACTTTATCTAGCTGCTGTGTGTGTGGTGGTCGCTTCCGTTGCCGGAACACACACGCACACACACACACACACACACACACACATGCGCTTGGGTTGATATTAAGGGTGAGGCACAAAGCCGCTCGTCTGCATCTCAATCTCATTGTCCTCGCTAATTGTCTGACTGTGTGAGCGTCATAAGCCGACGTCGTCGTCGTCGTCGTCGCTGCTGGCGCAATGGGCCTGGGTTTGGGCTTAGAGCTGGCTCTGGTCTTTGGTCTTTGGTCTCTGACCATTGACAACGCTCATTGTGTGCCAAGCAGCAGGTCATTCTTCCTGTTTATCTGTGCGCAGGCACTCGCTCGCTCGCCCAACCGCCCGCCCTCCCTTCCTTCCTCTCTTCCTTCCTCTCTGCATTTCTGTGATATTTTCATGCCGCAACACGCACAATTTACCTCGGCGGCTGCCCAATACAAACACATAAACACACAATGCCAAGTCAGCTGACTCATGCCAGACGCTGGCAGCGCTGTCTGGAGCCTAGAAACCTGAGGGCCAAGGCTGCCATTCGCCTGGGGCGGTACGTTTAATGACCGGAACGGATTTCACCTCAACGCTACAGCCGTCAGCCGTTATCCTCGCGCTCTGCTCACACATACAGGCACAGCTTCCTCAAGTCTAAGGTCTTAGGCACAACTGTCTGTGTTTATGTGTGTGTGTGTGCACTTAAAATCCTATTAGGCTCAATTATCCGCTGATATTGCGTACACGATCTGAGTTCTTTCATTTCGGTTTCTTTTTCTCTTTTTTTTTCATATACATTTTTCATTCATTGAGTCTCAGTTTTGGCTGCTTCCTTTCTTCTGCCCGTTTGCTGTGTGTGTTCCTGGAATTAGTTGGTTGTTTGTTGTTGTTGTTGTTGCTGTTGTTGCTGTTGTTTGCATTCAATTTGTCTCTCCGTGCCGCTTCGGTAGCCTAGCCACTGGCGTGTCCTGGCAGGACGTCCAGCAAGCTGGGTCTTTGTGCCGCACGCTCTGCCCTGACATTGATTCATATTTAGTGGATGTGAGAGTGTGTGGCTTGGGTTTGAGTTTCTCTGTTTGGGCATTTCTATTAGCCGGCCAACAGACGCTAGCTCCGAAGCAGCCAGCCTAGCTGTTGGCTGTTAGCTGCTGGTGTTGATATTGGTTTTCTCTGGCTGTTTCCCACTTGTAGGTCAGGGTCAAAGCAGCTGCTGGCAAACGTGAATGTGCGTGTCGTTTGTGTAAATGATCTGATTAACACCGTTTGCCGGTCATCAAGGGGTTAATACTGACAGAGCGTCTCTCCGACTTGGCAGCTGTCCGCCTGCCTGTTCGACGAGCTCAACTTTAATGTTCCGGCTGGACTGGAATGCGTGCCAAAAGTCGATTGCCTGCAGTTATCATTTGATGCCACTTCAAAAGGCGCCTCTGCCTCGGCTTACCGTTAAATGAAATCACTTTTAATTTCAGAATCTCCAGGTCGACTGCTTCCCAAAAAATAAAGTGTCGTGTTTCAAATGCTTCATAAAGACATCAACTAAATCAAAAGCGACAACAGCACCTAAGGAGCCGCAGCCACAGTCATGGCCACAGTGGAGCTGCCGCAACAGCAACAACAAGAACGATAAAAATTCAATAGCCCACAGCCAGGTTGCCGGTCGTTGAAAAATTAATAAAATTAGTAATCAGCGCTTTAAATCAACAGAAATCAAGAGGTAGCCAAAGCAAGCGCCAGCAGAGCCCCCGAAACCGCAGATTAGATAGCAACGTGCAGGGGCCGTCGCCTTCGATGCTGCTGGTAATGATTTCTATTGCCACAAGCTGAGGGGCAAGAGCTGCTGCGATGATGCTGAGTTGTGCCGGCTCCGACTGGTTGCCGGCCTGTCTGCCCGGCTGGCCAGTGGCCACTGTGGGGCTCAGCAACTTTTAATGACGCAACAACAACAACAGCAGGCAATCGGACGGACCCAATTCTCGACACACAGAAGCTTAGTTACCCTTTAAAACATTTGCTGGTCAAAGAGGCAAAGATATCGGTTAAATGCGAATATAAAATGCATAAAATGCGATGTGGAAACCAGGTTCACCGATCTACTCACAATGAGTATTATTGATGCTAGCGAGTCCAGGATTACAAGCACTTTCCTCGTCCTACTTGTTGAGATTTAACCAGTTGAGAATTATAAGCTTCGAACAACAAGTTTAGCAATTATACAGCAAAATGTTAGCAACATTCAACTGGAGTCATTTATCCTTATATTAAATATACACTACAGAGTTCACTAAAGAGTTCCAAAGAGTTCACTAAAAACACTTTTAAAATATTATATATGGAATAATGAACCGATTTAGTTTCCAAAATTTGATCGAAACTAATCCAGACCCAGACAATACATACATTTTTGCAAAAAGTGACTTTGCTGTAAATACAAAAATGTTTCATTACATATTGATGCAGGAAAAGTTTAGGAATCTAAATTGTAGACGACTCATGAGTGCGAATCATCAATTCAAATAGAAGCAAATCAGCTGATTGAAGTCTTTATGTAAGAGCATTACAAATAATTGATTCAAGCCATAGGAATGTAATTCAATAAGCTGTTCGTTAAGCTTGCCAAGCACGTGTCGCGTCACATAATACAAAGTAAATGTGCTCCTACTAGTAGAGCGTATAATAGCCGGCCGCGGTCCGAGATTCTAAACGGCTCAAGGTCCCCAATGGGGGGAAAACTTGCCAACTGAGAACTGCGGCAACCAATTGGCTCGGCTCACACTTGGCGCTGGGCATGGAGATCGCCGGCATTAGATAAACTTGCCACCAGCATCGCTGTGGACTCGTCGAATCGAGTCGAGTGTGTGCGCCCGGCTCTCTCTGCGTGTGTGTGTGTGTTTGTGAGTGTGTGTGCGCCATGCTGCTGTGTGCTCGTCATCATTATAAAACGAATTGATGCGCGATTATCGCTTGAGGTTTTAGCGCCAGCTTGGAGGCTGGTCAGCCTGATTATGGCAGCTACCGCAGCAGGCGAAAAATACAAGAAAAAAAATTATATAAAATACACAAGAAGAAGCAGAAACACAGATATCGCTTCTCACTTCTGGGTGGATGCTGCGGCTGCTTAACACCACACCACTGCGTCCCGTCCCGCCATGCCACGCCCCCCACCCCCCTGCTGGGCTGCTTGGCGTTGATCTGTGTGGGAATGCGGCCGGCTGTTTTGCAATTTTTGCTGGGTTTATTTTTTTCGGTGCGACTGCCAAAAACAATTGAATTCGATTGAATGCACCGGCATAAGGAGGCGACGGTCACATTCCAGACGGCAACAACAATGCAAGCCGCAGCCAAAGTCGCAGTCGCCGTTGCCAAAAGCCGCGCGGCCAAAACGGCAACAACAATCACAATCACAACAACTGTCAACGCGCCCGGGCGATGGCGGCGCCGCCGATGCCGTCTCTTAAAAGACAATCAGCGACACCTTTTTGGTCCAAAATACTCTCACTGCTGCAGTAGCAGTAGCAGCAGCAGCAGCTACTGGCCAAGCAGCACAGAGCACAGAAAAAAAAAAGCGAAAAAAAAACAGCCAAGTTCGTTGCTTAAGTCTTTTGTTTCGAATGCAGACGCAAAACCCAAATTGAACTCTATCCCTTTGTGAAGTGCGAAAGCGACAGTGCAAAGAACAATGCTCAGCTCCCTGGTCTCCTGACTCTGGCCAGGCTAGCTTCCCAGCTATACAGCTTACCAGATACCAGCGCCCAGCTCCCAGCTCTGCAGTTATGTCGCGCCATGTTTGGCGTATGATTTCAAAAATTGCCCTTTTTGGGGTTTCGACTTACAGCAGAGCGGGCCAAAAAGACTGCGACGGCAACTGAGTACGAGTACGAGAACCAGAGTCAGATTTAGACTCAGAGTCAGAGTCAGAGTCGGAGTCGGAGTCGAACTCGGAGTCAGATCCTGAGACGGCGCAACTGAGCCCTCAGGCTGTGGCTGTGATTGTGGCCGCGGCCATGACATCATATTTGGGCGCTAAAAGCGAGCCGCCCTGCTGTAAATAGAGACTGCAAAAGCTGCCTGGCGCTGACAGCCAAGATGGTAGAGGTCTCGATCTTGAGCCTCAATTTCGTTCTGCTTCTCGTTCGCATTCACAATCGCAATCGCATTTCTGCTTCTTTTACTTCTTTTCTCCTCTGGTGTTTTTGTTTTTTTTTTCTGTTTATTCCTGAGACGGTGTCGAAGTTCGCACATCAATTGCACAATCCGCAAACAGCAATAATCACTGTCAGAAGAGATTAAAGCGATAAGCCGAGGCGAGGACGAACAACGAAAACGAAGGCTGCAGACGCAGACGCATTCGAACCTGAGGCTGGGGCTGAGGCTAAGGCTGAGACTGGGGATGAGGTTGAGTATGGGACCTGCGCATGCGCACCGGCGCAGATAACGAACGATCTGCGTGGCATGCCGTGGCAATTGGGTGGCCAAAAATGAAATCATTAACACCTAAGATAATAAAAGGCAGCCCCAATCAACTGAAACCCAGATAAAAACAGCTCTGAACGCAAGGAACGCGTGAGACGCACGCGGAGCGAGACGAGGCGCGGCGAGACACGGCTCGATCCAGACGATCTCGATGTGCAACGATTCTAGCAGCTGCTGCAGCTGATTTCTATCTGGCCATGGCAGATATTGTACATTTTCAAATCCCAAAATCAAAAATAAATTACGAAAAAAAAAATTACACGCGACTTGGCAAAGCGGCGCCTCCCCTCCTGCCTGCCAGCACCCCTCTGCCCCAAAAATGGAAAACGAGCCGAAGCCAAAGCCGACACAAAGCCAATTAATTTATTAAATTGAAGTATGAGATGGCCAATGGTTAAAAAGATGGAAAAAAAAAACAAAGTAGGACGTGGCAGCTGGGCTGGGCAGGGGCTTGGGGGCATGCGGGGTGGATATTTTGGACTGATGGGGAGATCTTGTCATGAAAGGAATTTTGGCGACAGACGCCTAAAAGCAAAATGGGCTTCGATGGTGACCGTTTTTGGTCAAGAGCAAAGCGGCGTGTTAATTTTTACCAATTTGCGGTCCAGCAATGGCCGTACAACATTTTGGCCGAATCGCCCGACCGAATTGGCGACAGCAGCGACGCTGCAACATGTTGCAAAGGTGCAAAACTAATGGATTTCATCGTCGTTCGCATCGTCGCCGCCGTCGCCGTCGCCGCTGCCGCATTTGCCTGGTTGCCAGCCGCCAGCGTCGTCGCCCCCGCACCCGCCCCTGCAGCCGCTCGAGCTGAAGAGTTGAAGTTGAAGTTGAAGTCAATGTCCAGCTTCGCCTCCAGCTCCCAGCTCCAGTCCGAGCCATGAATGTGCTTTGCTTCCCAGGCGCTCATGGGCCAATCTCATGTGTGTACGAGTGTGTTCGTGTGTGTGTGCGTTTATATTGATATATTATGGCCACGGTTTCTTTGGGACAAAGATCTGCTTATTATATAAAAAACGAAAACAGCAACAAAAAGAGTCGCACCAGAGCCCGCGGCCGCCGCCCGAGTGCCCAGAGTCTGAGCCAGTGCCAGAGTCGGTGCCAGTGCCAGTGCCAGAGCTGCAGACCCCATCCACACACACTAACACACACGCACACACACACACACGACCGTACACACACGTATAAAAGGCGCACAGCAGAAGGCATCGCTGCGGCAGATCTTGCGATCTGATAAGAAAATGATAAAAAGGTAGACGCCAGTTTTTAATTTGATTGGAATGGAATTTTCAGATGATTGCAATGTTGCTAAAACGGCAGCGCCGCCGAGGCAGAGAGGGGGACGAGCGGACAGCAGGACAGACGACTGCTGTGAGAGTGCAACAATAACAACAACAACAACAACACACGAGAGGGAGGGGGTGGCTGTCTGCGGGAACAGGGCGGCCCCAGCAGACCCAGAACCGAGTGTGCTGAAAGAGCTTTACGTTTGGTCAGTGCAAATGTGTTTTTTTTTATATTATGCAATTTGGTTGCACCGACTGAAGGTGTGCGCTACACATGTTAATGGGAAAGCTGATGGAAAGACGATTTGGTAATATTATAATAGAATAGACTTCGTGTGCATATAGAGATGGATGTGGGAGATTGAGTGCAGTTTAGATAGATAGATTCTTTGGCATAAAAGATGGCTTAAACTTATTTTGTCTAAAGCTCATTTTGAGAATAAATTATTTTCTAGCAATTCCCCCTTAATTTGTAATTTAAGCACATCTTTCTAATAACAAGCTCATTTCCTTTTGAACCAAGTAGAGTTCCAATAGATCCAGTTATCTTCACTCACTTAAGAAACTATAGTCAAAGGCTCAATTTTAGATATTTAGATTTATTTTTTAGAGGTTCATATGCTATTATCAAAAAATTCTGCAAAGACATAGAAAAACTGTCAAAAGAATTCTGAAACCCTATAATAAAAAAAATAAATAATAAAAGAATGAAAGCAAAGTTCTGGAATAGCCAAGTTCATAGAAGTTTCCAAAGCTAAGATAAAACTGATATAGATGAATAGATTATATGTTGGAGTTGGCTAATAGGAAGTGCACAGATATCCTAGCAAGAGTTCAGAGAGACGCAAAGATGCCTAAGACTGAGACTGCAGGGTGTTTCAGATACTTTATAGTCTGATCAGCATTCCATAGGTAAATTTGCATCTTGGGCTGTGTCTGTCATTTCATTTCACCAAAAGTACACATACCACAACAGGCAGCAGCAGCAACAACAACAACAGCGGCAGAGCAGCAGCAGACGATGACGACGTTGGCCACGATGGGGGAAGAGGACGTCGCCACTGGCGGCCTGAACGCCTGGCTGGAGAGGCCGTCGCCGTCGCCGTCGCCGTCGGCGCAAGGATGCGAGCAATAGGAAGCAATGTGAATAGTTTGGCTGGACTTTAGCTGCCGCTGCTGCTGCTGTCGCTGCCGCTGCTGTTGTTGCTGCTGTTGCTGCTGCAGTCGACGCCGCCACCTTAATTTATTTCATCTCATGCAATAATTTTTGTGGTTAACAAGTTTTGGCGGCATCGTTAGCGTCTTCACACGCTTCGCGGGATATCAACACCATTTATTGCCGTTTTGGTATTTTCCTTTTGCCTCTCTGTCTCAGCCACAGTCGCAGCCCCAGCCCCAGCCCCGAGCCCCAGCCTCAGTCTCAGTCTCAACCCCAGTCTCAGTGTCAGCATCTGTGGCTCTGCTCTTCATTTTGCACTGTGTCCCGCCTCGCTTTAGTGGTTTGTTGTTTTGGTTTTTTTCGCTGCTTGGGCAGCGATTTTATTGCTCGATTTTTGCGGTTTATCTGCGCGCTCTCATATAAAAATCGATTGGATTCCCGTGAAATTGATAAGTCAAGTCAACGCTGTTGCTCAGCCGCTATATGTCGGTCCGCTGCACGCCCCATCGCCCCCGCAGTCCGGGCTGGCCGTGATCCTTGGCAGACGCTGTCGTAAATTATGCGCCTCGACTAGTTTTCTACATTAAAAGGCAGACGCCAGCGCCAGAGATTGCCACTGTCTACTCGAGCATTGGAGTCTACCGCTGGAAGCTGGCCCGGGGCCGGCCTGTGCCCGGTAGTGTTAAAATATTCGACCACCTAGGGTCCCATGGAATTTATTTCGCCCCGGTCCGGCACATTTCTGCCGCTTTTTATTAACGTTGGGCCATGTCATCAGCTTGGCTATTGCTTTTAGATATTTTGATTTTTCTTCTTTTTTTCTCTCGTATTCTCTCGCCCTGAGCGGTTGCCTAATTGAAATATTAGTCGGTGCAATTCCACAGTTGGTGAGTCAGTCAGCCGGCCGCAATCTATGCTATATGCTATGAGTTTGGACTTGCGAAGTCTGGCTGCAATGTTGCTTCCCATTTCTGTGCAGTTCAGTCTGCGGGCTGCTTATTTATAGCCCATCCATCGCCTGTCGCGACTCGCGTCGTTTTTGGCTATTTTTGCTCCAGACGGTGTACAGCAACTGGAAACGAACATTTTATCTCTAGTACAACAAATAATATATGCTCTAAGAAACGGATAGTCAGAGGGCATATATGCAGAAGTTTCAGGCATAAAATTTCCTTATAATAATCCTTCGCTGGTTCGGATATAAGTTTTAATATGTCGAGGCAGTCGAGCTTTATGGATCACATGCTCTATCTATTGGACTTCTTTTCGTGCTTTCCGTCGAGGAAGTTGGAGGAAATTTATCTTCCAAGAACATCTTCCAACTCGTGAATCGCTTGTGAAGCGTAGGAGGATTAGCTCTTCTAATAATTCTAGAATTTCGTAAAAAGAGCATAGTTCAGTGATATATTCAGTTGGAATAGTAATCGATACAAAGACAGCTTCAATCTGTCAAATACTAGTGAGGAAACAACAATCCACTCTTTACAAACCCAACATATCTTTCGCAGATCTCTGCAACTTCTGTTTTTTGCTACACTTAGTCGTTATGCCCTTGGGCAAAAGTATAGGGTAGTGAGCCAACAACGCCGACACTCGACGGGGCTAATTACATGGAGTTTATTTTAAGGCCCTAGACACAACGCTGATTATCTGCAATGCACGTGTCGCTGTCTTAGCTTCAGTTTTCGAACCACAAAAAGTTTGCCAAAAATGTCAAAAATTTTACTCTTCAGACATTTCATTATCAGACTGAATTTATATTAGCACCGGACTCATCCAAATTCAGCAACTGATTTATTAAACACTCGCAGCCATTAGTCACGACTGCACCACGCGCCTGCACTCTTGCTGTGGGTCAGTGCCGGAAGCCACTGGCGTCACCTGCTCGACGTTCCTGTTATAAGATTGAAGGCGGCATTCGAATATCGCCGACAAGCGACGATAATACTTTGTTTACAAATTCGCCAAAAGGAAACAAGATTAACTTATCAAGAAGTTGTGCGTCATTTCTCTGGATTTCTCCTAAGACGTCACTTGACAATTAAGTATTTCTGAAAGCTGAAGAGTAATATCATATCAAAATGAGTTGGAGTGGTTATTTCAAAAACCTTTGGCTTTTGTATTTCAAGTGGAGGCTTTCCGTCATCTATTTTAAGGACTGACTTGTAACGCTTTAGATACCTGTACGAATTGTAGCAGGCAACAAGTAGCTCTGACCCCCAAGGGGTATATATACTCTTGATCGGAAGGAAGAGTCGACAGACCGACTAGTCTGTTGTAAGACATTTTCAATTCAAAGGAATAAGTTTTCTTCCACCTCCTAATCCTCTTTTGGAGATATCGATGGGCTAATTAGACAAGCGGAAACCTAGTATACCCTGTACTAATTGTAGCAGGCAACAGAAAGCAGCTTCGAAACCTAAGGGGTATACAAATACTCTATACGACTTGTTTATTAGTCCAAAAGTTGGCTTCAGTTAGAAACTTCCAATTCAAAGGAATGATTATTCTTCCATCTCCCCATCCTCTCTCGGAGATAAGCCTACATTCCATTGAGTTTTCGTAGAATGTTTAGCTATCACTCGACTCGTGCATTTGTAGTCTCTACGGTGGTAGGCTTTCGTTTGTGCCTCATCGATGGGCTAATTAGACGCCAAGTCAACACTTAAAGACATGTGAAATTAGGTAAATACATCCATTAATTTATTTTGTGCTCAACCGCTCAACCCCTGAGCTGAGCTCGCCACAAATCATCAAAAGTCATTTAGCAAACATTTGAAGTTGAAAAATAGCCTTCAGTTTGCTTCAATGCACTTGAAGAGAGGCCAACCGCAAGTGGACGTCAGCCGGGCAGACGGGAGAGAGAAGCGACGAGCGACGGGTTGGTTGGGGTAAGTCGGGGTAAGCCGCTAAGAGGTAAGGGCCAAGGGGTTAGAGCCAAACGGCGGCAACTTTTTACGGAAGCGGCTCAGGTACTGGTACACAAAGTCAAACCAAAGAGTCACGTCACGCGTGGGTGCCCTGCAGTTCCAGTCGCAGTCCCAGACCCAGACCCAGCCAGGTCCCACTCCCAGTACCAGTGCCAGTGTCAGAGTCGAGCTCACAGCGTACTTAGCACTGTTGAATAATTTCCACGACCACGAAACCCAATTGAAATTAGAGCCCGAGCTCAGTAACAGACCCAGTGTGAGTCTCAGGCCCAGTGCCAAAGCCAGAGACAGAGCCAGGCCGAGCCACATGTCGCCGCTAACAACCTGAATGGCCTGCCCCGCCTCTTTGCCCCGCTGCTGCTGCTTCTGGTGTAAGCCAAGTGCATTTTCATTTCCATTTCCTCGGCGAGCGAGTGAGAGAGTTGCTCAAGTTGTTGCCACTGCCTGCTACTCATAATGCGGAAGATTGCACCGACCACGTTGGGCCCAGTTCGGCTTCGTTCCGATCCGTTCCATTCTCGCGCCCCTGCCGCAGAGCGTCGCCGGGCGTCGCTTATCTGTGCACTCAGATCTTGAGGTTTCTGCGTTCTGTAGTTTGGCTGGTAAGTTTTTAACACAATTTAGTGGCTGTGGTGGCTGATGATCGCAAGGGTGGCACCCGGAGACAGCCAAGAAAAAGTGACTGAGCTGCCGAGAGCAGGGCGAAGGGGACGGGCACGGGAACGGCAACGTAGGGGCCAGCAACTAGTAGCTATAACTATAACGGGCACTGTCTTGGGTTACCTGAGCTTCAGTTCGCCCGGTGCATGCAACAAGAACAACAAGTGCAGCAGAGAAACAAATTTGAATCTCAATTACTTTCATTGCAATTACACACAACAGAGATGGCGCGATATCTAGAGACAAAGAGGGAAAACTATTGAGCTCCTGTTTCTTATTTAACCAATCACGCAGCCAACGAGTGCCGCAGAATAAACTTTGATTTCTTTATCAAATCCAACTTAAATTATTGACAATACACATGAAAACCATAAATGCCTAAAGAAATGTTTGCTCAAGGCGCGTGTTATTTGATTTCGATGATCCATGCGCCAGTCGGTCCCATGACTAACATCCCAAATGATATCATCATTGGGGCAACCTTATCACGGTATACTAATGTTAACAAATTATTAAATTTAATCAAAGCGGACAAAACCGACTTTGATAAACTACTATAAATATCTAAGAAATCAATCAAATGTGAATCAACATTCATTTTGTGAGGAGCTCAACATTTTTGTTGCTATAAAACTAATATTCTAACGAGTCCTGGGCTTGAATATATAAAAATCAGGTTCAGGAGCTGAACCATAATTCTTAACTTATTTGTTTTAAAAAACAAGGCCCACATTATTAACTGCTATTTATGCCATTTTAAAACTGGTTCAAACCAAAATATGGGTTTTTGATGTCAACCATCAGATGTCAAGCAACTGGTTCTGAACTGAACCATCGAAATACTTGCTGCCTACAACTAAATAATTCTCAACTTGCTTGTTTGAAAACCAAATTTAATATTCTTCTGAACTGCTATTTATGCAATTTAAAAACTGGTTCAAATCCAAAATATTAATGTCAAAATCTGGTTCACGAACTGAAGTTGAAGGCGTGGCACTGATTCGCGCCGTGAACCGAAGCACAGACCATTTTTTGCAGTCTTATCATTTCTTTTAGTTCTATTTTTAAATTTTTAAGAAGATAATTCTTTGCTAAGATATCAACTTTCATTTATATCCAAGTCTCAATTTAGCCACCCAAAACCTACGCACCTTTGATCCAATTTTCTCTTTGGATGTGTGTGTTTCTGTGTGTTTGTGTGAAAAGTCATTTAGGAAAATTACACAATCATTTGTGTAGTTTTTGTATTTATTTTTGTTTTGCTTTCAAGTACTTAACAAAAATATGGCAGAGAACTTAGCTTGTTGTTGCGGGGATGTGGGCGCGTAGAGGGGGAGGAATGGGGGCTGTGTTTGTGCTTTTAGCCATTTAATTTTCATTATTATTTTCTTTACGTTGACGCTAGCAGCGCAGTTGGCGTTGACGTTGACGTTGCGCCTGCGCGCATTTTAAAATTGCTTCTGGAAAATTTGTTTTCGGCATGTTTGTTATTGTTGTGGGTTTTCAGTGGTGCGTTTCAACTGTTGTTATTGTTGTTCTACTTGGTGTGCGAGTGTGTGTGTGCGTTTGTTGATGATGCAATGACGCTGCGCTTGGCAGCTGTTGTCTACTGCCGTCTGCTGTGTGCCAGGTTCCGTCTCGGTCTTCGTCTCTGTCTCAGTATTGGTTCCCGTTCCATTCCGGCCTCTGGCCCAGCCCCTGCCGCTGGCTCTGCCCCTGTCTCTGCCTTTGTCGGGATTCAGCAGTTTGTTTATGCGCGCACTTTGAGGTTGAGGTCCACGAGTTCGAGTATTTCCTGCACTTCCGCAACTCTTGGATGCAGAGCAGTTGATTCCCAGCCCCAGCGGCAAACAATGCTGTCTGATTGTTGCTGCCCACAGTTTGCAGCTTTTCAAACATTTATTCATTCGTTCACTGTCTACCTGTTTAAATTCCGCCAGGCAACGACAGGTGCTGCTGCCCTTGCTGTTCCTGCTGCTCCCGCTCTGTTATCAAGTCATGATTCTATTTCCACTTCTACTTCCGCCGCCAAATTGTCACATTAAATGCCCAATAAGATACACAAAATTCGTGTCATTTTGTTAATTTAAGAATTGTTCAATCCGATTCAAAAGCCATTTAAATATCTATTAAATACAAGATGTGTGCGATTATATTTTGGTCTTATCACTGTTTAACTTACTGTTAAGGCCGTCAAGAAAAAACGGAAACTTCAGGTACGACATAATCTTGTCGATATGCATTAATATGAGAGCTATAATTCTGACCGATTATAATATAGTAGCTCACTTTGATAAGCTTCAGCGTTATAAGTATTAGGAGAGGAATTGAACATGTCTCGAAAAATAGAAAAAGGCTCCAGCTAGAACTTTACCATCTTCAGAACTAGATGATAGAGTAGTCGAATGTTAGCTGATGTGGCATGGATTAATATATGCTAAGCATTTTGAAAAAAAAAGAATGATTCCCCAGAAAGCTTAAAATTTGGCCGATCATTCCTACGGCAGCTATACGATATAGTGTTCCAATAAATTAATACTACCTTCAATTAAGGGGGATCCATGCAAAGTTTTTTGCCGTTGGCCTTAAAATTGATAAGAAAAACTTGCATAGAAACAGCTGGCAATTAGACGGATTGTGACTAATTGGCGTAGGGCTTTTGATTGTAATCAAGAATATATTACAAGGTCCATCAATTCGTTAAATGACAAAAAGCTGAGAATCACAATTCACTTAAGATAAGGATCGGTTGCCTTTTACGATAGACTTTCATTCATTAAAAATAATCGATAACATATCTTGGAGATTATATTCAGATTAGATTGGGTTTGCTTGAGGTCAGTTACCAATTTTGTAGCATTATTTTATGTTTTTTGTTACACCCAAAAACCAGGCTCATGTCTGATGAAGCGCCAGCGTTGAGATTCAGGTTTTTCTTACAATTGCCGCACTTGTCACCAGCTGGGGCTGTAGCGAGGCAATATTTTTGTGCTACGCTTTTTATTTGCCGCTTGCCTCCGCTGCTTTTATTGTTATGTGCGCTGCGTAAAACAAGTGGAAGCTTTGTTTGACAACAACAACAACAACAACAGTAGGAAAAATAACAAAGGCAACTACAGCTACAACAATCATATTAACAACAATAACAACATTAGCAGCAACTGGTAAAAACGTTAAGTTTACTTGACTTCCAACCGCCGACAGCTTCACCTGACGACTTGGTCTCCTTCTTCTGTTGTGGGCTTGACATTTGACAATAAAGCAAATAATCATGGGAAAAAGCTGAGCTCCCAACTCGCTTTAAACACTTGTTTCCATGTGCCTTTGTCTGCCTGTGTTTGGGTTTGTGTTTGTGTTTGTCTTAGCCAAATGTGTTATCGTTTTCGTTTACTACCCGTTTAACAAACCTTCCTTAACCTGCTACGTCAGCCAGCTGCCTTAAATCTAATCTCGCTGGTCAATATCGGCCACGTACGTTTGAAATTTTTGCACACAAAATTATCACCTTGGCGTACTTTGATTATCGTATTACTATAGAATATATAATTACGATGTCAATTAATTATGTTGAGTAAACTATTATAGCTAGATCTTTTATCCAAGTTTGTGTGACATGTCAGCCAAATGATAGCTATAAGAATATTTTCAAGCCGTTGAGGAAAAAAAAACCTAAAAGAATTAAACCAACGAAGAAAATACTATGGATTCAAAAAGATTTATCTTCATGTAGATAATTTTCTGTTTGGGCTTGATGAACTGATCTAAGTATATTAAATAGGACAGGGAATCTAAAATTAAGAACAATCAATCAAATTTGTCATCGGCTAATCCTCTTATCGCCTACTTAGATAATTTTCCGTTTCAACATGAATGGATCTAAATTAAATAAGATAGGCAATCGGCAACAACCAATCAAATTCGTTTTCTTATCATTTTCGCGATATGCCAGACAGACTTGGCTCGAATAAAAAGCTGCCATTCGCGCGAAGAACTTCAATTGCGAAAGCGAAGCCAATTCAAAGAGTTGTGATTCTAAATAAGTGAAATTGAGTCCTAAAAGTTAAAAAGTATTTTTACCCGTTTTAGGAATTTTGATTATACTGATTACTTATTACTCAATTTGCTGAGAGTAAGCGACATTTCGATTGTTTCAAGGTACTTCATACTGTTTATTTCCTTAAAAATCCTTTAGCTTTTCTTAATATAAAAAGATATATCTTATTTTGAAAGAACAATTATCTGTTAAAATTGTGAAAACTTTGACGAGCTTTTAGTTAAATTAAATAGGTTGATTTCTAAAGTTTGCTGGCTGCCAATAAACATAAATAATAAAGGTAAGGATAAAGTCCTCACGTAAGGAATATGAATACCGTCGCGTATGACGTAACGTCCTACGTCATAGCTTTATATACTTTATCTAATGTTCCAATTGGCAATGTGTATTAAATAAATTTTTTTTATTATTGCTTAATAATGTTAATTGTTCCCAAAACCCATTAAAATGGGTATAAGGGTATATTGTATTTGTGCAAAATCCAAATGTATGTAACAGGCAGAAGGAAGCATCTCCGACCCCATAAAGTGTGCATATTCTTGATCAGCATCAATAGCTGAGTCGATCTAGCCATGTCCGTCTAACTGTCCGTCCGTCCGTCCGTATGCATGAACGCAAGGATCTCAGAACCTATACGAGCTAGAGACTTGAAATTTTAGCCGTTGATGCTCCTAGCTCCCGCGCAGATTGAGTTTGTTTCCGATAATCGATTACTTGCTCCGTTTCCAAGCAATCGATAAAAATCGATATCGATATCTAATTTTTTTTTTGCAATTTTGGTAAATAATAAGAGCTAGAGTCACCAAACTTGACATATAGCTTCTAAAATAGAATATATATATGCATTTGATGTTGGAAGAAGAGGGTTCAGGGTATCCCCTAGTCGGGAGCTCCCGACTAGAACCTCCTACTTGTTTTAATATACATTCATAGTAGATATTTAATAACCCAAATAAGAAATAAGATTTAGAGATTAAATACAATTACATATAGTAATATCTGGGAATGTGGAAGTATAAAGTTAAAGTCTTCTGCAAACTACAAAATATTTTGCATGACAATTACTTAAATCCATTTTAACGTATTTTCGCACAATTTAACTCAATTATTTAAATGCATTCGAAGTTTTGGCATCGTTTTTGGGTCTTACATATATGCAGAGAGCGCAACGTATAAGCATGCAACATCAAACTCAGACATCGAACTCGAGCCGAATGCATGTAACAGTGCCATTCGGAGCTTAACATAGCCATTTTGAGTACAACAAACAACATTAACAGTTTATGTTAGCTCTAGTTTAAATTCCTCAAGTTGTTAGAGTTAATATTTCAACAATTTGCATTGCTTAGTGGACTTTAATTGGTATCAATTTCGCTTGGAAACATTTAAGAAATCAATTGTTTAGAATAGTAGGCGAAAATCTATCAATTTACAATAACAGCGGTACCTGCTGACGATCTTGTATGTTCGGTTCGCTGACTGGTTACGATGCGTTGGCGGTTCGACTTATGCAGCGCAACGTAAGCGTTTACGTGTCGAGTTACGTGTTAGTGTTAGTCCGCGGCAAACAGTCAAAGGCAACGGGTCAGATACGCGCGTGTCGGCAAACCGCAAACCAAAAAAAATAAATCGGCGAAAGATACAAAAACATTTCAGAGACCGAACACCGAGGAGCATTGATAAAAATATTGAATCAATTCAACTGCAGACCGAAACTTTGAGGCTGCGTGTGTATGTGGATTTCAAATTGAATTTTATTCAGTGAGGAGTATAACAAAAATTAACAAAAAAAAAAAAACAACAAAAATTGATTTACGAAAATATATTAAGACGAGCGGCATTATGAATGATTCAATTTCTTTCGCAAATTTGCGATCAATACCGATTTGTCAGTGCAAGTGAATAAATTCGGGAATTTCGTCACTTGGCGTAAAAAGCGATTATCGTGAAAGGACTTTCGATTTCGAACTGATTTTAATTGATTGATAAGCCAGGCGGCCGCACACAGATTCGAAAAAAAAAAAAACAAACTTTGCACAAACCACAACAACAGCAACAACAACAACTGCAATTGCCATAGGCAACATCATCTTCTCCGTCCAGCAAACAACTGACATCGTCTGTCTACGCCTGATACACAAATATATATATACTTATAATATACTTATATGCATGTGTGTGTGTGCGCATATGTAAAAAACGATCGGAATCGATTTTGAGTGTGTGCGTGTGAAATATACATACAATCATATGCACGCTGCGACGATCCTGCTATATAATCGACTACACGCATAGAGCATATATATGAGCATATATATGCATATTTATACATAGATATATATATATGTATATATATTATATATATCTAGGCAGAGTAGAAGATATATGCGTATGAGCTGAACGCGGCGCACTCTGCTCTGCTTTTTTCTTTTATAATTACTTTTGTCTAAAATTAGAAAACGTGTGTGTTGTCTTCGTCGGGTGTGTTGTACGTGCGTGTGTGTCTGTTTGACTCTGTGTCTGTGTGTCTGCTATATCAACAACATCATCATCATCGTCATCATCAGCGACAACAGAGACAGAGTGCGTGTATTAGTGCATGTATGTGTGTGCCAGAAAACACTCGACAGTGAATCAGGCAGCGACTACGGCTACGGCTACGGCTACGACTACGACTACGGCTACGTCTATATAGACAGATCGCGTATACGGCGAGACAAACATTAACATTATCGAAAATACAAAAAAGTGTATCTCACAGATACGCGCGCGCAGCGAGGATTACAATTACAACAGCAACAGCAACAACATCACAACAATAACAACAACAACAACACTGACACGAACGACGCGTCGCATCGCACGCACGAACACACGAAACAGCCAATCGGCTGCAGCCGACGGCAGCCGAAGAGCTAACGAGACGCGCACGAAACGCGCGCGCGTGAAAAACGTCGTGAAAAACGCGCAAAGCAACAACAAATGGCATAAAAAATCGCAACAAAAACATCACAAAAACTTAAAACCAAACGCCACGCGACGACCTTAAGTCTACGTCCATTCGAAGAGGGGGGGCGTGGCTATAGCTCAGTGCGTCGACTCCAAGGCGCTCAAGTGAAACGCGAATAAAATCAAATCAAATAATTCTAAGCAAAATAAATGCAACAACAGCAGCAGCAGCAACAGCAACAACAGCAGCAACAATAACAACAATAAACGAACGAACGAACGAAAAAGCAAAGCAGCAGCAGCAACAATAACAAATACAAGCAGCAATTTATTTATTTAAAGATATACATATACATTTTTTGCATTGCCAAAGCAGACGATCGGGCCAAAATGAGTCACCAGCAGCAACAGCAACAACAGCAGCAACAGCAACAAGAACAACAGCAACAGCAGCAGCAACAGCCAAAAAAGTTCTCAAAGTGCTCATAAATATTATGCTAGAAATTGTTAAACATTCACTGTCTCTAACACTCTCACTTAACGTGTCTCTCTCTCTCTGTGTCTCTCTCGTGTCGCGTCTCTCTATTGCTGTCTCTCAAAATGCTACGAAACTATCGAAAGTATTTGCAGGATAAACGAAAATACGACAAGGCACAGCGACGACGCAGCGGCGGCAACATTTGCCAGCAATAGACAGACAAACAGCAGCAACAACAAATCGCAACAGCAGCAGCAGCGACTAGCAAGCAGGGACAGCAGCAGCAGCAGCAACTAGCTAACGATAAGCGATAGACAGCAATCGATAGTTGATTTGTAAATAAAGCTAGGGCAACAGCAACAACAATTTTGGAGGACGCCATGTATGCGCAACATGTGCGCAAATGGAGTCTAAAAACGCAACTGCAACAAATGCCATTGATATCGCTAGCAATCTCCATGTTGCTATTGATCACATGTGCGCCGGCGACAACAGCAGCTGCAGCGTCAGCGGCTGCAGAACCAATCACACATCAGCTGCAAAGAACATGGAAATCAGAGGAAAGCAGCTACTATATTGCATTGCCACAGCAGCAGCAACAGCAGCAGCAGCTGCTGGTGGACAATGGCAGCGGGAGCAGTGAAAGCGTCGACAGCAACATCGACAACAGCAACAGCAACAATAATATTCAATTAAGTAGGCTGCCCAGCCGGCCCAGCAGTCTTAGTAGCTTTAAAAACATTAAGTTTAGGTCAGCAACAGTATTCGACGCAGGCAGCGATAGCGATGCGGCTGTACTGCGACAGCAACAGCAGCAGCAGCAACATATTGCTGCGGTGACAACGCAGCAGTCACAGCAACAAGTTCCAAATACGCTAATAAATAGTCAAATATATAAATTATTATACAATAATGGCATGCCCAGCGTCGCGGCGAGCAGCAGTAAAACGCGACGTCATGCACTGCAACAGCAACAACAGCTGCAGCAACAACAGCAGCAGCAGCATCTCAGCAATGCTGCGTGGCAGCCGCTGCAGCAGCGACTTATTGCTGCCTACAATTTTAGCAGCAAGGCAGGAGCAACACAACGCTATTTTATTGAGTCCTACGAAGTGCCAGAGAGCAGCCTGGAGCAGACGGCGCGGAATCGCCGCGACTTTGGCAGCTCCGGCAACAGCAATGGCCAGCGGCAACATCGCGCCGGTGGCGGCCACCGACAGCAGCAGCAGGAGGCAAAGCGCGAGCATCGCCGCCAGCGGCAGCAACAGCGCCAACAGCAGCAGCATCACCAGCAGCAACAGAAGCAGCATCAGCAGCATCAACACCAGCAGCATCGAAAGCATCCAAGAAAGCATCGGAACAGGCAGCGGGCCGGTCGTTACTGTTCAGCTCGGGATCCCGCTCAGCTGGCGTATGCGGCGCCCACCGTGTTTATGGGCGTCTTTAAGTCCATGTCGGCCGATCGGCGGACGAACTTCTCGGCGACCATGAAGGTGCTGCAGGTGTACAAACAGCAGCGGAATCTGCAGCTGCCGCAGCTGGTCCGGCTGCAGTTCGCGCTGCGCAACAACAGCGGCGAGTGCGACATCTACAGGGAGCGTCTGTTGCCGCGGGGTCTGGTGCGTGGCAACGATCTGGAGCAGGCCTCTGACATTACCTACATGATGTTTGTGGAGCAAACCAATTCCGGCAACTTCTCCATCCTAGGACAGCCCAAACGCGTCACGCCCGCCGTCCTCGAAGCAGTTAAAATGGCTGTGACCGAAACTTATGGTGAGTCCAATCAAACCCATTAAATATCATAATATAAGAGCTGAAAATTTTGTTGAAAATTGCCCATAAAACCCCAACAAAATAACTTTAGTATAAAGTTAAGATATAGTTTTCTAGAGCTTAAAGTCCCTCATCTTATTTGAAATCTTATTTAAATAGATTTTTGTAGTCATTTCCCAATGTCTTATCGATATGTTCTATCTCCCTCTAACTGAGTCTTATCGACGTCTTCCATCTCACTCTAACTGAGTGGCAGCCGCCTCTTTCTACCAATTTTTTTTGCGCATTTTTTTTTTGTTTTGTTTTCTTTACTCTTTAATGAAAATTTACCTTTTTTTATGCTGAATTTCTTATTTGCCAACTTCACGCTCTGCTAATATCCACCAGACCGAAATAATTTTATGCAACACACACACATACACAGACACACACACATAGTTGGAGCCGTCGCACATGCGCCGACGATTGCAATTTTCCAGCCAGGTTCGCATCCAGGCGGCATGTTGCTGCTGCTGCTGCTGCTGTTGCTTCTTCTTCTGTTTCCTCTACAATTTGGCGGCTGGGCAGCAACAAGAAAAGCTCAGCTCTAGAATTGATTGTTGTTGGTGCTGCTGTTGCTGCCGTTGCTGCTGTTGCTAGTTGCACATTTTAATTAAATTCGCATTAATTTTGTGCTGCTCCCCAAGTTGGAAAAACTTTGAAAACTCATTTCTTCTTCTGGCCTTCGTCTTGTCGTCTTGGCATCTGCAGTCGACCTTTGCGGTTGGCGTACCCAGCCCTAAGTTGTTGTTGTTATTGTTGTTGTAATTATTGTTGCGTTGCGGTTCATGACGTTTGCGTTTGCGTCTGTAACGCGACTAAGTGCGCCCAACAAGATCCCGACTTCAACAATATGTGAGTTTAAAGTTATATATACGTGTGTGTGTGTGTGCTTGTGTGTGTGTGTGTGTGTGGATACCCCGACACCGCCCTCGCTTGTCGCTTTTCATTTTTTTATTGTCTTTTGCTCGTCTTTGCTTTGTTTCAGCGCGGTCGCAATTAGATTTTTAATTCATTTTTTGCTGCTGCTGCTGCTGTTGCCTCTGTTGCTGCTGCGTCTTCTTTGGCTTCCGTCATGGCTGTCGCACACAGCCAGCCCGGTGCCCGCAGCGGGCGAGGGCGAGGGCGAGGCGGTGGCAACCCTTTTTGTTTGAAATCAGAAATCAGCTGCAATCAGCTGTTCTCTCTGCATAGCTCCCTAGGGGCCCCTCTCTCTCACGCTCTCTCTCTCTCCCTCTCTCTCTCTGTCTGTCTCTCTCTCTTTCTCTCTGGCCTGCGCTCCATTCTCAGCTTGTGTTTATTTACTTTTTGCTGCCCCCGCGTCTGTTCCTTTCAGCTTCATCAATGAATGGAACTGAAACTGGGCTGTGCAGCGTTTTGTGGCAGGGCGGCAGGGGCACACAGGATATTTACTTTTTCAGTTTGAGATTGATTTATTTTGCTTTGGGCTGCGGCTTTTGTTGGGCTCTTTGTTTGCAAACGCAGCGCAAAATTTGCATCTGCTTCCATATGCATATACATATATATAAATATATATATTTATTTTTTGACTGCTGATTGGCAAATGTCTAGCATTAAATGATGCTTAAATGCTGTCCATGCACCAGATGCATACTAATCCGCATAGAAATAACCACCCACGCCCGTACGCCCCGCCACAGCATTCACTTTTCGCCACCGAAATTTGCATATCAATGGCATAAATCAATCGCTGGCCGAAGATCGTCAGCCAAATAGCCATAAAATCGAGCCAATCAATGTCAGTCGCGATTCATCACCACACAAGAAATTATAAAGTAAAAAGAGAAAAAGCCCAATATGAAGAGCCATAAACAGTTTACAAGAAGCTCGACCAACTGTTGAAGCCAATACGCAGTTGCGAACCGGTTCAAGCCAAGTTAAGCATACGCACCGTGTGACGACCGCGACAACAGCCGGAACTGTGCCCTCTCCGCTCTGCTTAAAACTAATTAAAATGCTTTTTCTTGAACTTGAATGAATCGGTATTTTCATGAATTAACTGGTCCAATATTATTGTCCAATTTGCACCCACGCAACGGCTTCATTTCTCACACAATCGCAGCCAGAAATGTGACTTCAAATATAAAATTATAATAAAAAAGGCCATGTGAAAAATAAATAGAAACAACCAAAGAAAAAAAAATAAATGTTTTATTCTGTTGCTCGCTGGCTTCTATTGTTTTTTGGCATGGGCTATTATAGTTGAATTTTTTCTTTCTTTATCTTTGTTGTTGCTGCTGTTGCTGCTGTTGTTGCTGTTGCTGCTGTTGTTGCTGTTGCTGCTGTTGTTGCTGAGGTGTTAAGTAAATTAGCTGCTCATAAAATATCATTTGCTTTTGTGTGCTCGTCGTTACCAGCAGCAGCAGCAACAGCAACAGCATCGATTGTTGTTGTTGTTGTTGCTGCTGCTGCTGGTTGTTTGTTTTGGTTAAAAGCGGAGACAAACTGGCAGTGCTCGAAATGCCGCCAAGCGTAGACCAGAAGCAATCGAAACGGCAGCAACAGCAACAACAACAGCTGTCACGGCAGCAACACCTTCAATCAGTGCAGCCCACAATGGCCCCGTCTTCTATCTATTTACAATATTATATAATGCGAATGTGCCCAGTGCAACATTGAAAATCAATTTGCGGTTTTATGTTTTGTCACCGCGCCAAGCAGCTAGCTAGAATATCAATTTCGTTAGTATATGTTAGTTGACAATATTTATAGTTATATCGAATGCAAGCGCTCAAACCTTGACTGTGAGTTTCCATTTACGCCAGCCAAGTGGAAAACTCGGCTGCTTCATTTTCACTCTGCTCCGATAGCTGCTCCGGTTGCACTTGTCGCCGCAGAATGTTTAGCAAGCGATTGCACAAGCGGAAAACGATTTAACAGCAGCAGCAGCTATTTATTTAGGTCAACGCCTACGTTGCAGAGAGACAAACTTACTCGACGGCACCCACAATTCATCATTTGTGGCCTGGTGTCTGGCTACCTGGTCAGAAGATTTTTTGGCGCTGCTCATTTAGCGTCACGCCAGAGAAGATCCAACAGCAGCAACAGCAACAACAACAATAAGAACAACAGCAACAACGGACGACAACTGCGACGACTCTTCGTTTTTGGTAATTAAGTATGAATGCCGGCGCTAGACGCAGCAAACCAAATGAACAACTAGTCAACATTGGGTGGCAAGAGGAATGGACGAGGGTACCAGCTAAGGGGAGGAGGGGTCGCTCAAGGGGCCCCATTGGTAGCGTTACCTAGGGGCCGTTTGGCATGCGGGAAATAGAAAATTATAACGAAATGAAATGAAATTTTCAAATGGCATCGCATGTTGCTGCTGTTGCTGCTGCCACACGCCACCTGCCCCTCGACAAACCCAGCCAGCAGCCGCCAGCCGTTTATGACTTTTACGCTATTTCTGGCCCCTGCTGTCGGCAACAGCAACAGCAACAACAACAGCAACAACAGCAGCAGCTGAAAAGCATTTCGAGAATAGGAAGACGTCGATGTCGTCGCCTTCGTCATCAACCCGCCGCCTTGCCAAAAATATTATGCTTGTTAGCCCAGCCCCGCCCAGCTCTGTCCATCTCCTACTCTGTCCCCTTGACTTGGGCTCGTCTGTAATTTACATTTGGAAATCAGAGATCAGCAACATCTCGCGGCACATCCGCACAAAAACACCTAAGTTCGCCTCGAGTGGCGCTAATGGAGCCGCATTGCACTTGCAGTCCGCATCAATGGCAGCCACTGTGTTCTGGTCTCAAGTGCGCAACCCACTCGATCTTAATGGCCAGGCACTCAAACAACAACAACAACAACAACAAGCATAGTGAAGCATCCGTCTTGGGCTGCGGCAAGCGGATGTGACATAATCCGCCGGCAGCTATCCAATGCATCCAAAATGCATAAAACGCCTGCCATTCATAAGATCTTGTCGAGATTCAGATCTGTGTCGGCGATATCAAAGCCAAACGAGCGCCCCACAGGTGGCGCCTTCCCCCACCGAAGCTTTGGCAATATGAGTCGCACTTTGAATGTCCTATAAAGTCAAAGAAAAACTATTAAAGAAACGCACAAGCTAGAAATTGAACAAACGACACACATTTGACCTCAAAATATACACAGATGATTTCTTTAATCTAACAGGGTTATATTTTTTTATTTCCCAGTAAATCCCTTTTAAATTTATTTGGACTGGTTACAAGGCTCTTCAACTATGCAGCATGCTCAGTCTTGGCTTGAAGCTCTGAGCTTATGGGCAAAAGCCGCGCTCAATTAGCCAGTCAAAAAAGTTTTTGCGTTAATTTTCGCGGCACTTGCGGCACATTCCAAATAAATAGCCAGAGCAGCTAAGATAAATGATAAGATGCGTGTTGCTGCTGTTGTTGTTGTTGCTGTTTGTGGTGTCCACTAATTGTTTTGCCTTGCTGTTAATTTCTGCCCGCATAAACGCATTGCCCTCGGCCAACTGCTGCTCCACTAAAGCAACCCCTCCCCTTCCCCCCCCCCTCTCGCCCTGCCCCTAACCCGGCTGGCAAGGAAAACGCTTCAACAGTTGCGCACGCGGCCAAAGATTAATGAATATTCAAATTGTTCGATATTTGAGCTGAACGTTATATATAACATATTTGAGAAATCGTTTTCATTATTATTCGTTTCCCATGGCTTATTGTTTAATGGTCAAAACTAACCGTTTCTTCTTGGCCAACAATTTCGACTGAGAGACTGCAATTTGCGTTGGCGGCTTTGGCACTTTGAACTTGTCTGCTGGTGGGCGTGGCTAACTATTTTTATTTTTTGGCCACCATTTAGCGGAAATGCTTCGATGTGTGCTTGTGTGTGTGTCTGGCATGTAACTGAGGCCAACCGAGAGCCGTGTAGCAGCTGCAACAAGTCTCTGTTGCTGGCCATCTTAATTACGCATTAATTACATCAAACATTAATAATGCGACTTGCTCAGGAGCAGGCCGAGCTCCAGGCCCATGGCTGGCTCATCTATCTACTTCAGGCGCAGCAACACCTTCTTGGCTATCGTCTGCTGCTGCTGCCTGTTGCCTGCTGCCTACTGCCCCCTGTTTATTAAAGCTGCCCCTGCAACAACATCAACATTGTCGACATCTTCTGCGGCCTGCCAAGTTGAAAAATTTGCCTTTGATATCGCCTGAATGTTGCACGGATTCAAGTTCTGCCCATGCCACATATGTTGCCCCTTTGCTGTTGCTGCTGCTTGTGGCAGGCAATATTTTCTTTTTAGCTGACGATTTAGCCGATTTCACGATCATAATCGCATTGCTGCTGCAGCTGATGATGTTGTTGCCACTTAAATCGCTTAATCTGCGCAATTCAATTGAGTTCTTAACTTGTTAATGGAATTGATAGAAGCTCAGTGCCTGGCCGGCTGTTTCGGTCAGTCAAGGGCTGCACACATACCCTACCTGCGTGGGAAAATGTCCAATGCGTTCTCGGGCTAAGCTGTTTTGGTTGGCGGGCACAGGTAACAGGCGGCAGGGCAACGGGGCAACCGGCAAATGTCGCTGTGCCACATGTTTGTGCCGGAAATTCCCCGTGCACGCCTTACCGCCTGCCTTTTTATGTTGAAATTTTTCCTGTCACTTGGCGGGTTTTTCCGGGCCACTGGCGGAAATTCCACAATGTCGCCACTGGCCACAGGCAGAAAGTGCAACCAGACGCGCTTACAAAAATTATATAAAATGTGTATTATTAAATGCCAAATTGCGTCCAATCATCCGCAGTTCTCTGCCGGCCGGCAAGCTGACCGTGTGCTAAACAAAAACCAAAAAAAAACAGTCCAAATTGCCGCTGGCTGCTGCACAAACAAGCGAACGCGCGCGGGCTCCAACTGGCCACTGGGGCAAGCTGAGCGCGTGTTTGTCTTTTCGGTTCCCATGCACACACACACACACACTCATGCACACAAAGCTTCAAGTTGAAGTTGCATTTTTAGCAGCATTTTTGTGCGGCATTTTATTCGTCGCCGCTGGCAGCAAATTTGCTGCCGCTGCTGCTGCTGCTGTTGCTGCCACTGGCCACCGGCAACAGCTTCACCTTGTGCACCGAAAGCTATTTAAATGGTATTTAAATGTGTCTTAATGTAATTTTTGTGCTTTTAATTCGCTTTTTGTTATGTTCTGTATATGCAAGCACTTAACAACATTTATATATGAAAACAAACAGCAAATGCTTGACATAATTGTGACTATTTGCCATATTCAAGGACGCGGCAACATGTTGCCAAAACATAGACAACAGCTTACTCGGCAACATGTTGCTGTAGCGATCGCCTCGCGCCCATTTCAAAATATTTTCACACACACAATTATTTCAACTTGCCACCAGCAGCAGCAGCAGCAGCAATAACAAGTTGCCAGGCTGCTGTTGCTGCTGCTGCTGTGTGTGGCATGCAGCAACTGCAAACAAACCCACAGCAACGGCAACTGTTTTTGCTGCTGCGGCTGCTGCTGCCTCCTCCTGCAACACAGATGGGGCAAATAGCAAAGCAAGCAGCGACTAGCCACATGCTTGACCAGCCGTCCGGGCGAGCGCATAAAGCATAAGCATAAAAAGCGCAAGCCAACACAGTCCAAGTCGAAAAAGTCATTATATGCGACTGCGGCGTCGACAGCAGCAGCGACGTCAACAGCGACAGCGACAGAGACTTTGGCTTTGGCTGCGACACATTTGCTTAAATAACAACAACAGCAATAGTTGCTGTAGTTGTTGCCCGTTTGTTGCTCGTTTGGCCGCCGCCGCAGCGTACAATTTTTTTTATTGCCGCAGAGCAGAGCAGGGGAGAGGAGGGTGGGAGTGCCAGTGGCCGGCTGCTGCAGAAAGAGCAAAAAAATTATATAGTCGCTGCGGTGTCTTGGGTGTCTTGGATTTCCAGTTTTCGGTTCCCACAATGCAAAATTAGGTACGAAGCGTCGTCCCCATGACGTAATTAGCATAGAGCAGTTCGCAGTCGTCGTCGTCGTCGTCGTCGGGAGCCCATAAAGCGAATTTACCGCACAGCGCGCCAGACGCACAACCAAGTGCAGACTGGGGGCTGCTTGCAAAGGGGCAAGGTGGTGCCGTGGCAGTGGCAAGCAGGCGGCCAGGCCAGTCAGATGAGCCATTGCCATTGCGCATGTGTGGCGTGCGAACGCGCAGCTGGACGAGCACGTCGTCATAACTCATGCGCCAGCCGTTGCAATTGTCCAAGTACTGCGACTGCGTCTGCTGCTGCTGCAGCTGGCCGCGAAACATGCGTCGTCGTCGTCGTCATCGGTCGAAAATAAAAACATTTCGGTTAACGATCTTTATCGTTGCGATTATTGATTGTGTGCTGTGTTGTTGCTGGAGCGCAGCCAGTGGCAACAATGACAACAGCAACACGAGCAGGCTTAGCAACATGTTGCCAAGGAATGCTGCACAGCTTACAGCAATTGTTTCTAATGGAACTATTTCCAAATTTGAAGTTAATCAATTACAATTTAAAGAGCGAGAGAGAGAGAGAGAGAGGGAGATAAAAGGAAATTCAATTAAATAGAAAATAAGCGAAAGTATTTTTGTCCTAAAAACTTATAACTAGTTCCTTGTTCACTTCAGGCTGACAATTGCTAACTAAAATTTACAAATGAGACCTAAAACAGTAACAAGTGAAATATATATTTATTTATATTTCATATTTTAATTATTATGTAGGGAGACTTCGTTAACATGGTATTGCATGCATGTTAGCAAACTTTTCAAGCTTGAGCATAAATTACATTGAAAAAAATATGAAAATAAATTAAATTTCCAAGCAACAGCCTTTTTAATGCTATACAAATAAATATGAACGCTTGCAAAAGGAACTAGTTACTAAACTGGAACTAACTGGAACTGTTTATTAGTCACACGTGTCAAAGCTGAAAACTAAGCGGGCAACAAGTTTGTATGTTGGCCACAATGTTGCTCACTGTCTGACTGACTGACTGCCTGAATGACTAACTGGCCAACTGGCTGGCCAGTCTGTCTGTCTGGCAAACTAACAGACTTTTCACTTCTTCTTCTTTGGCCAACACTCAGCGCGCGCTTTCATATGAAATTCTTGGCATAGTTTGGCTGACAGGCCAACTTCTGCTGCCTGCCTGGTTGACTGGCTGCCTGCCTGATGCCTGTTGCCTCTTGCCTGGGCTCTGACTAAGCTTGGCTCCTTGCTGCCTGCCCGGCTGCCTGGCTGCCAACCACTTATTACGTAATTATTTAGCCACGGCAGCATCGCCCTGGGCACGTGTTGCCAACTGACTGGCAACTGGCAACTGGCAACTCTTAACTACCAACTGGCACTTGGGCACCTGTTGGTCTTCGGCTTCAGCTATTTATGCTATAATTTCAGGCATGCAGCTAAGCTCTTCAGCTCTGTGGCAAGGGCAACGGCAGCAGCAACAGCAGCAACATCAATTCAATTTGCATTGCATTCGCCTGCAGCTCCGCTTTCTGTTGTTGTTGTTCTTGTTAAATTGCAACTTGTGTTGCTGCTGTTGCTGTTGTCGTAGTGTATTTTGATAACTTTCTGATAATGGGTCATATTCTGTGTTCCTTTGCCATTTAATCTATGTGAGCAACCACAAACTCACCTGGTTGCACTTCAGCGCCTGCACGTGCCGTCGTCGGTATAAAAAGAAATGGGAAATGTGTCTGGCTCAGGTGAGTTAACGGCGCTTGCCAACTGTTTTACGGTTTCTGCCGTTGGCAATTAAGCCCAGAGCGTAGAAATTTTGATCGTTTCATAGACCATAAAGCGCTGCTCGCCACGCTCTCACTAGCCCACAAATGACGAGGCAGCCAAAAAGCAAACGGTGCGTATTAGCAATGTCTTTAAATATAAAACATGCCCCAAACAGCGCACAAGTTCGCCAAGAACACACTGAATTGTCTCTGAACTATTGTTATTATTGGCATTTCTTCTATTACCATAGTTAATATGATAAAGAAATTCATACAAACTATCAAACTAACTGAACTAATTGGCGTTCAGCTATGGCAATAATTCATACTTGAGCCTGGGCTTCGAACTATGACCCTAGTTGTTCATATAGTGTATACTATACTCTTCCATCTATACTAATCGTCTTCTTATACTTTTCCAACATTTAAGTAAACGAGCCTTGTTTCCGCTTTCCGTTTTGTTATATATTATTTGAAATATTATTCCATTTGCTAGTTTTGTATTTCGCTTAGTTTTGGTATTTCTTGTGTTTATTTGGCAAAATGGCAAACTAAAATAAATAAAATAGATATATTTTTGCTTGGCATTTTGTCAACTGTCACTGGCCACAAATTGAAACTCATGGGTTCCACTTATCAATGTTTTCTGTCTCATGTTGTTGCTCGTTTGCTTCTTGCGACATTTATCGACGGTTCGTCTTAACAACAATTTTAATTGTTTATTTATGCGTCGCGGCGTCTTATAATTCCAACATTAGTTAATGCGTTTATAATGCGAAAAGTAACAACAAAAGCGACAAGAAGACGATATTCTCTGATTGTTGGCGCCTTTTAAACAATTGACGGCGCGATTCCCACGCTGCGTATGAAATAAATTTCAAAAATTGTGCGCTCCTCTGTACATTTTAATGATGCCACCTAAAAAATAAAAGAAAAAATATATAGAAAGAAGAGGAAGAAAACCAAAAATACCAAAAACAGAAACAACTTTGAAGCCGCCGCATGGCCGACCAAGTAATTTTCTTGCCGAAGTTGTTGCCATTGCTGTTGCTGCTGTTGTTGTTGTTGTTGTTGTTGTAGTTGCTGCTGCTACTTTTGGGTTGTTAGGCGCCCCATTATAAATCTGCGCCAGTCTATGACAGTTTCTGGCCCAAAATGTGACGCCAAAGTTTGCGTTTGCGTTTGCCTTTCGGATTTCTGGGGGCCATTGCTCGGCGTCTGACGCCTGTCGCCTCTGACGTGACTGCAAATGAGCAGCGTGACAGCCAAAAAGAAAGAGATGAACAAAAACACAGAGAGAGCGAGAGGGAGAGAGAGAGAGAATGTGTTGAATGTGGGTGCTCAAAGATCTTGTGATAGACTTCGTTGGCCTTATCGGTGTGCATTGCTTAGATAAGCTCAGTTTCTCAGAATCCCACTGCCGAACTTTACGCCGATGACGTATTTACGTGTCTTACGCGGATCCCATGCGGCGTATGCGTAATGTGTTTGTGTGCAGAAGCAGCTAACGTTTGTCACGTAGTCCATACAAACAGAAAGGCTGTAGAGCACTTAATAATAATCAATCAAATAAGTAACTAATAGAAACAATCAATAAGTATGATTCAATTGACTAACTGTATAGTTTATTTGCGGCGATCTTGAGGCGCCGTCTTTACGGCAAAATTAATAGCAATTTCCACTTAACGATAACTGTCGCTGACACATTCTGATAACGATTCCTAACCTAACTCAATAACTTAATATAGATTTTATGGCCGCTAGATAGTATACGAACGTGCTATATATTGGGCATATAAATTGGGCTAGGTTTGTCAAGGCCAAATGCATTTTGAATCGACATACCTCAGAAATTGTACTTAAAAATCGATTGCCAACTGCATGTCATCGACTTGCAACTATCGGTACTTACTACTCACTACTCGGTATCGAGTACTCACTACCGGGTTGTCAGCCCGCCAAACAGGCTGCAACTGCAACCAAAAGTTGTTATTGTTATTGTTGTTATGGTTACTGGTTGTTGTTGTTGTTGTTCGACGGCATCGCATCTTTATTTAGACACAAAAATGTTGCATGTTGCGCGCTTTTCACCAAATGCGCACCTTGTCCACATTATTATGCAAAGAGGGTTGCACTATTTACCCAAAAATGGCCGTGGCTAATGATGATGATTGCCAGGCACTGGCAGAGTGGCAGACTCTCAGACTGCCAGCCAGACATGCGAGCCAACTTTGTTGCTGCTGCTGTTGCTGCCGCTGCTGCTGCTGTTGCACTTGGCCAAAACGGCTGTGCGAGCAACTTGTTGCCAGCGATTGTTTATATGTCATTGGCAATTAGTTGTTGTTATAAATACAAGTAGTTGACTGTCTTTGTGTGTGTGTGGGTGTGTTTTTGTTTATGGCAACAGGAAAACTATTGCGGGACTATCTAAATATTTTGCTGTGAAATATTTGGCTGCAGCTACAGTTTTACACAGAATCTATATGTATATATTTTTGGAATGGACTCGGTGTATTTATATAGCACGTTCCAATCAGATGATGCTTGCCATGATTAGCAGACGGCAGACAGCAGAAATCCAACTCAAAAACTAATTAAATCGAATGGCGGCAGAGGAGTGTGGGGGGAGGATGGGTTTGGCTTGACAAAATGACGAAATATTTATTTGAAATCTTTCATGTTTCATAAAATTATGTGCAATTTATTTTTAAACCAACAACAACGTCGCGACGACAACGCTGACAGACGGTCGCGTTAAGGCCGAAGGGGGAGCAGCACCCTACACCAGGCCCTGCCCCTGTATAAAGTGTGCCTAATTAGAGCTGCAACAACAACAGCAACAACAATAACAACAAACACCTTCATATGGCGCCATGTTTGTTGGCCAAAAAAGCAGCCAAGAGATCAAAGGGCCTGCAGCTCGTCGGCGCCGATTGCGCAAAAAGCAAATGCTAGCGGCCGCCACCCACAAAAAAAAAAACACAAAAAAAGAACAGAAAATTTTCCACCTATTTATTTGCTAAGGCCCGCAAGGGGGCGCTGCTGTTGCTTTTTGCATATCAATCAGTGGAAGCTGCAACAGTTGCTGCCGCTGCTGCTGCCGCTGCTTCTGTTGATAATTATCAGATGGAGATTGTGCGAAAGATGCCCCCGGGCCATTATAGGTGTTGAAAATACAAATTGTGAGAGCCGTTATCAGGATCGTGAATTGATATTGATATGAAAGCAATTAGCAGCAGCGACCTGGCCGCCAGCTGTGCCCGCCTCGCCCCCTCTCTCTCGCTCTCTCGCTCTCTCGCTCGTGCTCTCTCACTCGCTTTCCATAGAATTTGTCAAGCTGTGACTTTGATCTGCGGAAATGTTTCGGCAGCAACAACTTTGAATTTGATTTGAAAATACGAGCAGTCTACCCCAGTCGAATGAAAAAAAATACACACACGCACACATCGCCACAACACGCGCAACAAGAACTGTTCCTACAGGGTCTTATTTATAGCCATAGTTTTTATGCTCCATTTCAATGGGCCAACGTAGACGGCGCGCGCCACTGCCGCCGCCGCCGCCGCCGCCGTCGTCGTCGTCGTCTTCGCCGTTTGCCCCTTTGAAGATTGCCCCCAGGCCTAACCCCTTCGGTGCTGCTGGCACACAGCTAACCACTTGATTGCACTTTTCGCAGCATAAAATATAGATTTATGTCTGTGGCTACCGAACAACTACAACAACAAAAAAATAAAGCCCAAAGTTGTGGAAATACCCAAAAAAAGAAACATATAATAGAAGAAGAAAAAACGATATAAAATTGATTTCCCCAACCGCGCAATGGCCGACAATGAAGCGCCATTGAAGCGCAACCAAATTAATCTTTCAACGACAATTACAATTAATTATAAACGCCCCCGCCGGCGCGGCTGCAATGAAATCCAACAACTGAACCACAAAAGCCGCAGCCTGTCTCAAAAGTGTGTGTGTGTGCGTGTGCATGTGTGTATTGACAGCTGTTGGTTGTTGTCTGCGTCTCACGTTGTAAAACTCGCAACAAACCAATCAGAGCGACGTTTTAATACCCTGTCGTAAGTACTATTAGGTTATCTGGCATTCTTGTGCTAACTAAATTTTAGTTTCGACATTTTGTAAGCCTCTCTTAATAGTTTCGATATATCGATACTTATCGATTTCAATTGTCAGGCTGCGCTCAATGGCTATCGATAACTTACAGTTATTGGGTCACAAGCTGTCTGGCCACATTGGCATGCTCGCCACGCCTGGCCTGTTGCCTACTTGCTCCGGGCATTACAATATGTAAACATATCGCGGCTGCTGTTTTAATTTTCATCTTTCTTACACTTTGGCCCATATACGAGTGCATTTGTATTGTGCGTATTCAAAATCCAATCTGTATCTATCCATCGCGCCATCTATCAGTCTCTGCGCGCACCTAATTACAAAAAGATGAAAGCGCTACTTGTGCCCCCTACCCGCACCCCCCGACAGCGTTTTGGCCCACCCACCCAAAAAGAAACACCTTGGCGGGTTTTTATTTTATTTTTTTTTGTAAGTGTGTTTTGTGGCTTGTTATTGTTATTGTGGTTGTTGCGGTATTTGTTGTTGTTATTGTTAACGGTGGCTACTTAATTTCGTATTAATAAACATCACAAATGTTGTAATCTGTAGTTTGGCACCTTATTTATTTATTTTGCTTATGCTAGCGGCTCTCCGCAACAAACATTCTGATTTCGATATTTGAATTTCTTATTGAAAGCAGCGATTTTTCGCAATAAATTTTCGGATTTCGGCGTCAGTTGATTGACGAACTGTTCTACAAGTTGTCTAAACAAATGTTGTGGCAGTTGTTATTATTGTTGTTGTTGTGCAATTTGGTCGCAGCCAGCTGGCAACGCCGGCAACATTGTTTTTGTGGGTGTGGCAACGAGGCACGGCCAAGCACATCCGAATCGAAGTCAGAAGCGGGCAATCGGAATCGGAATCGAAGCTCGTTCAGGCGTTACAGTCGCTCACATAACTGTAAATGTGAACCAATTTGAATTTTATTCGATTCTTTTCGGGAATCACATTTTCAACACATCGTTAATGAATTAAGCACACACACACAAACACACACACACACGCAATAGCTAATAGAAGACATTAAAAAACATATCGATCGAATGACAATGCGACAAAAATCAAAGAATATTAAGAACATATGTAGTGGAAAGACCCCTTGATGAAAGCACTTTTAATGCTTTCCAAGAAAAGCAGCGTGGAAAAAGTTCACTTCATGTTAAACAAGTACAACAAGATAAGAGATCAAATTGTTTTCAACAATTTATACAAAACTATTCAACGAAACAGCAAATTTGGCAAATAATGGAAGATATTACGAAATTCACTTTTTCCATATATGCCTTAGAAGAAGTTTAGGTACATTACCTAAACCTAACTATTATCATCTATTTTACACTGTGGATAGAAAATCAGCTAAAAATAGTCGAGATAAGGGCTGCTTATATTTATTATTACAGCAGTTACATGCGCCATTCTCTACCAAAAATATATATATATACATATACGTTTTACAAGATAATAAATAAGAACAACAACAATTTAAAGGGAATACCCAGAAACAACAAATGGCTGACAGGCGCCTGCCATATATACATACATATGTATATACTATATATGTGCGATAAACAGTTCAGCAGCCAAAACAGACCAGGCCAGAACCGAACCGAACCGAACAGTAAACAGTAATGGGCTTAAAGAAGAAGAAGCAGCAGCAGCCGCAGCCGTAGACAAAACGGATGCATTAAGGGAGCCAAATAAATAATAATAAATAAGCGCAAGTGAATTAAAATTCAAAAGCGAAAATTGCGATTATTTTTTTTGGCAATGCACTGTGTATGTGCCTGTGTGTGTGTGTGTGAGCCAAGTGCCAGCCATGTTGAGTGCCTGGGCACTGCGTCAGCTCAACTCCCGGCTACCAAGTGCCAGTTGCCGGCTTTTCATCTGGAATCCTCAGCTGAGTGGCGCGAGCATTTTATGTGGCGTGTCAAAGAAATTTATTTTTGCGCACATTGCCGCAATTTCCAAGAAGTCAACGCATTCAGTGTGTGTGTGTGTGTTTAATGTATGTGTGTTACGCCTAGACAACACTCGGACAAGTCTCGATGAGTGCTTTTGAATTTTGTTGGAAAAATAAAAAGCGCACGAATCATGGCTAAAAAGGCCAACACTTTGATTGCGTCATCCGTTTAATGGGGCGTATGATTAATTTTTGCCATAGTGTTGCATGCCGCACTGTTCAGTGGCCGGAATAGTTTCCCATAGCAGAACTTGGCCAGCTGACTTTTCACTGCACATTTTCACATTTTCCACTCGCTGTTGCAGTTGCTGCCGTTGTTGTTGTTGTTGCCCACTTTGGACATTTAAGCCGCTTTTGGCATGCGTACAACTGGCGGCTTTTTCCTGCTATCCAGCTCCAGCTTCAGCTCTGTCTCCGACTCCGACTCCGTCTCAGGCCAGCAGCTGATTTATGCGCCTTCGTCGACGTCGCCGTCGTCGGTGTTGCTGTTTTGTTGTTGTTGCTGCTGTTGTCGTTGTTGTTGCTATTGTTGTTGTTGTTGTTGTTGTTGCTGCTGTTGCTGCTGCTGTTGTGTAGGCGCGTTTCATGTAATCTGGCGGGTAATCCAAGTGGCCAAGCGTGAGAATTTTACTCATTGGCTTAACTCGCCGCGGCTCAGTTTAGTTTGGTTTCGGTTTCGGCTCGGCTCGGCTTTGGCCTGGCTTTGGCCTGGCTTTGGTTTGACTTGGCGACCGACCGACCGACTTCCGTATCATTTGTGTTCAATCAGCGAACATGCACCAAATTTTATAGCTTGCCAGGTGCTGCAGCTGCAGCCGCAGCGCCACCTAGCGGTGCTTTTGCGGTGGGTGTGAACCGCACCAGTTGAAGGTCACATCATGTCTCTCACTCTCGCCGACTGGCGCAGCTCCGGAGATTGGTGCTCGGAACGTGCAGCTCTTTGTCGTGGGCGCGTCTCTTGATTTTCCCACGCTGATTACGAACAAAAGCGACAAAATTTGCTGTGCGCGCAGCTTTTGGCCAAAAGGATGCGCCACGCATAAGCCGGCTGACAAATGTCAGTCAGCCAGTCAGACAGTCGTCAGGCTGTAGAAGCTGAAATCCCACAACGTGTCCAAGATGATCAGCTAGAGCAGCGTGTGAGACATTGCCGAAGACTTTTCACCAACTGTGTGCGCAGCTCGTTTCTTGTAATGTGCTCATTTTCCTTATGCGGCTCGGGCCGGGAAATTGGGTTAAGTTTGACTTTGAGTTTGAGTTTAGCTTTTGGCTTTGGCTTTGCTTTTGTCTCTGACATTGGCAATGGAGTTGCTCTAGATTGAAAACTCTTCATTATGATGATCATAATGTTGCTCTGCTGATGCTGATAATGACGATGACGATGATGATGATCGTGATGATCGTGATGATCATGGTCTTATGGCAAAGTTAACAGCCTTGTGGCTATTTTTAGAGCCGCACTAACAAAAAGGGCGCGTCCCGATCTACAACCGGGCGATAAGCTGCCAGGCTCGACTGCGACTGCGACTGCAAGACTGAGACTGAGAGAGCGCTTAGTCATTCCACTTGTTGGCAGCTCACCCACGTAACCCAAGCGCTGACTCAAGCTGGCCAACAGAGCGATTGTCGTCTGTGCAACTGTGGAACTGTGGACTGTGGACTGCGGCTGGGGCTGGGCACGCAAAAATAATGTCGTCAGTGGAAATTGATCGATTTAAACGGAATTAAGATCATCGGCAAATGCAACAGCCCGTCTCTCTCGGCCTGACTCACTGACTTAGTGAACGACTAAGCCACCAACACAGGCCCCAGTCAACAGCCACAGCCAAAGATCTTCACATCCGCAGGGACCAGTAGTAGCTGCAGCTCTCTGCCTCTGCGGCTCGAGTGCAACTTAATTATGGCTTGTTTGCTTTACGGCCGTCTGGGAGGTGCGCTCTGTCATTGCCAAACAATTGCAATCGTCGTCGTCGTCGTCGTCGGCGCTGTTGTTGTCCATGTTGCTCCTGCTGCTGCTCCTCCGCCTTCTGCTGCTGCTGCTGCTGATGGCTATCAGCAATCAGGCGCTTTGTGCGCCAGCCACAACAACAACAGCAACAACAACAAAGCCAGTCAAAGCTGATGAGCAGCAGACGCCGCAGACATTTAAATTGTGGCAAGCGATTGGCACAAAACGACTTTTGCCCAGTTGCATTTGGGCATTGCCAATGCAATCAAACAAAAACTCATGACAACAGCAGCAGCAACAACAACAGCAACAACAGCAGCAACAATGCGAGATAAGCGCAACGCGCCTGCAGCTTAGGCTTGATGAAAATAATATCTGGACAGCTGCCTGGCCTTGGGCGAATCTCTTAACAAAAAAATAAATAAAAGAACAAAAAACTTAAATATAAAAAATAAAAAAAAATAAATAAAAATATTTGTCAAATGCATTTGTGTAGATTTTCACACGCTGTCGCCAGGGCAACAAGTGCGTATGTGTGCGAGGCTGAGTGTGGATGTGTGTGTGCGTGTGTGCTGTGTGTGTGTGTGTTGTGTGATGTGCTTTTTGTGTGTGAGCCTGAGTGTGACTGGGAATGTGTGAGGGTGTTGTGTGATATGCGTGTGTGTGTGTTGTGTATATTGTTTGTGAGACTATGTATGTGTGTGTGTGTATGTGTGTGGCTTTGTATGTGTGTGCGTATGTGTATTCATGTGCTCCAAAGCCGTATGTAATTGTCTTCTGATGACGTAGTTAGAAGCCGTTCACTTTCAGGGCTGGCACATACTTTTGACAACTATAAAAACAAATTAAACAAATAAAATTTAAAACTTTTAAGGGCCTTTTAAAATTTAAATGCCAGACAAAAACATTTTCCAATTTATATAGGCATAATACTTAAATGTGTTTGGCGAACTTTCTCTTCTATAACTGAAACTTTCAGCCATGAAACTTGTATCAAATTAAATATATTTAATTTTGTGAATTTTTCAAAATTAATTCGAAAATAATTTTTTTCACATGCTTTAACGAACTGCAAAACTAGTTTATATTATGTATTTGAGCACATAATATTACACTCAATGCTAAAAACTAAGGGAGTACAAATATAAATAATTTCATCAGCCAATTAGCTAATTAATTAGGTTTAGTTAGCTGGCAACTAAATGCCATACTTATAAAAGTAACAAAAATTAATATAATCTTTTCTGCAGCCCTTGGCTCAAATCGAACGAGCAGAGTATTTTTTGTTGTGTGCTCTTATCAGCATTATCAGTGCCGCATTGTTTTCATTCACACGCCCCCTACACACACACACACACACACGCACACACAGCACAAAGATATTAACGCTAAATGAGAAGTGTACAAGCAGAAGTATCTACAGGATTTACATAAAATAACAACAAATATTTGGCTAACATTTTGACAGTTTTGTGGAAAAACATGCCAAGAGGTGGGCCCAAACAACAACAACAACAGCAGCAGTAGCAGTAGTAGTAGTAGCAGTAGCAGTAGAGGCAGCAGCAGTAGCAGTAGCGGTAAATGCTACTGATGCAGCTACGTCATGGACTCGGCACTTGGCGACTCTCAAAACACGTCACGGAAAATTTGTGATAAATTCTGCGTTCTTTTTCTCTTCTTTTGCTGTTTTGTTCTTTTATCAAAATGCGTTTACAGCAAACAGCTGGAATAAATCAATTGTTGGGTTTGTCAGTTTGTCAGTTTGTTTGTTTGTTTGTCAGTTTGTCAGTTTGTCTGTTTTTCTGTTTGTTTGCTGCAGCGCCAGCGTCAGAGATAACAACATGCAACAAATTGCAAGAATTAAGCTGAGTTCGCACGTGCCAGGCCAACTACGACAAACAAGTGTAAAACACATTCACTTAAATTTGAAATATATATTCAATTTGTGAGGTGTGTGCACGCAGCTTAAAGTCATAAACTGTTTGCCTGAGGCCGAAGCACGTGCAAATTTCAAAGAGAAAAACAATTATCTTTTCATATACATTTTGTCAAGATTTCTTGTCAACTATTTTCACGCATTTCCTTCAAACGATTTCACTTTCGAAATATTTGAAAAGTTTTTCAAAGGTGTATTGAATTTCACCTGCTTGCTTGCCTTCTTTGTGCTCAGCTATATTTTGTATTATTAATGTATCTTAAAAGTATTTATCTATCTATGCAGAGTATATTTGTCAACACTTGAGATAGCAGAAGTGTGTGAATGATATGTTGCATAGATGAAGCGCTGCAATTCATGATTCACGGGCAGCATTAGCAGCAGAGCTGGGCGCTTATCAGCTGCGAGTCGACCGCAAAACAGCTGCGATATTGATAAGCCACCTGCAGCGCTGGGCATTAGTCAGATGAACGTGAGAAACTATGCGGCAAGATAAGAAAATGCCGCTAGAAAAGCCAAGCACAAAACGTGCACGATGACGATGATGACGATGATGATCAGCATCATCATCGAGCGGCTAGTTGGGGCTGCATACGGTTAGATAGATTCGGCTCTGGGTGGGTCCAACAGCTGGGCGCACAGATTCGCCAACTCACGGCAAAAATAGAGCGGAGCACGGAACGGGCGGCAATAACAAAAAGAAAGCAAATCGAAGTCAAATAAACAAAACAAATGCAAGACTTGCTGCCGCAGCAGCCGCACGTTCAAGGGGCAGGCACAGAGGTGGGCGGTAGGTGTGGCAGCTGCGCTGAATTTCTTGGCATTTAGAAGGCAACTGCTCTCGCGCATGGCCCAGCGTTCCTCACTCACTTGACTTAATTAAACGGGGCAGCCAGTGGTATAAATACATATATATGCATGTGTATATAAAGGCGTAAATATGGGGCCGTCTATAGAAGGCAGGGCGTAAAAAACGAGACGAAGTTCAAAGCGAGAAAATCAGCGCCAAGTGCCAGCAGCAACAGAGAGCGAGAGGGGAGAGAGGGAGAAAGGGAAGAGGGAGAGCGAGGCATTTGCTACTTATCGCTTATCTGACGCTCAGCGCACATCTTCACTGATTAGATGGCAAACTTGGCTAATTGTAGCCACGATTTCCATTGCCGTTGCCAATTTGCATAATGCGCCGCCCTCGGACAGCCCAGCCATTTGGCCAGAATTTGTCTCTATTTGAACCATGTCAGCAATCGGAGGGGAATCGGCGACAAGCTCAATGTGAAAGTAGCGCGCGTGCGGCCGTTGCTTCAAAGGAAATCACATTGCGTATACGCAACGTGCAAATAAACAAGCAAATGCGGCAAACAAACATGGAAAAATCGACAGATCTCAACGGGGCGACAATCAACGTGCATACATTAAGTTGTTGCCGTTGTTGTTGTTGCTGCTGTTTCCCTTCTGTTGCTGTTTTTCTATTTTATTAGTTCTGCCAGCGTCGCGTTGAAGACATTTTCATTGCGCACATTTTGGCCACACGTGCCGGCCATTCATTTGCCAGTCCCAGTCGCAGGCCCAGCCGGGCCATCCGACAGTCAACTAGAGAACTTGTTCAATTTGCCTGCCAGCTTCACTGACTGCCTGCCTGTCTGTCCATCTCTTCGTTTTTCCGGTTTTCTTTTGCTTTTGCTTTGGGCATTAGAACAACATAATTTGCTTGTTGATGTTGTTGCTGTTGTCGTTGTCGTTGTCGTTGTGTTTGCTGTTGCTGCTGTTTCTATTGCTTATGCTTTGATTGGAGCACAGGAGTCCGGCAGGCTGCAGGTGCCTGTTTTCTGAACTTTAACAAATTGCATGAGTCCCATTGAACCCTTCAGCCAAAAAGCACGGTAGCAAGCAGACAACGTTATCTAATCTATGCCAAACAGTTGCTGCTTTTTATACACCTGCCCGAACGGGTGGCCAGCGAAGGGGCATCGAACTGAACAATGATTTAATACGGCAGTCGAATTATTCTAATTGGTGTTTACACAGCTCAATTGCCGGTAAGAACAACAAGTGCAGAGCGTATGACAACAATGAGGTGTCATTTGTTTACATTGCGACGGGCCAGCGGGCGTATACGTAATGTTCAATGCTCCCAAACAACAAACAGCTCTCCTGAGCAGCTATCGTATAAATCTTATCTTGAGCAATTGCACAATCATAAAAAAACACACACACACCAATATGCAAATAGTATAATATTCTATGGGGAGGCCAGAGCTCCCCTAGTTTCCCTAGCTCCCCTCTCCGGCAGCTCAGCCGGCTAATGGGGCGCGTGCTAGACCCGCTGCCAGAAATTGTAAAAGATATCCGTTCAAACAAGATAATGTTCGCATGATACATACGTTTCTTCAATAAATCACTGGCTGAATTCTATTTAAAAGAATCGAGAAATGACACAATGTCGCCAGAGCGCCAATAAAAATGAATCAAAAATTATCAAATAAATAACGAGCGCTCGCAGTCAAATTCATAAATTACACAAAAAAAAAAAAATAGAAAACAAGCTGACAGAAAATATTAAGAAAATGCAGAAGTGCTGGCAAAGTTGTTCGTTTTTCTTTTTGGAAAAACAAGCGTTAAATATTGGAGAACAACATGAAAAACTTCCGTTCGCTGTCGCAGTCGCTGGCGAATGTGGGTCAAGCAGCGAGAGAGGGAGAGAGAGAGAAGGAGAGCCAAAGAGTGAGAGAGCGAGAGAGAGCGCGACACTGCCAAAATAAAATGTCTTTCAGCGCACGATGACAACGTTCCAAATTCATATTTTTAAGAGCTAAAAAAGACAGAAAAAAAAAAAGAATGAAAAACAACACGTCACATTGCACATTTCATTAATTTTGGCTTAAGTGAAATCATTGGGAATAACCCCAAGTGCCGAGAACAATGATAAATCCGTGATGCTTTGCTGTCGGTAAGTGTATGCAAATTGCATGCAATTTGGACGACAGATGGCGCCAGGCAGCGTGTCGCATGCAATTTGCTTATTAATTCAATAAAATCTTAATAAACGTAACGTTCCCAGCCATACCCGCCTAACGTAACCCCTCTCAGCTGGCAACGGACCATTGCTAAAACCACATGTTGTCGCCGCTCTCCCTCTCTCTCCTTCTCTCTCGCTCCTCTCTTCCGTTCTCGGGCGTTTTTGATGGATTTGCATGAATCATTGAGGCGTCACGCTCGAAGGAAAAGCGCCCAGAAATGAGTTGTAAAAAACGAGCAAAATTTATTATATTTTTCATATAGTATGAAAAGTTATTTTAATGCGAGCACATCGCCTCCATCTCCTGTGCTAAAATCGGCGACAGGCAGCAGGCCAAAACCGACGACGACGACGACGACAGTTTTCCTGCCATTGCTTTTGGCAGCGTTTCCTCTCTCCGTTTAGTTTCTAGTTGTCGCAGTTGTTATGCCAGACTTTTCCGGAAGCGCGGCGCGACAGCAGCTGCGACTTTGACGTAGTGTTGACGCACAGAAACACCAACAACAACAACCGCAACAACCACGACAACAACATCTTCATAAGGGGCCAATGAGCTCTGGCAGCAAAACGTTTCTAAAAACTAATTGTGTGTATATCAAATTTAAGGGCCTCTCTCTGCAATTCTCTTGTTAGATTTAACCTCAAGATAGAATTGCAAACAAAAAAGTATAACAACAAGAAACCCTCGCAAATGGTGTTCGTTTGTAATTCCCAAAGAGTTGAGGCATCAGCTTGATGTAGTGAATACCCAAATGCATGATGAATACATTTGTATTTTCGCTTGTAATTCTCAAAGAGTTTAAACATCAGCTTGAACCGCTAATGGGAGGAGACTTGAAAAATATATTTGTATTTTCGTTTGTAATTCTCAAAGAGTTTAAACATCAGCTTGAGACGCTAATGGGAGGAGGCTTGATAAATATATTTGTATTTTCGTTTGTAATTCTCAATGAGTTAAAGCTTGATTTAGTAGATACCTTAATGTATGATGAATACATATAATATATAATCTATTTGTTATCTGATAAAAAAAAGTTCTTCAAGCACCTCTTTGCAATAGATATTGCCATACACATTGGATTTCCCCCATTTATCATACCACACAAAGCTCCCAGCGCTCTGATAATCATCTTTTAAGCGCATAATTAAGTCATAATAAGTAAGAATTGAGGCGAACTGAAATGATATGCCAAACGCAACAACAAATCAACAACAAATGACAAAAAATATTAATAAATAATAATGAAGAGGAACGAATAAAATGTTCATCTTATTATTATGCCTCGAATTTCATTGTGAATCAAAGCAAAAACTTGAAAAGGCTTCGACCGGCGCACAACTGCGTGCTGAATTTGGGGCTCTCGCAGCCCACGAAATGAGTGGCCAGGGGGGGTCGGGCGGTGGCAGCACCCCCCTTCAGCCCGTTCGCTTTGGGGCTTTGGGGCATGACAATTGTCAACTTGTTTGCGTGCTGCCTTCAATTCTTAATCGCCTTCTGTCCATAGCCACTTGTGAGTTGCCGTTTTATTATTTCTTCTCTCTCTCTCTCTCTTGTTTTTTTTTATTATATTATATTTTATTTGGCATGGAGCTCCTTCACGGCACGGAGTGAACGAGGAAGGCAGCTGGAACAGAAGCGGGCATCGCCAACAATTTGGGAGCGTGAGAAAGTGACGCGCACAATTAAAATGCTGTTTTATGGGCCGTCGCATTGGCCAAAGAGAACATAAATTATAAACAATAAATTATCTTTAAATATGTAACAATATTTTTTTTTTTGGTTTTTTATAGTATAAATATCGCCACATACATTTTCCTTTTCGGCCGGGCCACGCGAGAGACGCATAAATTAACATTCGGTTAGCATTAAATCAAAAATTCGTATATATAAATAGCGTCTCGGGGATTTAAACACATCTATGTGCTATATACAGACGATTTTATAATTATCTCATTATTATTGTTATTCATTGGGCCTTTCAATTCGCTGGAAAAATCGCGTGCGTAATGCCATTGCATAATCAGGCAAAAATTCACATGCAATTCTTAACTGCATTTCCCACTCGCCCACCCACAGCCCCGCCCACTCGTTATCGAAAATAGAAAATGTTGTAGTTCGGCAATCGCAAATAGAAAATACTTTAGAATTGACCAATTTGTCTCTCAAATTGTCGCAGATGATTCATTCATTCACGCAATTCGCAATTATCATGTGATGAACAACACCACCACCCCCCTCCCCCGCCACCCCTCCCCCTTTTCGACACGCCCACAGCGAGACACGTGATATGCCGGCTAATTTAAGTAAATCGAACGTCTGCCCAAATTGTGGGCGTGGCCGCGGCGCACTCGCATCCATTTCATTGCCAAACACTCGCGACTCACTCATGACTCAGAGAAAGCCAGGAGACTTTTTGGCAACAGCCCGCAAATGATTGGCCAATGTGTAATTGGCCGTCTGCAAAATGCGTTAATTAGGCAACTTAAATATAATTCGAATGCTTAACTTATCAAAATTGACAAATGTTTGCCTTAAAGCCCGCACGTGAAACGAATTCATTTTTCAATTATTAGCTAAAGTTTCAAAAATATATCTAAATATTTGGTTTATTTTAGAATAATAAAAGTATTTTAAAAAAATACACCTTTATACACCCTTGCGGATCGATTATCAATTATCAAAATTTGGATAACATTTTTGACAAAAATTCCAAATCCTTAGAGTTAGATGCCCGGGTTTGAACCGGTTTGCTTTCTAATCAGGCTATTCAAACTAAATAAACTTTAATAATTTAGCAATTTTTCCACTATTTAAATCTTCATAAAAAGTAAATAAAATATGGCTGCACAGCGGCAACTGTCTTCTCGACGTGGAAACGTCGAATATGAAACTTTAATAGTTTTGTTTTTTTTTTTTGCTTTGATTTAAAATTTGAGAAAATGCTTAAAAAGCCCACACTCTAAAGTAATTACTTTAAGTAAAAGAATCTGTCGTCAGCTGCAATGGAAAAAACCTATAAATATTTCAACAGAATTTGTACAAAAAATCTTTTACAAATCTTTTACAAAACATCTATGCGAAGGTTCCTTGAAAATCAGGTCATGTCATATGCCAGTTTTACGATCGCTGCAAAAGCAGAGTCCATAAACAACTTACGATTAAGTTTAACAATTTTGAGCAGACGCGACGCCTATAAAATCCAAATAAAAATACAAGAAATAAACTTAAAATTTCAATAATTTCTAGTACAATTTTTGTTGTTGTTGTTTTTTATATGGCGCCGAGGCACAAAACGATTTTCACATTTCGCATAAACAATGAAACATGCTCAAATTAATTCGAATTTAAGGCAAAGTCTGCACACTATGTAGATATATTTACGTATACTATATTATTGGAAAATTTGGAGACTAATGCTTAAGCTTGTTGCTTTCTGCTGTTGTTGTTGTTGTTTTTACAGCACAGAACGCATCGATTACATCGCTTATATCCATGCCGAGCAACGCGACGATGATCAACGGCAAGGAGCTGCGCATCATCTGCAACGTGGAGGGCAGGCCGCCCCCAAAGGTGACCTGGTTCAAGGACGACAAGTCGATAAATCGCAAACGCAATGTTTACCAATTCAAGCATCACAAGTGAGCACCCAAAAGAGTTCAATAATTGCATAGATCTAACAATTCTCTTTCTCTCTCTATCTCTCTGCAGAAGACGCGCCGAGCTGATCGTGCGCTCCTTTAACAGTTCCTCAGATGCGGGCAAATACGAGTGTCGTGCCAAGAATAAAGTCAGAAAAGACATCGACAAGCGCGGCATCATGATCAATGCCTATCCAGGTAAGGCCTTCAAGATTTAACAGCCGCACTCCACCCCCTCTCACTCTCTATCTATCTATCTGTCTATATCTGTATCTCACTTTGATGTGCGCCTGTCAAGCGGCTCGCTCCAATTCATTTCTAATTAATGGCCACATTTGAAGGCGACAATCTAACCCAGATGCATATGTATCTATATCTATATCTTGAGAGCATACATATTTATTGTAAATTAAAATTATGAATTAATTTCGTGTTTTTCCTTTTGCTTTCATTTTGATATCTTACAGTTCCGCTGACGCCGGATCCGGGCAGCGCGGGCTTTCCATGCGAGAATAACCATTGCTTTCACGGCGGCACCTGCATGTTGTTACCGTTTCTGAATATATATTATTGCAAGTAAGTTGATTTCGAACCCAGTCAAAAGGATTGCGCTAGACGAAAATGTATTTTAGTCAGGATTGTGTAGGATTGTGTGGCATTGAAATGTATTTTGGTCATGATACAGCTGCGCCTGCTGCCTCTTCAACACGAACCCCAATGTCAAGTGGCTGCGCTGCGATAAAACCTGTGACAGCTGATAAAGTCGGAGAGTCCCGAAAGACAAGCCTCCACCCAAACAAAATAACCAACGAGTGAGCCGAGCACTTGAGAAACTGTCGAGAAACTGTTCAATTTTGGCATCGCATTACACGATCGAGTGAAAATCCCAATTGTAGGATTTCAGAACTCCAACGAACTCGCACTCACACTCGCACTCGCACTCGCACTCGCACTCAAACATATACACTCACAGCAATGTGAATAATGTCTTTCGGCGCCTCGTTTTATACATTATCCACGATCTGTGCATGTGTGAGTGCAAGACGCATATATCGACTCGTATATGTAAACCAATCCAATTTCCATCCACTGGCAGCCCCCAAAAAGCGCATTGTACTTGTTTTTATCTTCGCGCGTTTTGTTTTTCTTCTTATTCCTATTTTGTCTGTGAAAAACCATTTTAATTTTCAATTTGAGTTCTTGGCTGATGTGATTTGCAAAAAAAGAGAGACAAATGAAAAAAATAAGAAAAAAAAATTGTTAATTAAATGTTGGTTTCGTTTTTTTCCTCTTCTTGCTGTTTACACTTAAGTATTCGGGTTTTCGCGTGCGAGGGAAATGCTGGAACACAGAGTTCATGGCCAGCTAAATGTGCTGTATACTCAATTTGCCGAAGATCTGAAGTGTTTGCATCGCATTAAGATACATTCAAATACAATATTTACTTATCTTAATCTATATCTTTTCAAAATTCCAGTTGCCCGGAAGGATTCACTGGCCAGCGCTGCGAGTATTCCGGCCCAGACAGTACGTACAGCAATAATCCCGAATGTGGCAACAAGTTTTATGGAGGGTATTACTGCTAAAATAGGCACTTCTATAGCATCGATTGTTTTAGATCGAGTTACGCGATACCAATACCGATACCGATACCGATACACGAAATCGATATGAATATCTACAACAAAAATCAGAATCGATCTGCACACAAAAATAGAAATCAAATACAAATCAATTAACCAAAATCACAAACTTTCAATAAACAGAATGAACATAGTATATCTGACAATAAATCAACATAAATATTAGAACATCAAATAAACCAAATATAGTCGATAACAATACACACACACACACACACACACACGCACGCACATACAACCACACATACACACACACACAACCACACATACACACACACACACGCATAGTACAAATACAGTATACCGGCTACTCAGTAGCAACTGAAGCATAAAAATCGCACGTAATAAACGATATATGACCAAAAGCCTAAGATTCAGAAGTTCCCCACTCGCTCTCCTCCACAGCCGCCTTCATGATTACTTGAATTTTATTAGAAAACACATTCCAAAAAGCAACAAAGCAAAGTCTTAAATCTAGCTAACAACAAAAAGATTATTCTATTTTATTACGCTACATACGTATATATAAAAACAAAAATTAATAAACTAAAATGCATAAAAATTATCAAAAGGAAATTATGATAATGCGAATAAAAACAAATGGTGCTATAGAAGGTTTATTTTAAATAGTTACTACATAGGAAAAAACTATATTAATTAAAAACAACAAATTCTCTATAAAGTAAATGTTAAAAAAAAAACAAATTTTGATTTTCCATTTTCACGAAAAACAAAACAAAATTATGAATGCAACTCACCGACTCGAGACAGTCAGAAATTACGACAAACGCACACGCACTCAACAGAACAGAACAGAACAGAATACCTACCAAATACTGAATAACTTGTCGAACCATTCAATTGGCGAAGCCCTCACTCATATGGATTACGCTCTACCTATAACTATAACGATTACGATAACGATTACGATAACGATAACGTTAGCGTTAACGATAACGATAACGATAACAATAACAGTAACAATAACAGTAAACAGAGGCTCTCATAAGTTAGATATTCTTTGCAACAAATGGCAACCCCATCAGCAAAATAGCTGTCGCCAAAGTACAGTCACCACAAAAAAGCACTGACCACAAACCGAAATTTTGTTTTGTTTTCGAACAAATTTTTTTTTTTTTTGTAGTTTGCAATAATCAAAAAGAAACAACAACAAAAACAAATTAGACAAAAAAAAACAAACACAAACGATGTAACAACAACATGAATAATAATACTTCATTCAATAACTATAATTATTTCTTGCAATTAATTTAGTTATTTAGCAATCGTATATATACATTTTATTATAGTTTCTTGTTATACTATGAAACATTATTAACACTTTGGCTGTAGATTTTGACAAACCAAAACACCAAGCCAAACAAATCGAAACAAACAAAATATAAAAACAATTGCATACGCTCCTTATTATTTATGTGGTGGTTGTTTATCAATAGTTTGACTAATCTTTTGCGTTTCCCCCCCAATCTGTTCTCTCTCAATTGGTTAACTCTGTTCCACTATTTTACTCCTACTTTTTTTTTTATTTTTCATTTTGTTTTCTTAACGCAAAAGAGCATTAAGCTGAGCTGGCGTACAGTTTCCAAAACGGAAGTTCAGTTTCAAAATCATGCATGAACAACTGCTGGTTCCCAACGGAATCTGTTTTGAGCGCTCCCCAATAACTAGTTCATTTTTTTTTTTTTAACTTTTTGCTTGTAATTCCCTTTTGGAAATGGTATTAGGGCAGCTAGTTATCGAAAAAACAAAAAAAAACAAAATTAAACTAAAATAAGAGAAAAAAAAAACCAATTAATTTTAATTTTTATTTATGATTTAATCTCTTCACAGATATTTTGTTGCAATCTACGGCCAAATACATACCTTAAATAATGATTATCTTAATGCATAGAATTTTTATTTAAACAAAAACAAAAAAAAAAAAACAAAAACAAATAATAAATAAAACGCAATCAAAAGTACTCCCTGCACTCCAACGCCGACAAATGTAATTTTTTAGTATTATGTTTAAAAAATTCTACAATTTGTTGCACCACACGAAAAACCAAAAACAAAACAAAAAAAAAAAACAAAAACAAAATTTTCGCAACGCTCACGCCAAGCCAATTGTGGGCGTTGTTCCAAATTTTTTTTGCAACTACAAAGAAAAAATAATAATAATATCATTTATAAATGATAATAATGAAAACAAATACATTAACCAGCTGCAGACTCACAATTCCCGTTGTTTTGGCGTTTGTGCACGGTGACAAAATTTTATCTATGAAAATTGAATCAAAATCTGAACTTTCTATTGTGCTTCGTATTGCGAGAGGAAATAAGAAATTACAAAATAAAAACCCCCCCCAAAAAATAAGAGAAAGATAAGAAATGATACCGATTGACCCTGACACTGACACTGTTTCGCTTTTGTTGTTGTACCATAGACTTACATACATGCATACATACATACACATAGAGAATATGAAGAACGAGAGCTTACCTAGCTGAGAACTTGTAATAAACCATGTATATATACATATATATGTGTATATATATATATATATATATACATACATATATAAACATTATGATTCACGATAAGTTTTGTGTACATTTCAACTAAGTTATAAAAGAACTTAACCATAATTTATTTTGTATTTTATGATTGATTAATTTAAACTTTTTGCTAAGAACAACACACACACACACACACACATACAGCTACTTAATTTCGAAATACTATTTTATTTTCCATTTATGTTTTTTTTTTCTTAATTAAGTATTTGTAACTAAAGTGTATGAGAAATGCAAACTTTATTTTTATGTATATGTTGACAACAGTTTGTACTTATCTTAGGCGATGAGATTATTCTTAGTTAAGTTAAGTCAAAATTTTTAATTTAATTATTGAAAGATTTATACCAAAAATACTATGTAAAGCTTAATTTTAATTAAAAAACAAAAACGATGAGTAAGAAAAAATTTCATTAAAAATTTGCAAATACTTCACATTTTACAAATTTTTTGACTTTAATTATTAGTTGACTTTATTTTCATGCTACTTTTAATTATTTATAGTTAAACAATTGCAACCAATTTGAGAAAAACAGGGAAAAACAAAAACATTTTTAGTTGATTTTCCTAATTTGCAGTTTAGTTTCATTAATCGAAGCGTGAAATCTTCTATTAGCACCTTCGTGTAATTATGAGTCTTAGGATACGGGGCTTCTCTGAAAATGAAATCATTTGAAGCCTTGCTAAAAGTATATTTGTTTGGTTTTTCAACAGGTTCCTCCTACAAAATGGCCTATAGCAACAATAGCAATCGATGGATGAGAAGCAGTGCAAAATAAACCTCTATAGAATGCAAACTCGTAGTAGGAACTATTAATGGATCTCATGATGAATGAAAAGTTTAAAGATTGCTAATAAAAGTATTTGTTGCGAGAACTGTGCTTTGTTTCCATGTTAATAAATAAATATATTAAATAGTCCAAAAAGTATTGCAATCATAAGTTAATAAAGCGCATACAATTAATATTTAAAGGCCTGGGAAAGTAACAAAAATGTCGAATACCCTCAACAACAATGCCAGACAGGAAATTATTATTTTCGAATGCTGTTTGCTGTTGGCGCCAAAGCTTTCGGTAAGTTTGGTATTTGAGTATTTTTGCCGTTTGTAGTTTTTTGGTATTTTTTGAAACCATTTCATTTTATCGATTAAGTTTATTCACTCATTTTGCACAAATGAACTAGTTGAACGTGTTTCTTCGCGAGTCAGTGTTCATTCAACCCTACTGGTTCGAACAGGAACGGAACTGAAAAGACAGCTTCAAAAACTAGCGGCTTAAATTTATAGAAAAGTTTTCTCTTGCCAATTTATTAAAAACGCAGCTTAATATGTCCACGGCCCAAGCAACTAAAAACTGCATCACGCTAAAGGGCTCAGCACAAATCATTGTCGAGTACTTGAGTAAGTAAATACAAGAAGAATGGCGACGCTTATAAATCTCGCGCTCTAATTATGGCGTCCCGCCTTTGTTTACTTGCGAAATTAGAATACGGCATCAATTCGATATTGTTCCAACGTGGTATCTATCCAGCGGAGAACTTTGGCAACACACAACAATATGGACTGACCATACTCATGTCCAAGGATCCTAAGATCACAACCTTTCTGCAAAACGTCTTGAAGCAAACCGAAGGTTAGTTAACTGCGCACGCGTTGCATCTGTTGCGTTTTATGACCAACACCCCTCTCCCCTCGCGTACATACTTTGACGTGCCTTTCAGAATGGCTTTCCAAGAACATGATTAACAAAATCTCCATGGTCATCACAAATGCTCACACCAAGGAAGTGCTCGAGTGTTGGGACTTCAAAATGCAAGCAGAGGCTGGCGATGGCGAATCCAACGATCCAACCAAGCAGACATCCTCAAAGCAGCTGAGCCGCATACAAAACGAGATACGAGATGTTATGCGCCAGATATCGGCCACCGTTAGCTATTTGCCGCTGCTCGACTGCATTTGTACGTTTGATGTGATGATACATACCCTTCAAAACACCGAGATACCAGCACAGTGGGACGAAACCGGCGCAGTCTTCATACAGAACGCTCAGGCGGTGCAGTTGCGCTCCTTCTCCACTGGCTTGCACAAGGTAGACACGGTGGTCAATTATAAAATGAGCTCTTAAGTGATATATATAATATTTATTCTGTTTCTATTTACATAAGATAAACGAGTCGCGTATTTTTGCATATTACATAAAAAGCCAAATAATTGCATAGTAGTTGACCTCCACCTCCGATTTAATAGTCATCTAGAGCAGGAGAGAGAACGGAGAAGATTTAAATAAGAAACTATATAACGTATTCAACAAAACATAGGTCAGTTGGTTTAAGTAGGATTTGGTTTGGATGCTTGGCAGGGTAATCTAACACACTACCTATCCTAAGCCGAGCTTAGTTGTCAAGTCTTTGAGGAGCTGTTGTTATGCTGCTGCTGCTGCTTATTCATTTTTGTGACTACCTATCTAGTCAGTACCAAAGTATTTCTGGCCAAAATGATTGGGCGCCACCGGATGCAGCTCGGAGGTGAGAATCTGCATTCTGGGAAACGCAGTGACTACGGTACGAGCGGCGACAGGCGTACAGAACAGATTCGACAATATGATGCACTCCTCGGGCACTCCATGCTCTCGCAAAACATTCACTGCCTTTAACACAGTATTCCCAGTGGACATGATGGGATACATGAGCAGCACCTGGCGGCTACCAATGTCATCGGGAAAACGCGCATAGACCACGCGAGCCTCGTGTGTATTGGCATCCGATTCGACCAAAATCTTTCCAATGCGTATAGAACGACAGCAATCCCGCAAGCCCTGCTCCATGGCCTCACCGGATCGTATGATGGAGACGCCGCAATTGCCAGAGCGATATTTTAGGCCCTGATAAATGGCACCAGTTGGAGTTTCCACGTCGCAATCGGAGTATGGCAACTGATTTAGAGATTCTTCGATAACGAGCCGTATTAGCCGGTCAGCATAAAATTTAAAATCGCTCCGCGAGGTGTTTCTGTGTGCGAGACAAAGATTAGTAGGAGTTTAAACAAGTGACAGGCACTTACTTGTCGCGAATTATGGTCAAGAGCTCGGCCACTTGAGAATTTAAAGTAAGCAATTTTAAATTTTTACCATATTCAGCAAGAATCTCTTCTGGAGTGGACGATCCAATAGCTGTTCTCAGCGCCTGTTCCCCTTGCTCCGTAACCGCTTGTTCTTGTTCGTGCTCGTTGTTCTCTTCGGCTTGAGAACCGTTGCTGCTGGGCGAGCCACCGGTGCACATAATTATTTCTTTATTATATTTAAAATGTTATTTTAATTGGTTAATTTTTTTTTTTGCCAGCTTTGTTTTGCTAGCGTGCCAGCAAAATGTATCGATATATCGGTTCACCGCAGCGATTCTAATCGCAAAATATCATTGATAGCATCGATAGTGTTGCTTGCACGACAGTCAGGTATCGATAAACGCGAATAGTGCAATCGCTGTCCTAACTTACCTCGTGTTCTGGTTGCAAACAAAGAAAAAGTGCATTTTAACTATTATTAAATTACATTTAATTTAATTTTAACATTAATAAGTGAGCGCGCGTGTGAACTCGCGTCGTGCAGCAAGTTACGTGCACCTCTATATGCGTCTCATGGTCGCGTAAACGTCTGTGTGCGTGCGTGTGTGTATTGGCATTGTGTGGCTGTGGCATTGGCGCTCCGCTGCTGCTGCTGCTGCGCCTCAGTTTCCATTCATATTCTATTAACTAATAAACAAATAACCTTCGGGGCCGACCCGCGCCAGTGCGAGTAAGCCAAAACTAAAAATCAAATTGCAGCATTGACAAGGAAGTGCGTCTCCTTTCCGTCGCCGTTTCCGTGGGCTGTTTCCGTATTGCTTAGGCAGCAGCAGAAGCAGCAACAAATTCAATTGCAAACGTAAAACAACAAAAAAAGAAAAAGAAAAAAGGCAAAGCCAAAGTGTTTGCCTGTGTTTGCGCTTGTGTGTGTGTGCGTGTGCGTGTGCGTGCGTGCGTTTGTGTGTGACGACAAACACAACGACAAATGGCGGACGTAAATGATACAAGTGAACTCTTCGATCTCGAGCTGCACGAAGATGACAAAGCGCGAGACTCGGATGACGACAGGATCGAGCTGGATGATGTGAGTATATAACAAACTGCGCAGCAGCACAACGACCACCCCCACCCCCCCTCTCCCCATCCACTTACACATGTGCGGTACGCAAGTTTTTCCTCTTTGTTTACCTTTGCTTTGTCTGGCCCCCGCCTCCCAAAAAAAGAAAGAAAAAAACGCATTTTCTCTGTTTGGGCGCTGAACTCTCTGCGCTTATCTGCTGCGCAAAAGTCCACCACAGTTTCGGAGTGTGGCGTCATCAGGTTATTCAACATCTTCAGTCATTGCAGCCTCAGCTCAAGCCGCAAGCACAGCTCGGCGCTACATGAAACACTTTTTTTTTCTATAATTATCGCTAAATTTGATTTCAACATTAGGCAATTGAACCATACAAATGTCCTTCAAAATAATCAGTATCAATTACTCACACCCGTACCTAAACACAGACACGCACACACACACACACACACACAGACAAACAGGCCCGTCAGTATCAACTTGGGAATTACAACAACTACATTTTGAGCACCCAGTCGCACCCAGTTTTGAATTGCCCTTTGAAAGGCGTCTTTATTGATAAACTACCATCTTAATTCCTGGAAAATATATAGATTCATAATGTCAAAAAACAGGAAGGGGCATTTATCTTTTGTTTGCCGAAGATTAGATATTAGATACTTTTGCGTACATTTAGCAGACGTACTATGAGATAATTCGCTTCTTAATCACGTACAAGCAAACTTTATATACATTTGATAAATATATATGTATATGATTTATTAATGTGATTATGAGAACACTTTAAAAAGGCGTTAAGAGCATAAATAAGTTTGTAATTGTTGAATTTGATCAAAGTATCTTGAAAAACTAAAATTTTCGACTGAATGGGGCTTTTGTAACCCTATGCTTAAGATAATAGTACTAAATCGTATAAAACTTGAAGCATTCATCGTTCCACCTGGTTGTTACGTGTTGTTCCCATTTGTGCTGAGATAGAATGTGGTTTGCAGTGCATTTTTCACGTCTAAGAATAACGGTGGGTCACACACACACACACACACACACACATGCTCAGTCGCTCTTCGCAGTAAGCTAAACTCCCACTTAAAAGGAACGAAAACTCTTATCAGTGTATAAAACAAAATTAGAAAACGGAAAAAATTAACGGCAAAGTGCTCTGCTGATAAGAAGCAACAAAAATGGTCGAAGAAAACGTCCAAATGGAAACTTGGTAATCGTGTCGATCGGCCGCGTGTGCAGCATTATTTGCTTTATTTTCCAGCAATTGAATAAATGCAATCGAATTTTTTTTTCTGATTTTGCAATTGTCATAAATACTTGTGGGGCTGCAGGGCGCACGCCCTCGAAATGTGGACATTGGAAATTATGATGGATTTGTTAATTGGAATTCGGCGCCAGCATTTGAGAAGGTTGAACCAGTTGCCGTTCAACCAAAACTGACTTCTGACACCCGCATATGTGTATACACACATGTGTGTATTCGAAATGAAACAAATTTCTGTACGCCTTTCGGTTCCCCTGCGAGTCCAAACCGAGATGAGAAGTCTCCAAGTCGCACCCCGCGCCCCCCAAAACGAAGAGGCGAACGTCTCGGCAGCATCCGCAGCAGAATTGCCGGCAGAGTATTTGGCATTGTTCCGAGTTCTAATTTTAGTTTGTCATTAAAGAGAAGGTGTGTGCGTGCGTGTGTGCGTGTGTGTGTGCGTGTGTGTGGAGAAGTGTCTGGCTCTATATAATTATACACGTATATATATTTAGTCATATATATGTATAGCCGATCTACAGCGAACCCGAGGCAAAACGGAATTTTTGTGCGCCTCGTTCTGCGTCGGCGTTGCCGCTTTTAACGATTTCTCTCGGCCCCAAAGCACTTTCTCTCTGCCAAAGAGCGCATCACAATTTGTCTCTGTCATAAAGATACTTTGCCCAGTTCCAGGTAGACGCTACTTTACTCAGAGTTCGTTTAGTAAATCCTATACAATGTTTTCAATAAAGCTTAAAGATTGACTTCCATTAAATAATAGAGTTTATAATATGACTAAAATTTGTGTTTGGGATGCCGAAGATGGAATACACTTGTCAAAAAGAGATGCTACTTAAGCCACGCTCCACGTTACAATAGAAGCTAAACGAAATAGAAGCCCGATTTTAATAAGATTTTCCTGTTAATGCACTTTATTGCATTGATGCTATTGATGGAGTTCTTTGAAATCTTTTGCAAAGGAACAGCTATATGATATAGTCATCCGATCTGGACGATACGATAAAAAAGGCTCATCTTGTTCGCATGGAATCAGAAACACAGCTGTTATAAAGTTTTGATAGAGTCGGAATTATTTTGATTATAATACCCACAGAAAGGGTATACAAATCTCAAATATTAGGAATGTAGACTTGGAATTCCTTTTCTATTACTTTTAACCCTTGATTACCTGTTGAACGTCTAAGATATAGCGAGAGTATTTGATATATTGAGTCTCGATAAGTTTTTGAGTATAATTTAGATTGAGTATCTTTAAAATGTTTACAATGTAACTTGTGGGCTTTCAATAGCAGCTACTAATTGTTCAAGTTTTTTTTCTGACTCATTTGCATATTGTATATTCTCTTCTTATATGTGTCTCTCTGTCTTTGTCTCTCTTGCAGGTCGATCTGGAACCGGAATTGAGCATAAACCTACACCAAGAGTGAGTAATGCCCAAGTTATGTCGCTGGCAAATGATGAGACTGCGATTCCGAGGCTTTCGCAGGCGACGTACAGACGACGCGATTCTCTTCTGAGAACAACAACTGAACAAATGTTGAGGGGGGAATTCCCATATGTGTCGGCCGGATGATAATCGGTTTAAGGCTGGGGCAATAACGTATCAATTGCCACACACACACACACACACTCAGGCACATTATGATCGCCGCCAGAAGGAGAGGCACACCTGTCGTTGGCGGCAGCTACCGGGACTGATAACGCGACTGGCTTTGTCATGTGGCGGCGTCAGAAGTGTTTACAACTGGCAATTGACTACCAACAAGCTGTTGTTGCCCCGTCTAGTGGGCAATATGCCAGCCAGCCGATGTGCAAACACTCGATATGCTGATGGAGTGGGCTGTTAGTTGGCTAGGCCGAGGGGTTGGGCAATGTTACGGGGTCTGGGGGGCGCCAATTGGCGCGTGTTTGGCAGCAAACTTATTTATAGAACGCGTGGGTTGTCCATTTCCCACGCCAGCAGCAATGTACACAAAATCTAAAACACATTTGCTAAACTAATCGTGCCCCCTCTCTTCCTCTCTCTTCATCCTGCCCGGAGCAGCAATGAGGGCCAGGAAACCATACAGCTCTCCGAGGAGAATGTCAATCCAGGCAAAATCAAGTTGGGGCCAACGGATTTTGAGCTTAAGAAAGTGCTTGGCAAAGGTGGCTACGGCAAAGTATTTCAGGTGAGTTGCTACCAGAAAGCCAATTTGAACTTGTCAATAATGCTTAACCTTTCTCCCATAACAGGTGCGCAAAACCGCTGGACGTGATGCCAACAAATATTTTGCGATGAAGGTGCTCAAAAAGGCGTCCATAGTGACCAATCAAAAGGACACGGCGCACACGCGCGCCGAGCGAAATATACTCGAAGCAGTCAAGGTGAGATAATGACCAAGCCTCTGGGGTAGGAGAATATTAGTTGGAAAACAACAAGGTTGTTCGTTTCTCGTGTTCATTGGCTAAAAATATCCAAAAGAAATCATTTAGAATGCCATTCAAATCTATCTCTCTACATATTTCTGTATTGTTTCAGACAACTTAACAAACTATCTAACTATCCCAGTACATTTATAATTATATGTTTTTTACATAATAATTAAACTTTCTCTTATCTTACCCTTTCAGCATCCGTTTATTGTGGAATTGGTGTATGCCTTTCAAACAGACGGTAAATTGTATCTGATACTCGAGTATCTAAGTGGCGGTGAGCTGTTTATGCATTTGGAGCGAGAGGGCATCTTTCTGGAGGATACCACATGGTAGGCTAGTCGGTTCAGCTCCGTCCAACGGAAATCTAATCAAACATATATTGCTTACAGCTTTTATTTAAGTGAAATCATATTGGCTTTAGGCCATTTACACAAACTGGGCATCATTTATCGCGATCTGAAGCCAGAGAACATACTGCTGGACGCACAGGGACATGTTAAGCTAACGGATTTTGGTCTGTGCAAGGAGCACATACAAGAGGGTATTGTCACCCACACCTTCTGCGGCACAATTGAGTACATGTGCGTGCGCGCCCGCCAAGCCTTTCAATAATTGCTTAAGCTGTCGATTTTAAAAAACTAAACGCAAACTTTTGTATTTTATAGGGCTCCAGAAATCTTAACTAGAAGTGGCCATGGCAAAGCCGTCGACTGGTGGTCCCTGGGCGCACTCATGTTTGATATGCTCACGGGCGTGGTAAGAGCCATAAAAATATGACTCATCTTTGTCCCAGCCTAATGCGTCATGCGCTTCATGTTGCAGCCACCCTTCACCGCCGAGAATCGCAAGAAAACCATTGAGACCATACTTAAAGCCAAGCTTAATCTGCCAGCCTACCTCACACCCGAAGCCAGAGATCTGGTGCGGCGCCTAATGAAGCGGCAGGAGCCACAGCGTCTGGGCAGCGGACCCGAGGATGCGGCGGCGGTTCAGTCACATCCATTCTTCAAACATGTCAACTGGAATGATGTGGTAGCCCGACGCCTCGAGCCGCCCATTAAGCCGCTGCTGGTAAGCCAACAATTCGATATTAATGCCGAGCAATTAACTCATCAGATTTTATACGATTTAAACAGCGAAGTGAGGATGATGTCTCCCAGTTTGATACGAGATTCACAAGACAAATTCCCGTGGATTCACCGGATGATACAACGCTCAGCGAAAGTGCCAATTCAATTTTTCAAGTAAGTGCTAGGTGTAAGCTTATATTATGTCTTCCAAATGGGAGTTAAGTCAATCCTTATGCAGGACTAGTATAGATTTATGCGCTATGACCCTGCTATTCAGAGGCAGGCTAGGTTTATTAATAGAATTTTCTAAGATTTGATCCCTATTTCCAATTTTCCAACCTTAAGTATATGTAAATTGTTAAGCACGTTTCTTAGGTCAGTTTTAATGCTTTTTAGGGAGCAACCAGCAGGTAGGGAATTTCACAATAAATACTTTTCTTAAGTTAAGCTTAATGCTAGTCGGGCCAATCCTACAATCAGCGATAGTCGGCGCCGCATTCAAAGTGCGGCTCCTTTAGTGGTATGCCCGTGGGTCCGTCTGTGAACTCGCAGAAGTTGAGGCCAATGCGACGAAAGGGATGACACTTGCTCTTGGGATTGCCCCACTTGCCGCGATAGGTCAGCCAATCGGGCACCAAAGAGCGACCTGCTCCAAAAAAGAGATACGATTAATTAAAGCGAACAACTTTGCCAATCGCATACACACCATAGGAGCGCAGATTCTTATAGCTTATATCGACCGCCTTCCAAGTGTTCCAGGGCGTGCCAAAGCCATTAATATCGTACAGTCGGGCCACCTTAACGAAACGATGCTTGCCGGGCGCAGTCCACAGGCCATGGGAGCCCTTGGCGGCAAAGAGCACCGGATGATTCTTGAACGTGGTGACCGTTTTGGGAAAATTGGGACGCTGCAGGATGCCCTTTCGCGTCTCCTGGCGCCGAAACTCAAAGGAGCCAGTGAGGCGATTGTAGCTGTAGTAGGCGCCCGCATCGTGAGCGGAGACATACATGGCCTGCGGCTCGGCATCGCCGTTAAAGTACAAACTCATGTGCTCCCAGTCGCCCACATGACTGCCAATGTCCCGGCGGTGGCCCAGGCAGTAGCCGTAGACAGCCGGAAAGGGTATGCGGCCCAGGGGCCCCAGGCTCAGCGTGCACATCGTCTTGCCTTGGCTGTAGGGATAGAACATCCAATAGGTGACATGGAAGCCAGGCAGCTGTCCCTTGACCCGCTGCGTCTCTTGCGCTGGCGCATCGCCTATATTGTTATCCTCCAGATTGTCGTCCAGATCGACGCCTCCACTGAACTTGACATTGTCCGCCAGATTGGCTATAAAATTGTTCACTGGGATACCATTCTCCAACTCCGACTCCAGCTGCTGCTGCTGCTCCAACGTCGCAGGTTCAGGAAGCGCTGCGCCGGCTAACTGTGTCTCGCCCATGACCAGATCGTAGTCACTGAGCGGCCCATACTCTGGCATGCTGCCTGCCTCGCGCCTTACGCGCTGAAAAAGTGGAAAGAGTCGCGACGAACGTCGGACCGTCTCATTGCGTTCCTCCAGCGGATCAATGGACACCGGTATGTAGGGACCCCGTGTGCTGGCCAATGGTGACGGAGGCATGGCTTCGGGCTCGCGTTTGGCCGGACCGGGACACAGTGTGACCACGCCATAGATGGGCACTGGCGCCTCATTGGGATTACGGCCGTGGATGAACGATTGCTCGTTCTTGAGCAGATCCTCCATCTCGCCATTGGTCACCAGGTGTGATTTGGTGGAGTATTCGCTGAAGGGCACGCCCGGCGTAAAGCTGCGATCCTTGTCCATGGGATGCACATGCTGCAGAAACTCCTCAACGCCCAGTGGCATGAATTTTTCCTCCGGCGCCAGCCACACAATCGGTGCCCATTGCTTGATCAGGCGTTCAACTAGACGTAAGAGAGTGGAAAAACCAGATTAGCGCCATAAACTAAATTTTAATCAGCTCTCGGATACTCTGGCAATTACTTAACCCAGCTGTAAGCCCACACTCGCAATGCACACACGCACACACAGACATACGGGAGCTGCTCTACGTCTAGCTCTAAATTTGTTCGTTTTCCAAATTCAGGTGTAATAAATTTCACTTTCACACACTTGAAGCGGCCACCCAAAAAGTTACCGTACCGACAATTTGTTGCCCTTTCCCCACCCCCCAGCCCAGCCGTTAGCTACCTCGCACCCAGTTGTTGTGCAGCGGCTAATTTGCAATTTAAACACTTGCCAAAGCCTCTGTTTGTTATCGTTGTTTTGGGCTTTGGCTACAACTGTTCCATATAAATACGCGTACGACGGGAGCCCCGCTAGCGTGTAGGCCCCACCGACATCGATCATCTAAGTAAATCATGTCGAAAATTTCACTTCAATATTAAGTGAACAAAACTAGATAAAGCGACTTTTAGTTGCTCTAGAAAAAGTGTAGACTTTGAAATTTCTTGCATTTCCTCTATTTTATGGTGTTCTTCCTCTTTCCGCTCACATGCTCTCTCTGCTAGTTTTTCTCTTGGTCAATCTCCCTCACTTGTTTTCTCACTCCCATTTGCTCTTAGTACTTAGTAAACATTAAAACTTTTAAGACTTACTTTACTTCATGAAAATCGCATAGAAAGGCGATGTTGGAGAGTTGTGAAAAGGGAGAGAGTTTATTATATAAATTACTCTTTTGTTAACTCTATTAAGTGTCGCCTTTCTATGTGATTTTCAAAATTATAAGTAAATCTGATAAAATTTGATGTTTATTTAGCATGAGGGCAGAGTAAAAGTGTGAAAGCTAATTAGAGTAAGAGATAAGGTGAGGGAAAGGTATATAAAGAGAGTGAGTAACAAAGTAATTGTGAAAGAAAGTCAGGGACAGACCACAGCGAAGCAATTGTTTATGTTTTCTTAAATCATCGTCTTGTTGTTATTTGAGGACATGAGAATCGCATAGAACGGTCCCCATTTAGGTAACGATTACCATCAGCTAACAGTGAATGAACAGAACAAAAGCTTTCCTTTTCTTAAATAGCAGAGCATGCAAAGTTGGCAATACCCAAACAGTTAGGGTATATGAAATACGCCTAACAGCTGATTAGCTGCGTCCGTAGCTGTTGTTGTTGATTTCGTTGTTGTTGTTACTGCTAATAGATACCGTATGCATACCTACTTCTTTATCTAATGCCGTTATTTGAGCATATTGCAATGTTTGTTGTTGTTGTTGTTGTTGCTGCTGTTCATAGGCGACGGTGGAGGCCTCGTTGTTGTTGTTGTTGCTGCTATCGATGAAAGTGCCAGTACCGTCAGTTGCATTTAAAAGTCTTGTTGTCGTTTTTGCAGTGCTTGTTGCAGCAACAGTCGCTGGCAGCAGTTGCTGTTGCTGTTGCTGTTGTTGGGGCAGCGCTGTCGCCATCAGCAGCAGCAACGAGAGTGAATTTATTTTCAACAGCTTGGACATTTTATTTAAAAAAAGTCTTAGTTGTAACTGTCTGTGGTTGTTGTTGTTGCTTTTGCTTAAATACAATGGTTGAACAAAGCGTGGCTTTTATTTTAGCGGCTACCAGCAATTTGTTGTTGCTGCTGCTGTTTTCACACAATTCGATTGTTTGCCAATTTTTATTATAGATTTCTTGCACATGTTTTTTAGTTGTTGTTGTTAGCAGTTTGTTATGTGTGACTTGTTTTATTATTTAAAATTATGCAATTTCACACAATCGCGCACAGTTTTAAAGCATTTCCGCACGCACTGTTTGCCAGCCCTAGCAGTTTGACAAGCGCTGTGGCAACGTTGACGTCTGCTGCGGCTGCGACTGCGCTGCTGGCAAACGGTTCTTGTCCCAATTACAAGCACGCGACGCCGACGCCAACGTTGCTGCGCTCTCGCTTTCTGCACGTGCGTCTGCGCCTCGCGCTCGCTCGCTCTCTCTCTTTCTCTCAGCTGTTGTTGTTGTGACTGCAAGCACTTGAACTGGTTTGATATTTGGACTCCGGCCCTTTTGTCTCACCGAACCCGATAGCCCTGAAAGCCAAATGATGCGATGCGCCGCAAGGTCCAATCTCAACCTCATCCAAGTCCAAGAATGAATGTCAATGCGTTTGCATAGTGAAATTAATGTTTAAGCTTTTTGCAAATCCCAGCTAAGCCTTTCTCCAAAACGTCACGACTGCGCCTAATAAAACCGTATAAAATCGCAGGTGTCGGGCCGAGGGAGGTAGGAGAGGGGGAGCAATGCGCTTGAAATTTTTTTACACGACACGAAAGTTGGATTTTTCTTTTGGCTTCTACTTCTTCAGCCCGGCTATCGTGCGCACAGTTTAAGCGTTTCTTTGCGACTGGCCAACGAACGTGACTGAGAAATGGCCCTGGTTAAAGACGCAGAGAGTTGCGCTAACTGTTGTTGTTGTTGCTGCTGTTGTCGCTGCCGCTGCTGGCTCTGGCCAACGAGCAGCTAATTGCAGCTCATGAGCAGCCAAAACTGTATTGTTGTTTTTGCTCGGTTTATTTGTTTATAAAATGCGTTACGCTTGGCTTTCGGCGGACCTTTTCGGTTTCTTGTGTTTGTTTTTGTATTAATAGTGCGGTTTGTTTTGGCCAATTGTTTAGAGTAGTGCTCAGAGTGCTGTAATTTTTAACAGCATTAATTTATATTTGCTATTGAAAGTCACTGGACAGCTTGGGAGGCAGTGCACAGTTTGATTTTTACTATATAAACATCCTCATAAGCAATTGTTAACAGTTGCACATGCACTGCGTTCGCTTGTAAGCAAAGCTTAAATCGCATTGCAATAACTCTCAAACTGTATGTTTTGGAATGTTATGTGTATCACTGTACAGTTTGATGTTTATTGAAAATACGTATGTCCTTATAAGCATCGTTAACAGTTACCGTCGCTTGCAACCTGCTTCGTTCTCTTTCTTATAAGCAAAGCTTTAGGCAATGCCTCGCCAACTGTTGTTGGCACCTGCCGTGTGCTAATTGGAAAATTCTTGTTACAATTAGAACCTCTTTATGGGTAATTATTAGGAGCTTTCTCATGGCACGCCCGCGACTTTAGTGGGTCACTGCGGCGACTGGGGTGGGTTGTAATGCATTGTGATATGATCAGCTCCCAAATCGAGGCTTCAATTATAATTGCGCTCACGTACGGCTTTATTCCATTTCCAATTCAACGCGTCACGCGTTTGTGCAGCCTCTGCCCCAAGCGCTGTGGCGTGCCGGATGAATTTACACGCCAGCCGACGGCGTGTTTAATTATTTTATTGCATTTGTAGTATCCAAGTTTTTTCTTTCTTTTTGTTTATTATATTATGGTTTTGAGATTTCGTCAAATTTTAATTAGTGTCTCTCACGCTGGCTGCTAACCAAAATTATGCAAAATGTGTTACATAGGCGGCAGTTGGGTCAGTCCATTGGCTGGCTTGCATAATCCGTGCTGTCCATATGGCTGGGCATGATTAGTATGCGCCAGGGTAGTCCCTGGTACTGGCGGTTGGCGGGGTACTGAACCAGGGCAACGGGGCTGCTCCAAATTCAATTGCGCACGCGATCAGGCAAGTGGGTCGCATTGGAAACGGAAATGGAATTGACAGCTGGAAAAGCCGACAAACTGCGGAGAATTTTACTAATGGAAATATTTACAGGGTTTCACCTACGTAGCGCCATCGATACTGGAGGATATGCATCGGGCCAATCGGATGCCGGCGCGCTCGCCACGACGCACACTGCGACAGCATCAGCTGCCGGATAACAGCTTTCGGCTACAGTTCCCGTCCGCGAATGCGAATGTGGGCGCCAATGTGCCCATGGCCATGCAGCGGTCAACGTTGTTTGCCCGTGCCACGCCCCCACATCAACAGCACCAGCATCCGCATCCGCATCATATGCAAACATTTGCGCCGCGCCCATCGCCAGCGCAGGACGAGATGATGGATGTGCAGCAGGGACTGCCCATGGTCTAAGGTTACTATTGGATGTGGTGCCAAGGAGTCAACGAAGGCTAAGCGAATGGAGTGAAAATTGTTTTTGTTAAAGGAGAGTGACAGAGAGGGAGTGGCGAGAGAGAGAGAGGGAGAGAAAGGAGAAATCGCGTGCTACGATGAACGTTTTGTTTGGATATACATAAATACTAAAGTTAGAGACATACGCAAATACTATACTATAACATAACATATGCTATTGCTATAGCCAACTATATAGAATAACTATATACATACATAACATATATATATATGCATAACAACATATATATGTCTGTAGATTGTGAGACACTGAGAGTAGCTAGCTGGAGCGAGTTCCGGATCGTGTATAAATATTTATCAATTACTGATTATGTTTTATACTTATATAGGTAAAAGGTTTACACAATTTAGTTCAAATGTACACTTTAAACTTTTTTGATTTTTTATATATACACATATACTACTATATACATGCTATACACGCAAAGAAACAATATAATAATATATATGTTAGATACAAACACATACTTAACCAACAACATCAACAACAACAACAATAACAACTATTATTATTAATTATGTTGATTGCTTGAGTTCTATTATTTGTGTTAATTCTATTCTTAAATGCACACAGAGAGCCACAACAAATATGATTATGAAACAATTATGAAAACAATTTCTGTTTAGATTCGAGCTTTAAATTCTTGTCTAGCCATTTAGTAATTTTGATGAACCTTTGTGTACAGTGACCACCTAGTATATAGGACGAAAAAGAAAGGAAAGAAACAAAACAAAACCAAGAAAACACCATACAACAATTAAAACAATAATATAAATAATTATGTTAATGATACAAAACGATTAATTGATAATAATAAAAAGGAATATATGAAGCTAAATTAAATGCAAAGGTTTCCCAGCGTGAAAGTCGTAAATCGCATGTTGCATAAGCCAATACATTATTTTGTTCATTTGTCGTCTGTTTGTTTGTTTGTTTGATTGTTTGTGTTTATTTGATAGTTTGTCCTAATGAAGAAAACTCGCTTTCGGTTGCTGCAACTTTCTATGTTATTTCACTTAAGAGCGGTTCGAACGTTTACACTATAAAAATAAGGCATTTCTTAAAACAAGGCGGCAGCGACAAAATATGCAAAAAACATAAAAAGAAAGTCCTTGATGCTATAATAATTTGTTAAAATCCATTTACCGCGTACTGAGAAGCTAAACGCTGCCACAACAACAATAAAAACAAACAAAAACTAAAAGAAAACAAAAGTAAACTTTAATACAAATTAATTATAATAGATATGTACAATTAGAGTCGTGTATGTACTTTGATTATATTTTGTTTCAATTGTTCTTATATTTTTTTTTTTTTTGTAATTTTATCTAAATATTGATATTTGCAAACATTAACAAAAGTAAAAGAAAAAAAATCGCAAAAAAAATGGTAAAACATAATTGAAAACACAATGTCAAATATAATCAAAAGGTGCTTTGAATTGTTTAAAAAGACAAGACAACTACAATACAAAAAGAAAACATAAAACAAAAACAAAAAAAAAAAAAAAAAAAGAAGAGAAAAACAAAAACAAACTATGGAAAACGAGAACGACTAAAACAAAATAAAATGGTTATATGTGTATAAAAACATATTTATATAAACAAAAGAAGAAAATACCTCAGAAGCAATTATTTTTGTTAAAAGAAAAAAAGAAGAAGAGAAACAGCAAAACCAACTAAATTATAATACGAGCTAAATGAATAAGAAACAAACAAAAAACAAATATTTTGCCACAAATATTTGTATGCGATTTAAGAGAAAAACAAAAAACAAGAAAAACACAAAAAAAAAAGAAGAAAGTATATATTAATATTATAATATAAATATACATATATTTTTTGAATTGTAATACCTTTTCTGTTTATGTTTTATATGGTTTACGAATTTCTTTTGTAATTTGCATTATTTTCAATTTTGTTATTCAACAATAACAAAACGAATTAACAACAAATGGAAAAACAAATTTCATTGCGGCGCCTGCAAATTGAATAAGAAATGTCTTATTTTCTTTGTTAGTGTAGCCCGGCAAAAGAAAAACAAAGAAACCAAAAGAGAACGAATATTTGAATTGTGCTAAAACTTAAGTAATATATTATATGTATAAATAAAACGAAACTCGATGTTAAACAGCTGAAGAAGTAACTAACATGAGACCCAAGCAACACCCAAGAATGATGAAACACTGCCTACATGAAATGGAAACAACAACAAAAACAACAACAAACTAGCAACAAATTACAAACAATAAAACAAAGAGCAAATAAATGAATTTAAAACAAATATGATAGACAGAAACAAAACAAAAAAACCAAAACAAAATAAATTAAAGTCAAACAGTTACAGTTTGTATTCGTAGATAGCCAAGTTAAACAATTGAGACAAAAGCCCAGCAAACAAACAAGAGGAAGAGACACACACAGTCTTAACAAAATATATATATATATACAAAATCAACAACAAATAGAAACTTCGCATAGATTCTGTAGCTGCGATCTGCATACTAAATATACCGAAAGTTAAGCTATTTGTACAGTTCACAGAGCTAATTAATTACGCAACTAATTAAACGTTTGGGTGACTGGCTCAAAAAAATATAATTATATGAAAACAAAAAACAGTTGAAAACAAACGCAAGTTCACTGTCAATAAAATTATTTCAAAATTGCGCCAAACACGCGATCACATTGGCAATTGGCAAATGTTGGCCTAATAACAGTTATTTTGTAAGTGCGCCAGACATGTTAGTAACTAATTAAGCGCGTTTAATTACTAGAACGAACGACATTAGCAAAAAGAAAAGAAAAAAAAAAAACAGTTCTTGCAACTTGTGGCCATAGGAAGAGGAAGAAGTTGGGGTACAAACTAATGGATTTGCTGCTGCCAAAATGGAAGACAACGCAGAAATCCAAAAAACCACAAAAAAATTAAATAAAAAAAAAAAGAAGAAAACTGACAACTAATAATGCAAACAGCAACAGATCCTAGTTAATTAAATTGTACATTTTTATTATCATTAAGGTTTAAGTGCAGTGCATAATATAAATATACATCAGACTACACACATATATACACGCATATATATGATGGACAACAACAACAACAACAAATGTATATCGTAATAAATTCAAACTAAATTTTACAAAAAAAAAACTAAAAACTATTTTTTAGTTAATTGAGAACTCAGCTGTTGAATCCAACTCCCCTCTCTTTCTATATTATTTTTGTATCCATCGCCATTTCACGAGAATTAAGCGCAAGGTTTGATTGGGGCTTGTTTTAATATTTTGTTTTTCCCTGATTTTGCTTTTCTCTATAATGGAGGTGTTCCGAGAATATATATATATATATATAGACATTTAACTGAAAAAAGTTCTTTGTTTCTTATGCAATTTATTCTTAAGTTGTTCAACATTTGGGCATGCATATTTAACAATAAGACACCATTCCTCAATTACCTGAGCTTTTATTCAAGTTTGGATTGAGCTACAGCCAAATTTTAATGGCACTATTAAGGAATATTATTGTTTCTGAGCTCCGAAACCAACTATAAGTACTACTAAGGCCTTCAGCTAAGGCATCACTCGCCAAGGATTCGAGCCAGCATGCTTCCTTTTCATTAGCTCAAACTTGGACTACTATTCTACCAAGCAGACTGCTGCATAGTTGAGTTCTGCAATCGCTCCCAAACTGTAATTCCGCATAACTACCGCATTTCTATGGCGTCTTACATGGAGTCACACCCCGTGAAATCTTAGCGGCCCATTCAGACACGCAGCTGGCGTTGATTAGCATAAGCAAATGCCAAAAAAGTTTTGCACAGTTGCCAATAAGGCAAGGAAATGGAAAATAAAACAGGCAAAAAAGCGAAAGTATGTTAACATAAATCGATCGAGGTAGCTGCTTGAAAGTCAGGCACAGCTATTTTTAAGCCGTAAGGCGAAACCGCAAGGACGAGTCGCGCCTGCCACCGAATGCTGCATTGAAAGCGGAGCTGCCCGTGCGCTCCACCCAGGACCTGTGCCCAATTGGATTGCCAGGTGACATACACTCACACACACACACACACACACCCACACACAGAGGCGCAGCTGCCCTGGCTACCACACACACATAGAAGCCCACATGGACATTGACATGGCAGCATAATAATAATAAATACCGCTAGGCAACCGTAAATTCCTTAGCATGAATCGATTTAACTAACCCACACCACGCCTCGAGGAACAGCCAGCAGCAGGAGCGGCAGCTGCAGCTCAGTAGCAGTTGAAGTCGTTACAGAATCGGACAGAGACAGCCGGGTCGTCAGGTACTCCATACTCTAGCTCAACCGAAAGCAAAGTGTGCCAGTCGAAAAACTTACTGAAAGAAAAAACTCTCCCACACACACCTACACAGGCTGTGCATAAGGAATTGCATACGTAACAGTTAATTGCGCATTCGATTAAATCTTACGCAATATATATATATTTTATATTTAACCAAGCGGAATACTGTGAGAGATTCAGTGTAAGAGGCAGTGCATCCTTATCGATCATGTTGCCGAATTTGAAGCCACGTCGCATAACGGGCCTGCAGCTGGCCAGCAAGCATTTGGGTCCGGTGGCCAAGTGCCCGCCCAGATACTCGGAGGAGGATTGGGACTATAACAACAAGATCAAGTTCCGGATCACCTGCGACCAGGAGAAGCTCGCCGAGCGCATTGTCGAGTGAGTATTGCAGCTGCAGCACCAGACCAACTGCATGGCTTTCTCTGTGCCTTTCAGGGAGTCGCGTCGCGTGGTCGATGAGACGAAGGACACCACCAAGAACTGGCAGCGCGAGGTGGAGCATCATATGCGCGAGCGCACCAGCGAGATACGCTTCCTGGTCGATGAGCTGAATCGCCAGAAGAAGACGGCCGCTCTGGAGGATGAGACGCTGAACACGTATCGTAATCGTGTACTGAATGCCATCGAGTTTTTCAAGGAGAAGTCACTGGCCATATGCAAGCAGTGCCTGATCTTGCGCGAGGGTCGCATTGGCGTCGATCTCTGCGACGATGAGGTGGATCGCTCGCTGCGCCGCGAGCTGAAGGTCATCAAGGGCTGCCAGGGCCTGGCCGATGCTGCACTTAAGGAGGCCGAGGAGCAGATACGCAAGCTGCGTGCGGCCATGTATCTGCTGGACCAGGATCTGGCAGCCAAGGACAAGTCACTGGCAATTGACGAGAAGAATCTGAAGCTAAAGGAGTTTCAGCAGGACCTTGGCAAAGGTCAGGATTTGTCCAAGCAGCACTGGTAGGTCAGCAGCTGTATTAACAACCATCAGGCCTTTAACTATTCCAACTCCCATCCCCGAAGCCAATTCTCGCTGACCGAGTGGCAGGCTCAGACCTATGAGAATCTGGAGGCAAATGCCAAGGCTTTGGTGTCCGCCGGGCAGCTGCGTGCCTACATTGATCTGCTGCTGAAGCAGGTCTGTGAGGACATGCAGAACCAGACGGATCGCACCAATGAGGCCTTCGAGCGTCGCATCGCCGAGACAAAGCACGTGAAGCAGTGCCTGGAGAACAAGCATAAGGATACCATGGATCACATCCATCAGGTGCAGCGCAACATGAACGAACTGGAGCGCGAGATGTCCGACAAGCAGCGCGCCATCACACTATGCCAGACGCGCCTCAGCAATCGTGCCCATCGGCCAGGTCTGGAGCTGACCTGTGACATGGTCCAGGACGCGCTCTACAATGAGCTGCAGGCCCTTAAGGCCTCCGTCTGCAAGCTGAACCAGAAGCTGAACGAGAACAAGGCATCCATGCGCTATCTCATGCATGTCCAGGTCATGCAGGAGGAGGAGATCAACATCAAGGCAAACAGCTGCAAAATAGACGAGGTCGACTGCATGACCCTGCGCCAGGCACTCAAATACACATCGTTCTAGTCCTTCCACTAGTCCACTTCGACCAGTTCTCCACACACCATAACTTAATCAAATTCAAATTTAAATTGCATGTGCATTACCAAATTATCAACATGTGCATGGTTAATAAATTGAAATTCACTCCAAGTTCCAATTATGCAAGCAGGATTTTATTCGCATTTGACACGCTACTGAAATATTCACAAATATGGGGCGGAGATGGTTTTTTATACCAATTTCTTATGAGCCTTTTAATTCTTCTATGATATATTTCATTCAATTCTTAAATAAGTTATAAATATTAACTCTATATTTGATTAGTTAACTAACATACGAGTAGTATAGCATTAAGAATATGTTGCACGTTTTTTCTTACTTATAAACATCAATTTAATTTAATATAATATGTTTATTGGAATCTTCAAAAGTGCCAAAAGTGACTTCCTAACAATATTCCACCCGTTTTCCGACCGTGGGCGTGATTTATACAACTTGAATCAAACTATCGCCCAGTCAGTAGAGTTAATATATAAATTGAGCTATATATATATATATCAGTTAAGTCTATATACATACAATGCGATAGTGGTACTATGCTCTACACAGATTTATCTTAGCCAATGAGAGTCTCTTTGCATACGTGATTTTTGAGAACCGTTTTGAAAATCATCGAACAGTGCTGACAGCTATGATAGTCTTTGGAAGCGTGACGCTTGATGTGGTTATTGAGATGGGGCTTCTGCATAAAGTCCATCGGGCAGTGCGGACACTTGAACGGACGTTCGCCCGTATGACTGCGGATATGCTTCTGAGCATCTGAATGATCTGTGAAGGCCATCGGGCAATAGGAACACTTGTAAGGACGTTCGCCTGTATGAATGCGGATATGCCTACGAAGATTTGAACGAGTGCTAAAGACCTGCAGGCAGTGGGGACACTCGTTCCTATGAGTACGCATATGCCTATTAAGGGTGCCTTTTTCGTCAAAGGTCTTCCAGCATTGCATGCACTCGTACGTAGTTTTATCCGTGGTCTGCATGTGGTCCGTAGCTTTCTCGCCTGGGGCAACTAAGCAGCTGTGAGGGACGGGAGGTTTTTCGGTCAGGTTGCGCATTTGCTCCTTAAACATAGGATAGTTGGCTTGACTAGCATCTGTGCCTTCTTGCACCATATCTGTTTGGCTCAGTTGTTCCTCCATCTTCGGGCGATTCAATTCTGTGTCACACCCAAAAAATATGTTAGTTTCTATTTTAACACAAGAATCTTTGTTCAACCGTTCCCAAAGCAGCTGGTGGCTCCTTTCACATTTTCGCTTGAATCTAAATGCATTCACAGTGTCGGAAATACAGGAATGGCAAATCATTTTAGGTAATGGATCATTTGGGTTGATCTCACAGTCGACGCACTCGGTTAGCATTTCCGCCAGGCTGGGTTCCTCCCTTGGCAGCTGGCACTTGGAAAATATCTCCTCAAGGGGTTCAGTGCTACTCAGGCAAACTCTGCAGAGTTCTTCCATGTTTATTTACAATTAAAATGAGTACAAACTGACCAAATTTACTGCTCTCGCATAAGCTTGATAAAATCGATTTGTGGCTTGCAAGTATCGATACATAAGGAAAATTACTTTTGCTGGTCACACTCTGTAGCTTGTATTTTTCGAAATGTCTCATTTAACGGAAATCAATATAGCTTCTAATAATTGTTTACAAATGTTTATTTTGAAAATGTTCCCACCTCTTTCAGCAGCTGATATATAAACACATACAATTATAAAAAGTTAATCGTTTAAAGAGTGATTATAAAATATTGACAAGCCCGCATTTCAACTTACATTATCAACGGTAGTTGATTGTTTTGAGTTGTCTTCAGGGGCTTTTTCTGTGTGATCGAGAAGGTGATATTTGATATGCAGCATTCGGGTGAAGCTCTTCGGACAATGGGGACATTGGTATGGACGCGAACATTCTTCTGCATGAAGGCGAACATGCCTTTGCAGGTTTGAGGGATTATTGAATGTTTTCGAGCAATAGGAACAAATGAATGGACGTTCGCCTGAGTGAATGCGTATGTGCGACTGTAAATTCGTGTTATTTTTGAAGGCTTTCGGACAGTGTGGACACGCGAATGGACGTTTTCTCGAGTGACTAAGCATGTGCTTCTTCAGTTGATAGCTTAGCACAAACACTTTTGGACACTCTTGACACTTGTAAGCACTCTCGCGCATGTGAATGCGCATGTGCGCTTGCAGACTCGCAAGCCTTTTATATGATTTCGGGCATTGCGTGCACACAAATCGACGGTCTTCTGTTCGATGGTAAACTGCGTGCTCAGTCATCAGAGCCATGTCAGCGAATACCTTGCCACAGATTCTACAGCGATGATTACTTTCGGTGGCGTCAGCTTCAACAATGTCCGAAGTGCCCGGCGAAAGTTGTTCCTCCTTAAAACTACTGCATTGAGGCAGCATGCTGTTTTCTTCGAAGTTATCTTCCCAGCTTTCCGGCATAGGTGTCTCTAGCTGCTCCTCCTTCACGCACGCCAGTTCCATGCTTTCACATGCTGCCAGGTGCCAATCATCAGCTTTTATAGTTTGACTGCCCTCTCCGTTAAGCAGCCGACAAAATTGCTGATAACTCTGTTCGCATGTGCGTTTAAATTTGAATGCGTTTTGGGCATCAAGAACGCAGGACAAGCAAATCTGTTTTGGGAATGCATCATCTGGCTTTACCTCACAGTCGACGCATTCATTTAGCATCTCGGCTAGGCTGGGTTCCTCCTCCGGCTGCTGTCGCTCGGCAAATATTTCCACAAGCGTGACACAGCTGCTCATGCAAACTCGACAAACTTGTTCCATTTTTGTTTACAATTTAATAGAATAAAACTCTTTGTGGCCGACTGATTACATGCTTATAAACAATGTGTGGTATCGATACATCGATGTACTTGCTGGATGCTGTCATGTAAACTGAACTAGTATGTGCAACTATCGAACCTGTTGGACGATTAGAATCAAGCCCAAGTTATCGGTAAGCCGCCACAGTCTATCGTATACAATGCAACTCTTTACACAGCTAGCAATTAGTAGAAAACTCCTTTAGATTTCTGCCGCTTTGTTGAGTTATTAATTAATGTTAAGCTAAAAAGTGTACAAACCAGAAATTAAGGTAAATAACATTGTCCGTCTGTCCATTTGGGTCGCCCCCTCTTACATGTGTGTGCCTTCTTGCAGCTGGCAGCGTCCGCCGAGCAGCACACAGCAAAATGGAGTACAGCCACAGCCACGAAACTCGAAAATCAATAATAGAGAAAAACGAAATTAATAGTTTATTGCGCTTTTTTCTTGCTTTAATTGTTGTTGCAGTTTAGAAATTATGTCAAAACGCAGTGCTGACGATGCCAGTGGCACCGGCAGCGGAAGCAGCTGTTTGGTGGCTGCGGCGGCCGCTGGTCAGCCGCCCATCAAGAAGGTGCACTTCGAGCCACACTTAATTGGGCCGGTGTCGACGTTGGAGGAGATGGATATCAAGGTGTTAGAGTTTCAGAACAAGAAACTCGCCCAGAGAATAGAGCAGCGAATGCGATGTGAGGCAGAGCTGCGGCATCGCATTGAGCAGCTGGAGAAACGTCAGACGCAGGATGATGCGGTTCTTAACGTAGTGAATAGGTATTGGAATCAGCTGAACGAGGACATACGGGTGCTGTTGCAGAGATTTGACGCCGAAACGGCCGATGAGCTGGAGAACAAGAACGAGAACGAGGTGACCACCTCGTTTCTTACACAGCTGTCCACCTGGGACAAGGAGGAATTGGACGAAAAGCTGGCCAATCGTGTTCAGGTCTCTAAGCGCGCGGTGGCGAAGATCGTCCAGGTTATTGATAGGTTAATGCAACGTAACGAGAAGATAACGCATGTATTGAAAGGTGATGGTCTGGCCGGTGCAGGGGCGCAGGGAACGACAGCTGGCGGTGACGAGGAGCAGCAGTCTACCTCCGGTGCGGAGTCAGATGCGGCATCAACGGGGGTGGGGGTGCACGCTCTGGAAGAGACGTTAAAGAAGACTCATATTGAGATTATGACGGAGAATCACAACCTGCAAAACCTGAACACGTCCCTGCACGAGAAATTCCACACAATGTCGCTGAAGATGAAGGAGTATCAGGATGCGCTCACCGCCAAAGAGACGGAAAACGCTGAACTCAAAAACCAAATCGATGAGCTGCAATATGACCTGGAGAAAATACATTGTCGGAACGATAAGCTGGAGAACCATCTGGCTGAGGCCATTGAGAAGCTTAAGGCATATCATCAGATCTACGGGGATCCCAACAAAAGCAGCAACAGTGCCAAGACGCCCAGCAGCGGTGTGGGCTCCGGTGGTGGAGGTAGTGCAACGACCAATGTGAATAGTCAACACCTGGAGGAGCTGCAGAAGGAACTAGAGGAGCATCGCGAGCTGGCCAACAATCGGTTACAAGAGCTGGACAAGTTGCATGCCACACATCGCGAAACACTCAAGGAAGTGGAGAAACTTAAAATGGATGTAAGAAGTCGCCGCCAGATGTATCCAGCCAACAGCTAATCCTCTAATGCTTGCTTTTATTGTAGATCCGCCAGCTGCCAGAATCGGTCATAGTGGAGACAACAGAATACAAGTGCTTGCAGTCGCAGTTCTCCGTGCTCTACAACGAGTCCATGCAGATCAAGACCATGCTGGACGAGACGCGTAATCAGCTACAGACCAGCAAGAATCAACATCTGCGCCAGATCGAGGTGATGGAGAGCGAGGAGCTCATTGCTCAGAAGAAGGTGCGTAGCGAGATGATCCAGATGGAGGACGTGCTGGCGCTCATACGAAAAGAGTACGAGGCGTTGCGCATTGAGTTCGAGCAAAACATGGCCGCCAACGAGCAGACGGCGCCCATCAATCGCGAAATGCGGCATCTAATCACGTCGCTACAGAACCACAACGGTCAGCTGAAGGGGGAGGTGCAGCGCTACAAGCGCAAGTATAAGGACATCTCCACGGACAATGTAAAGCTGCGAAAGGAGCTGGATGAGGCGCAAGCCAAGCTCGAGGGCAACAAGCAGCAACAGCAATCGGCGGCCGCGGCGGCAGGTGAGGAAGTTAAACAGGAATCAGCAGCCAACGTCAAAGAGGAGAATGCTAACAACGCTTCAGCCGGCGGCGCGACGTCCATGAACACAGCCTCCAATGCAAGTGGCGACGCCAATATGGTCATCAAAGAGGAGAACTCGGCCTCTGCCGAGGATGACCTGGATGACGAAGCCAGCGGTAAAGATGTCAAGGACCCAAACATTAAGCAAGAAAAGCTGTCAGCCAGCGAAGCCGCAGCAGCTGAAAAAAAGGATTCGCCCGGACCGGCGAATTCAACAGCAGCAACAGCTGGCACAGCAAATGCAGTTAAAGCTGAAAAGGATACCAAGGACGGCATTAAGGCAAAGGAACTAAAGGCCGTGGAAAGTGAAACCGTGCGGGATCTAAAAGCGCAACTCAAGTAGGTGCCCACTTTGGGTTGAAGATCGCCCTTTATTACCATCTATTATTTACAGAAAAGCGCTGAACGATCAGAAGGAAATGAAGCTGCTACTGGACATGTACAAAGGAGTCTCGAAGGATCAGCGCGACAAGGTGCAGCTGATGGCCACCGAGAAGAAGCTGCGTTCTGAGATCGAAGAGCTGCGACAACAGCTGAAAAAGCTGCAGGAGAGCAAGCGAGAAGAGCGCAAGAAACTGGCCGATGAGGAGGCACTGCGGAAAATCAAGCAGCTGGAGGAGCAAAAATACGAGCTGCAAAAGCAGGTGGCCAATCACAAACCCACCGAGAATACCTGGGGCGCTGCGCCGGGAGGTGGACCCGGTGGCCCGAACTACACTCGTCCGTTTGTCGGCTCCCATGAGGAGGAGGCGTTGCTAAACGAGATGGAAGTGACTGGCCAGGCGTTCGAGGACATGCAAGAACAAAACTCAAGGCTTATTCAGCAGCTGCGCGAAAAAGACGATGCCAATTTTAAGCTGATGTCCGAGCGGATCAAGGCAAACCAGCTGCACAAGCTGCTGCGCGAGGAGAAGACTGTGCTGGAAGATCAAATGACCACAGCGACGACTCAGATCGAAGCCATGCACATTGTGTTGCGCAAACTGGAAGAGAAGGAGCGCAGCCTGCAGGCCACCGTCGCGTCTATTGAAAAGGAGCTGATGCTGCGCCAACAGGCCATGGAAATGCATAAGCGGAAGGCCATCGAATCGGCGCAATCGGCAGCAGACCTCAAGCTGCATCTGGAAAAGTATCATGCCCAAATGAAGGAGGCCCAACAGGTGGTCGCTGAGAAGACTAGCTCGCTGGAGGCGGAGGCGTACAAAACGAAGCGGTTGCAGGAGGAGCTGGCACAGTTCAAACGGAAGGCGGAGCGCATGAAGAAGATGGAAATGTCGGGCACAACCATCGACGAGGTGATGATCGAGGAAATACGCGAATACAAGGAGACACTCACGTGTCCCTCGTGCAAGGTGAAGCGCAAGGACGCCGTTCTCTCCAAATGCTTCCATGTCTTCTGTTACGACTGTCTGCGGACGCGATACGAGACGCGGCAACGGAAGTGTCCCAAATGCAACTGCGCCTTTGGCGCCAACGATTACCATAGGCTTTACCTGCAATAGGAAGCAGGACAGACTATCGATCATGAACACCGAACGTCTACATACAAGCCAGCTAATCCATTACGAGCATATTATCTATGTACTATTAATATATATATATATATAATTGTTTTTAAGTGTCGCCCCTATGCGACTCCCCTTTGTATCCCTTGTATACCTTGCGGCAATTATTTGAATTTTTCATTGTGGCCCCAAGCATCTCATAAGTTATGAGTTCCGAGTGATATTCTCCCGGGTTTTTATGTAGCTTCTAGATTGAAACTAAATCGTACGAACTTTAATAAATGGCTATCAATTATTTTCAATAGCATTAATACAACAATATTCAGCACAATTGTGTTCTTGACAAGTCGTAACGGGTCAGAATAGCTAATTCTACTTGTATATAAGCCGTTAAATTCTAAAACATTTCTGTTTAATGTATTGACTTTCACATCGTGTTTAAATCTTCCTTAGACTTTTAGTTTTAAGCAAGCTTATACGTTTTGCGTGGGCATCTTCCAATCTTTTTCCTATTAAAAAAATAATTGAAAGCCTCAGCAAGGGATGAAGGAGGTACACAACTCGTTTTAAAACTAAAATCTTGTCCAACAGTTACACTGAATCAACTAAGAAAATAAAAAAATTTAGTTACATTATTAGTTAACAACTTATTAACGTTCAATTCGAAAAGAATTCCATTTCTAATTGAAACTCATATTCAAAAACTACAAACTGGCGCGAAATAATTAATATTCGAGCGCATATGGGCAACACTCTTGTTAAATTCAAAATATGCGGCAATTTGGTGCAAGCGATACAAAGGTCACACTGTTCGCCGGCTAGCCGGCGTCTGTAGTTTAACATGCTGTTATTGAGACACTTAACATTATGTTAGCTGCAACAGCCAGCAGCAATACTGTAAACAGTTTCGTCGGTGTTGTTGGCCCGTGTGGGCGCGTTTCGGTATTGTCCTGTGCGTCGCGGCATTTCGACTGAACGGGTTTTCGCGTTGAAGCCTTTGAATGTGGCCCGAAATAAAAGTGCAACGTTTTCAAATTAATCGATGTGCCGTCCAATTTAAATTGTATTGCTGCTGCCTGCCTGCAAGTCGCTTGTGGCTAAGACAACAAATTTTTGCTAAAGCCATCGATTTTTCGCGCTGTTTAAACGCGTCTCCCTGCGTCTGAGTGTGTGTTTGTGTGTGTGTACGTGAGTGTATTAGTGTGTTGCGAGGACCTTTTGAAATACATACATAATTATAAAACTCAGGCAAGACACAGGCTGACAAAGGTCCTGACGCAGCAGCGCGCCATTGAAAAGTTCTGCCCAGCTGCTGCCTGTGCAGCTGCCAGGCTAAAACAACTACAACTACAACTACAGCAACAATGCCCATTCACCTGGCCTTTTGAACGTGCGTATGTGTGTGTGTGTGAGTGCGTGTTATATTTGTGCATTAAATTTGCACAAAATTTAAGCGTTTATAGATTTTCGCAAAACCCGAGATCAGCCCGTCCACAAACAACGCAATTCGCGCCGACCGCGAAGGGGAGCGCAATAATAGAACATAACAGACGTCCATTTGCAGCTCAACTCCAAAAACAAACAAAGTCAACAAGCGCGTGCGACAGAGACAGCGAATTATGCCTTGGGGGAGCCGCTGACATTTTCATCAGCGCCAACAACTGCAGGAACCACCAACACGACAACAACAACAACGACAGCAACAACAACAACAACATTGACTGAGTGTCGCTGGCACAGTTTTTCCTGCTGCTCTCTGTGGGTGAGTAACAATGTTTTTGTTGTTTTTAGCGTTACGGGTAGAAAGTAGTTATCGAATATGATGATGGAGGCTAAAAAATGGCGACTGGGATTGGGCATGGAACTGGAACTGGAACTGGGATTGGGCATGGAACAGGAACTGGCACTGGAACCAGTGTGTGGGCGTTCAATTGTTTGCTTTTGCGGCCAGCTTCAGCTGACAAACTGTTCCTAATGGCTTTCGTTGGGCTTGGCTTGGCTTGGCTGGTTGAAAGGTCGCTCCGTGCAGCTCCAGTTCCAGCTCCAGCTCCAGCTGGCACTTCATTTATGCGGCGTCAAAACTCATTTCGTGTGTTGCATGACTTCAGCGATAATCGATTCGCAAGCAAAAAGCAAACGGCAGCAATCAGGAAGAGTGCAATTTCAGTCAATCAATCAGTCAAACCGTCAATCAATCAGTCAGTCAGTCAGTCAAACGTTCGCTCCGATTATTGGACACATTTGTTTTTTTTTTTTCATACTATATTCATAAGCTAATGATCGGGCTAATGATGAGGAACGGATGCTCTAACCGTTTTAATTACGCATCCGCGACAACTTGCGGCGCCTGTTGGGCTGGGGGCGGGAGGGGGGGGGGGGGGGGGTTCAGCTGCCGGCCGGGGTGTGGCTGAGAGAGTTGCAGAAACTTCAGGAAAATACTAATTAAGCTTCATTAATCCGTTTGTCGTTTTGAATTGATAGAGAAAATCTCAAGTGGCTGTTAGACAATTTATTAAGTGTTCAAAATGAAAATGAAAAGAAATTAAAGATTAGAGAGTTGCTTGTGACCGCATTTACAGTTACGACTGGGGATGTACACACAAATAATAATCATAAATTTCAAGTGTACCAAGCAGTTGATCAAGCTTCGAATTGTGGAACAAACACATTTAATTTATACCCTTGCAAAGGGTACTATAATTTGCTCATGCAATGTGTAACGCATAGAAGGACACATCCCTGACCCACATATATTATAGAAAAGCATCAACAGCCGAGTTTATTTAGCCATGCCCATCTGTCCGTCCGTCCGTCAGTTTCTCTGCGAACTAGTCTCTCAGTTTTCAAGCTATCGTCTTGAAGCTTTGCATAGGTCCGCCTTTCTGATGCAAGCAGTACATATGTCGGAACCGGACGGATCGGAGCACTATATCATATAGCTATCAAAGGAACGTTCGGTTGTAGATTAAGTTCTAGTTTGAAAAAGTTTGTTTCAGATATCTTGACGAAACGCGGCTTGTATTAGGTTTACTATGCTACCCATATATGCAATCTTATCAACATGTAGGAACAATTCGAGAGTAGCTCAGCATTAACAAGTTTTCCTTTTCTCACATATCTCAAAAAAGTGTAAGGCAATGTCTACAAGGCTGGTAAATCTTTGCCATGCCGAAAAAATGCATACATTTCCTGCATTCTAAAAATCTTGAAGTAAAAATTGAATACTCATTCATAAAGAAAAACTTACTTAAATGTAGCTTACATACTTTCATGTAGAAATTGAATTATTAATCGAGAAAAAGGTATTGAATTCTTTTCGAGCATATCCAGAAAACATTTGTACATACGAATGATCGTCAAATGTCAAAGAACATTTTTCGAATTCACAAATATATGATAAATAACAAAAAAAAATGCATTCTGAGAAGGTTTCTATGAGCACAATGTTAACATCTATAACCTGTAGAATATTTTCCATCATATCGATCATATCGTGAAGCAGCTTAAGGAGTGGGAAACAGTTTAAAAGAGATCAAAAATTGATATACATGATCATCATTATCATGTATGATCTCACCTGCGTGGGATTAGTCGATTTGACTGATTTATGGCGAAATACTTTTAGCTCGATCTACCAAAGCTGTTGTCAGTAATCTATTTGCCAACTTTTATTGACGAGCAGTAAAACTGTGGAAAGTATCAATTTTCCCAAAAACGAACAGAAACTTTTGGTAGTGCGAATAGTCTTCACTGTACTTTTGCTCTGACACATTTTCATTTTCTAAATAATTAAATCTTATCAGAGCGCCGCGAAAATTTGACTTGTTTTTATATTTGGCGAATATCTGGTTGCATTCTAATGTGCGGCCTGTCGCCTTATCGGAGCCGATAACAGGTCTTATAAATACGCGCATATATATGTATATGGTATATATATGCATGAACGATTACCCTCGATTCTTGTGTATGTACACATGCTTAGTTGAATTGTGTTCCCGCATTCATCCCCCCCCCCCCCCCCCCCCCCCCCTCAGGCAACTCTTGTCAAGTAAATTGATTTTGATAAAACTTGTTTTTCTAGAGTGTGCGATTTTTTTTCGCACCCTTACCCTGCTCCCCGTCCTTCCCCCTCACGAACAGGCTTGCAATCAAATCAAGCCCGTTAACAAAAGCGCAAAAAACTTGTCAACTTTTTGTTTTGTTTATGCCGAATATTTATGATATTTACATAAATTAACGCTGTATTTTTGGCTTTGGCTTTGGATTGCGTCGATTGCCAATTTCAAGGTCAACAGCGAAACCTAACAACCCGCTTAACTGGAGCAGATGCAGATGCAGAGGGCAGACCCAGACCCTGAGAACTAAACACAAGATTGATATATTATATCATTTAGCTGATCTTTTGTTGAGGCTCAGTTTACATCGCACAAAAGGATTTGTGGCATTGCATTTCAAGATGGTCGCTGGCAGGAGGCTCTCGGGCGAGACAAGTCGGCGTCCTCACTCCAGGGGGCAGGCGGGCAGGGGGCAAGTTTTAACTGTGCTGGTGGCCTCTAAAAATGCTTTTCTATTTTCGCTTTACTGCTGTTTTATGAAGACTTCCAAGTCTGGTCAATGGTCAGCTGTAGACGTGGCTATTACACACGCCCCACACCCAACCCCACCCACCCCTTGTACCCCTTTGGTGGAGTGTCATGTGGCGCATGCCGCTGAAAAATAAACGAGGAACCCCTCCAAGCGTGAAGTGGGCTTCCCATAGTCGTTGTTGTTGTTGTAGTTGCTGTGATTATATAGTTAGTTATATGTGAGCATGGGTATGAAAAGTAACCGAGTGCAAGCATCGTTATATATCGCAGTTTGTGTCATAAAGAGTTTTATATTTCTTGGCTCGCATTAAATGAAAAATGAAGCGGACCAAAGACTTTCTCTGCCATATGACAAACAATTTCGGCTGTTGCCGTAATTGCGCCAGCAATGAGCTGTTAATGAAACCAAATAGACAGACAGCCAGTCAGACAGACAGACAGTCAGATGGACAGATAGATAGACTCGCAGCGAGTTAGAAAGATGGAGGGAAGCACTAGTCATCGTGCCAATATGATCCGTGGGCCAGGCCAATGAACGATCCGGCCTCAGCAGCTTAAGAAAACTGAGGCAAGCAGAACTTTATATTTTTGCGGACTTCTTTTCATTTCTCTCTGCCTATTTTGGTCTAAAAACAACAACAGCTAAACAAACAGTACACTGTGCAACCAGTTTTTGGGGTACCAGAAATTGTACCAAATAAAATTGTACAGAATATCAAAACATTTGACCTGATAGCTAGGCATAAAGAGACAAAATAGGGGGTTCTATGGATATAGGATTATATTCTACTTTATATAAGATTAGATATTATATACTTAATATTTAGATTCCTCAATGTTAAGTTGCTTCATATGAAACAATTTTGATAGTTAGAAAACCTCAGCCCTAACTCCTTTGGACTTCGCTTCTGATCAAATATTTAAAAACTCTTTCAAATTGTACAGAATCACAAAAAAATATATATAGGAAAAAGACAATATAGGACATTCTATGGTTCAATGTTCAGAGCCCTCATATTGAAAGAATTTCCAACCAGCGGAAGGGTTTTCGACTTAGGACCTCCTTTCTAATGAAATGTATTCCTTTTCTTTTTCTTAAGCTGAATCAAATTTCATATAAGATGTTTCTTTTAATTGGGCATATTTATTAAACAGTTTGTAAAGTCTCCATTGCCCTAGGTGGCATTTGTTTATATTTGGTTTACAACAATATGTTAAAAACTTAATTAGTTTAGAATTTACAAAGCGTTTACAATTTTGTTTGTGTATATTATTTACATGTCGCGTTATATATTTCATAAACTGGAAAAACATGTGCGCTTGCACTTAGTAAAACTATTTTTTTTTTTTTCGAATAAACAAAGCGTTATCTATATTATATATAATAAATATATTAATTGTATATAGAAAAAGCTTTAGGCAAGCTTTGACTTAGTTGATTTGCTTTCTGGGTGTGTTGCATGTTGCATGGTGTAATCTGTGGCACAGTTCATGATTCTATGACTCGGGACACGACTTCAACGCGGCTCTTTTTTTGCCATTTTTGCCTCGTGTTTCGCGTGGTTCGGTTGCTCAATCTTCGACTTTCAACAGATGCAAAACGAAACTTTTGCGTGCCGTTGCCGTTGACTGAGAAGCCGCCGAAAAATTGTTTATAGTTTATGGCACTGGGCAATAACAACAACAACAACAGCAACAACAACAACAACAACAGCAACAACAGCAGCAACAACAACTTTAACTTCAAAAAGCGCAGCGATTCAGTTGGTCGCTTCTTCCTGCTTGCTTTGTTGTTGTTTAGTTCAGTTGTTGTTGCTGTTGTTGTTGTTGTTGTATTGCCCAATACCCAGAGCCAAACCCGCGTTCGTGACAGCCCAGCTGGCCATGCCAGACGCTTGCCCGCCCGCCCCCTTGCCACACGCCTCTGTCCCGTTTGCGTCGTCTGCGTTCTCTTTGATTCATTAAACACGCGGCCGCGTTGCGTCCCGCTTCGCCCACTTCGCCCTGCCCCCTCCCCAGCTCCAGGCGCTGCGCACAGCATAACCAAAACAACCAGAAAGGGGCGGAGGAGGCGCGTCTATAGTCAAAAAATAAAAAAATAATAAAGAAAAATTAGAAATCATGGCTGGCCTGCAGGTGCAACGAAATGAGAACTCCAAAAGAGATAGAGAGAGGGAGGGGGAGCTAAAGAGAGAGAGAGAGAGAGAGAGAGAGAGCGAGTGGGGGGCAACAGAACCCGGAAGAGTGCGCCTCGTTTGCCTCGGCCTGGTCCCAAACCGAACCGAACCGAAACTCTTTGCGCAGTTTTCAATAGCTGTCCCCAGCTACAGCACAGACGCAAGGCACAAAACTGGGCGCGCAACTTGCAACTGCAACTCATTATAACTGTGCAACGAGCAGGGGCAGGGGCAGTGGCAGTGGCAGGGGCAGGGGTTGGCAGCGCCGCATCAAATGCGGGTCTGGGCACCGATTGTAATTCTCGGCACAAATGTTTCACTTCATTTGAGTTTCGTGGCTCGTCGTCCCTTGTCCGACGTCCACAGGAAGTGCTGCAGTCGAGCGGGCATGTTTAATAAACCCGAACCGGGGGCGTGGCAGCTGCCCACACACATACACACACACACATGTACACACACAATAGCACAGCTGTCCACCTGTTTCGCGCAGCGTGAGAATCGCCCGCGGATTCGTATTTCGGTATCAATTAAAATAGTCGCGACATTTGCGTTCAACAAGCCCGAAAAAAAAACAACGAGAAGAACAAGAGAACGAAATCCAAACAAATTGCTTGCGTCTGATGGTCTGTGGGCTGGGCAGGGCAGAGAGGGGGTAGAGGGGGCGCTATAGACTGGCCCCTCGCTAGACGGCACAAAATAAATTGCCATAAATGCGAGGCATGGAAATAAATTGTTTTCAATGCAACTACCGCAACAACAACAAGACTGAGTCGAGAGAAATTTATGCAAGTGAACGTATTTCCCTCTTTCATATACATAAGTTGCCCCAACATATGGCACAGAATTTGTTGTGCCACACAATGGATCTGAGAACCCATGAAATTGCGAGTGCATAAATATATATCTCTCTCTCTTTTAATATGCACAAAATGCTTTAGTAGCAGTATTTGAGTTGAGGCTCGACAATATCGTGAGATATCGTAAAATGTGCCTTTGGCTATTTAGTTTTTATGGCTGATAAATATATATATTTGCTCTGTGCGGCATATGTCTGATAGGATTCTTATTGGACACATTTAAAAGCGAGGAAAGTATGGACTATTATAGCTTTCATTTTTATATAGGTTTCGAGTACAGTTAATAAGTTAAGACCATATAAGAACGATATTCAGACTAGTAGTCCTGATATTAAAAGCTAAAACTATTCTCTAAGATTTAAATGTCTAAGTATAAGTACATATATAAATCATATTTATATATTAGTTAGTTTCCCAACCAGTTAACAATATACATTGCTCTAACTGTGAATCGAAAGCTTTTTAAGCATAATAGGGCCTTTAGTACTAAAAACATGATTCAGCTCTTTGGCCATTGAGTATCTGCCATTAAAATACTGTTTGTGGAAAAGCGTTACCAACTGTTTTCCTGTTGCCTTGCACTGCCAATGATTACAAAACGAGTTACGCTCCCTAATTCAAATTCTGTTTTAGTTACACCATGCGATTAAGTTTAAACACGTCTACCAAATTACAACAGACTTTCAAAAAAGGAAGAGAACGGCTTATCACGGGATGGCACACAATCCACTTTTAGATAATAAATCAATTATTGAGCAAATATTCCATTACCAGCTATATCTGTATATAGGCATAGGTAAAAATTTCCCAGCACCATAACTCGGTCAAATCGAATCAGATTTGCACGAGGCTTGGCTTGGTCTCAATGATCAATTTGGCATCTAAAGCTGGCAACTGTTTTCTTGTTTTTACGATTCTACGACAACTTTAATCCAGATAGGTATCGTTCCTGATGTTGATACTGTCAATACACATACTTTTTCATGACTTCAATGCTTTACAATGCGTTGCGAGATATAAACTCGATGCCAATATAACTGCAGATTGATATACACATCATTCCTGTTGGTTTTTATGCTCACAGTGAATTTAATTTTCATTTTTGTAAAAAAAAAATGCTTTTTAATATACTTGAGCGAAGGCAATTTTGAGTAAAATGTAAAGTTTATTTATGATGGAAAATTTTGGTTTATATTTTTGGAAATTTGTCACTATTATTAATAAATATTAATAATATTAATCTATCACTATTATTAATACATATTAAAAGTTTTCTTTTTAAATAATTATTTCTATTAATACATATCAAAGTTGTCTGCAGCTTAAAGTAAGCTTTCATTTCAAAATAAGTTTTCACATCAATCTACGCGAATCATGAATTATGCTGCATTGCATTAACTGGGCGCTGAACTGGTCGAACTGGGAAGCCGATTCGCATTGCCGCAATGCGTCTGACTGTCAACTGTCGCAGTGTCATTGCAATTCAAGCCTTCCCCGCCCCCCCTGTAATCATCCCCCCTTGAGGTTGCTCGACATGTGAATTAATGAGCAAAACACACGCAGCGCAGCATTTGCAACTCTTATTCGCACTCGCATCTACGCGCCTTTTTAACCATGTTAAGCGCATTTGTTGTTGTTGTTATACTCTGTTTTGAAAGTGTAAAGAGTATATTGGTTCAATAGATACGCATGTTTAAAAAAATGTGATAAAAGGTATGGCTACGCCTTTAAGGAGGCGGTAAGCTCATGATTTTCTGTTTATGCCACAGTCTTAGAGTTGATCCCTGGAAAAGCTAGTCAAATGTATTACTGCCATGGTGATTCCCGCCTCTTAAAAGTTCAACGAACCTTATTTCCTAGTTTTCGAACTGCCATTTGCCTGATATTGCGCTTCGAACAGAGTATTGCGCAGTCGACTGCATCTGACTTGCTTGCTGCCGTTTGCTGCTTTAATTAAGTTGGCAATGTCGCTGGCTTTATTTTTGCGCTGCAAAGCGCCTTAATCGAATTAGGCGCATTGCGGCGTAGGAGCCGCGAGTTGACCCCAGTCGTAGCACTCATTGATTGGAGTTAATGAGCCAAAACGACGACGACGACAACGCCAATGTGGCCCACCTCTATCTCTGGAGCGGCAACCTGCCTCTGTGGGTGGCACTTTCGCCTTGAACCCGGCCAGCAAATGCAGCCGGAGTTCCGGTTTATGCAAAACAATCTGCTGCCTTGGCATAGAACCGAGACTCGAAACGAGTTTCAGACGGCGGACGGCAACAAGAAAAAAAAAACGACTCACACATCTCAATCTTTCATTGTCAGGGCCATGGGGATCGATTCGCAGCGACAACTTCATCAGCTTCAGTCGTGGCAGCGCAGACAACTGAAGGGTTCGATGGCAAAATGTTGCCGCTCTGTCTGTGCCCAGCTTTGTATCTACAAGATACTTTTTCATGCTTAAACAATTGCGCTGCAGCCTTGGTTGTGTGTGTGTGCGTGTGTGTTTGTCTGCTTTATGGGTATGGAAATGGCTTGGCTTTTCTTGCTTCGCTTCCTCCGCAATGCCTCTTGCTGGGGGCACAAAGTCGCCGCCTTGTGCGACACTCAAAGTCTGTGCCCCTTCTGCCTGGGTTGTCGCCTCCGCTCAGCGAGCTTGAAGTGCCCTTCATTAGACCGCTAACCACTCCAGCTGCCTGGCTGCCTGGCTGCCCAGCACCACTTTGTCAGCCACATGGCACAAACGAGCTTTAAGGCCTCCTTCGAGCATGAACCAGCCTTTAACATGTTCTAGCCAAGGTCGTTCAACAGGATCCGTCTATGAAAAACTGGCTTGGCAACTTAGTCTCTCCTCGCATTCATTTTTTGCAACCACGCCCGAAAAAATGTTTGTTCGTTTGCAATTAGCTACAAATGAAATTCCAATTAATTTAAAATTGGAGCAACTTCATTATGCGTTCGCTTTTGCTGATGAATGATGATGAAATCTTCAAATTTGGCCAAAATCTCTAACAGATCGCATAACAAACAAGACACTAATGATGCGCTTATTAAACTGGCAAAACAATAACATGTAGCTCGAGGTAGTTAAAGTAAGACGACGTCTAAATGCCCTTTACGGCTTCTCTGTAGAAATATATTTATTTTTCCCATAATTCTATCAAAACGAAAGCAATTTAGTACTTGAAACTCTATTTCAATTTAGCTTAGCTTTTCAGATAAATTTAAAATTAATTAAATATCAAAATTTTTAGAAACTCCGCAAAGATTCCCCCCTTTACACATTTTGAAATAAGGAGAAAAAGAGAAAATCATGTAAAAATCTAGTTAATATTAATATTGTTAGCTATTTATATGGTTATTTCGTATGCATTTCTTTTCACCCAGCTAAAAGCTGGCCAAACTTTGGAGTAGAGTCAACTGCAGCTAGTTCAAGCCGTGGCCTCATAAGGAATGTGGCCAAGTGGAAAATGCCTCATATCAGATTTATAAATATTCTACAACAGATGATGATGCATGATGATGGGCTGAGAAACGAATCGCTGCGACAACAATGCGAATGCGAGTGTGAATGTGAATGCGAATGCGAATCGTAAAATCAAAAAGGTGCCCCAAAATGTGGCATGAATTTGAGGCCAGCGACAAGTGCTGCGCGTATCTGTGTAGTTTGGGTCAGAGTCGGGCCCGATTTGGTTTGATGAGGGCTAGCTCATAACTTATGCAGTGTCCCAGTTGTGGTGTCAGGTGTGAACTAGTTTAAGTCAATCACAAGAGCCTGGCGCAGTCGTCAGCAGCTGTCCAGAGCCGTTAGAGCAGCTGCAAGAAGTGGACACAAATGCATGTTGCATGTTGCGTGTGCGTCCAACTTGACCGCAAAAGGCTGCCCGAGGGGCAGCAACGAGTTCTGATTGCCGGGCCGGGCCGGTGCGAGGCATGTGGCATGTGGCATTCCTCATTTGCCAAAAGGTCGTTGGCGTGCGCAACTTGTTGTGGGGCAACGAGCAGGTGGAGCGGGGGCTGGCCAAGGGGGAATATGCAACTGAAATGCCAGCATCCCAAAAATACGCGCATGCAACATACAAAATTTGGGTCGCCTCGACGTGAATCACTCGCACTAAATGCGCTCTTCCTCTCTCTCGCCCTCTCTCTCTCTCTCCCGCTAGTGAGCTGCCATGTCCGGCACGCTGTTCGAAATGGAGGATCCACAGCTACAGCTACAGCAGCAACTGGCAAGCGATGTCGAGCAGCAGATGGCGTTGTGCCTGGCCAGCCTGGATCTGGGCGAGGGCGAATCTATGACTGTGGTGGCAAGCAGCACCATGACCACACAGAGCAACTGCAGCAATGGCAGCGACAGCGGCCTGGATGTGCCCAGCAGCAGCTGTTGCCTGTCCCGGGTCACCTTGCAGCGTGGCCTGAGTAGCACCAGTGGCGGCTACACCAGCAGCAATGGCCTGGAGGAGATCTACGACAGCTGTGAGCTGCAGCTGATGAACAACGTGTCGCCCAGCGAGCAGAGCAGCGAGTGCTCGCAGAGGACGCCGCCGAGACAGCGCTTCAATGGCAGCGTCAAGAAAAAGGTGGCCATGTTTGAGCCGGATGCGGAGCAGCAGCAATCGCCATCGCAGCAGGCAACGGGCAAAACGCAGGATCAGCTGCGCGGACGTGTGGCCAATTTGAAGCGCGCCGCCAGCCTGCCCAGAAACGGAGCGCCCGCAACGCCGGCGGCTAGAGAAAAGCCACGCACGATTAACTCCGGCTCGTTCCGTGTGCCGACTAACACGGCCACGCCCGTGCGCACACCACGCCCGCAGAAGCCAGACACCCTGCCCAGCGCGCTGAACCGCGCCCAATCCGTGCAGCGGTTGGCGCAGGTGCAACGCACGCCCTCAGTGAGTCGCGCCCGTACGCCGGGCACGCCCTCCTCGGACGACGCACGCTGGCCGGCGAATCGTGGCGCCGCCGGACAACGTCGCGGCATGTCCGTGACACCGGATGTGCTGGCCAACCGCATGCGAGGCAGCCCGGCACCAGGTAAGCTCCATGTTGCTCCTTAATCTAGCTCGAACTAAAAGTATGATCCTATGCTTCTGCAGGTGGCACGTTGCCTCGCCGTCGCAAGCAACAGTCCGTGGAGGATCTGAGCGCGGGTCGACTGTCGCGCAGCAATTCCATCAGCCGTGCAGCCATTGTGGATGCCAGGATGACGTCATCGGTGATGCTGATGCCCACCAGTCGGCGCAGCCTGGCGCCGCCTACGGTCACCGCCAAGGTCAATTCGCTGCGTCGTCCACAGCAGCAACATCAGATGGCTACGCCCAGGACACGCATCTACCACGAGACGGCGGTGCAAACGGCGCTGACCAGCGAGGATCTGGAGCAGGTGCTGGGCGGTGGCCTGCTGCAGACGCGTGCCCTGGATGCCGTGGAGCAGCTGGATCAGAGCACACAGGCGGAGCCGGATCAGCGCGATCATGAGCTAGAACAGCTGCGCCAGGAGGTGCGTCAGCTCAGCGGCAAGCTGCAGCGCGAGCGCGAGGAGAAGCTGGCCATGCAGCAAGAGCTACATCTGAACACCGAGCGTGTCATGGGCATGCTGGAGCTGGCGCGCGTCGTCAGCGCCAGTGCGGGCACGCCCACCTCCGAGGACAGTGGCGATGGCAGCGGCCATGACAGTCTGCTCATGTTGGAGTCACAGATCCAGATGAGCGGCCACGAGCTGATCGAGCGCCAGCAGGAGATTGGACAGCTGCGCGAGCTGTGCCGCGCACTGCAGCAGGAGATGCGCCGCTCGCTGGCCACGCAGCAGCTGCTGCTGCAGGAGAAGGCCGCCATTGAGCAGGAGTCCAGCGAGCTGCAGGATTTTCTCCAACACGAAAAGGCCGCCCAGTGCGATGCGCTGCGTGAGCTGGAGACGGAGTATCTGGCGGCCAAGGCGCAGCTGGCCAATCGCGAAGAGGAGGCGAAGGTGTTGCGCGACGAGTGTCGGCATCTGGTGCGCCTCAACGAACAGCGTCGCCAGGAGAACCGCCTGCTGCAAACCAAGTACGCGGCGCTAGAAAACAAGTCCCGGGAGCTGATACATCAGCAGAATGCGGCTGTGGCGGGCGCCTCGACGGCCTTGTCAGGTCTGCATGCACGGCTGGACAGTCTGGTCGAGCAGCTGGTGTGCTCCTATAGCATTTCCGAGCAGGATTTGGAGGTGAGTTGTGATTACCATTTTGACCAAGACTTCAACTAAAGTTGCTCTCGCAGGACACACGTTTCCAGGCGGAGTCGCTAGCCGCGGAAACGGAGCACGCCCAGAATGGCCACAAACCCAACGGTTTGGATTTGCCTCTCAGTCCAGCGTTGCCAGGCGATGCCCTGCACACCTTGGTCCTGGCCAGCGACGGTTCGCTGTCGCCGCAACGCAATCAGTCCTTTATAGCCGCCGTCATTGGTGCCATACGCCAGGCCACCACCCATTCGGGCAAGCGCCTCTCGCTGCGGCAGGCGGGCAAACGGCATGGCCAAGCGGCAGGCTCGGGAGCAGTCGCAGGCGCAGCACATGCCACGACAATGCTCAACAGCAACGAACCGGCCAATCATAATGGCAATGGAGGTGAGCCGCTGATAACCATATGTAATCTATATAATAACAATCTTATATTCTGCTTCGCAGACGATTCCGATTCCACGGAGATGCTAGACTCTGAAACGGAGGTAAGTGAAGCTGCAATCGATCTGTAAATTTACGTGCTCACACATATTTATTGTTGCTTGCAGCCTTGCCTTCTCATGATGGATAATGTGCTCGAGGATGTGGTGCAGCCGGATTCGCACTCACACAACATGGTTTCCTCCTGCACGGGCATGATCTCTCAAATCGAGCTGCCCACGGAGCTGGTCAGCCAGTGCAGCCAGCAACAGCCAGCTGCAGCTGCAGCTCAAGGCGATGATTCACTGCAACAGCTGTCACAGGCCATCACCAACCGACAGCAGATGGAACTACACGTACACAAGCTCAGCGTGCTGCCCAACAGGTAAGCTGCACAATTTACCATCCAAAAACCTTTCACTTCTGCAAACTGGTCCCGATTCAATGTACTGCATCCCACCTCCCGCTTTACATAGCGAGGCCAATGTCAAATGCAAACTAAGACTAAAGGGGCTTAGACTATCTCTTGCTAAATTGTTTCGAACAGACTCTGCGCAGCAATCTCTGTAATGTTTGTTGTCATTATCACAGAGGACCTAAAACGGTTCATGCGGGGCATAGTTAGTTAAACAAAATTTAAGCGATATGTGTTCACCTAGTAGGGAAGTGAAGTTTTAATTGGCCAGTAAGCCCAGTTTAATTAAAAACGGAAGATAAATCATCAAATGTCTACTGGAGTATGACGGTAACCGCACACAAGGATCCCAGCTTAATCCTCGTAGAACAAAAAACAAGAATTTTTGTACAGATTCAATTCTGTTTTCGTTTTTGGATTATTATGGCGACCATACACACGAGGCATGCTCAAGGATAGATCGTATCAGAGATTTTAAAAGGATCTTTCTTGTGAACGGATCGTCAAACTCCATAGACCATTCACGTCGTCTTGTAATAGATGACCCCATAACCCTAATTCCCATATGTAAAACACAACATCATCAACACACATCAATACTCGAGAGTGACACCATATCGAGGAAAGAGAAAAGGATAGGGAATAGGAATCATTTTGGAAGCAATAAGGAGTAATAAACGTTCTGGATTATATTCCTTAAACCATCAAACACTAGGGTTCATCCCCCATGTTTGGAAAGTGAAATAATAGAGCCGGATATATGTTGCAGTTGAGATATTACGATTCTTTTAAAGGGAATTTGGATAGTTTGGATAATTTGGAAATACGTCAATAGTTTTGGAATGATTAACGATTTTTTCCGTATGGTCCAAGCAGCAATCGCGATCAGTGCAACACGGAGGAGCTCAGCTGTCATGACTCGTTGGCCGAGTTACCCTCGTTGATGGAGTACAGCACGGCGCAGGCGGTGGTCGATCAGGTCATTGAGGTGGACACGCTGGTAACCAAGCTGCTGAAGGTGCTGCGACTTGTGCAGCTGGACAACGACAATTGCATACAGCAGCTGATCCTGGACAAGTGAGTGGATTACAATGGGATCCGAGAAGTTCGATTCACGCTGGAATTTAATGCTCTTACAGAAACAAACTGCAACAGCATAAGGAGGATATGCTGGAGAAGCTAAAAGACTTGGAGGATGTCAATCTGAAGCTGCAGGACGAGCTCATGGACGCCACCCAGGAGCTGATGATCAAGGGCAGCGATCTGAGCGGCGCCAAGGCCGAAATGCAGCGACATCGCAACGAAATCGACGTAAGGTTTTAGCCACGTTCTCTAGTAAACGAATTATTCTTGGACATTACTTTTTTTTTGTTGTGTTGCGCACCCTTCGAAGACATTTCTATATATCGTTTATCGTTTAGTCGCCAGATATATAATCATATGTTAAGCACGCGCAGCCGATGCAGCCGATCTTATCTTATTTTAATCGTACTTTTAGTCACATCTATTATTTGATTTAGAATAAACAGAACTCTTGGCCTTATTTATATTTATATTTGAGTCGATGCATTGCATCGATCTGATCAGATTTTGTCATCTATCTGTATAATTTCTTGTACTTTGTTTCTCATGCCAACCATTTGTACACCTCATTCGTATTCATCAACGGACAGTCACAAATCAAGTTCAAAAACGCACTCTTTCGTTTCAATTGAAATCCGTTTTACTAATTGCCATAACGCCCCTAATACTGCTCCTGCTCCTGATGCTGTTGCTGGTACTTCACCTATTCCTGCTTCACTTGCTGCTTTTGCCTGCTGCTGTTTCTGACAGCGACTTAATGAGGATATCTGCACGCTGAGCACACTCTGCAGCAGCTACAAGAAACTGTCGCCCACCACAGAGTTTCCGCCCATGCAGCTGCTGTCGCCCAACCAGGCGCCCGAGCAGGGCGACGTCTTGGGCATTTTGAATCTATTGAAGATGTGGCATACGGACGGACAGCTGCAGGATGCGCGTGTCAGCAGCTATTTGCGCAGCGTTTGCGGCAATCAGCTGACGGTGATTTGGGACTTTCTCTTCTTATTGATATCCAACATATAATCATCATCATTCATTCACCGACCAGGTCAACACTCTGCCGCATCAGGAAAACAACTATGTGGAACGTCTGCGCATCTATGCCAACCAATTGGAGCATGTGACGCGCGTCCTGGACGACTGTCAGTGCCTAGAAGATCATACGCCACTGCAGCAGCTGCGTCGGGACATGGAAATCGTGCGTCTCAATGCCAACTGGACGCAGCTGTTGGAGCTGAACGAGGAGCGGGATCACAATGCGAATGAAGCGGATGTGCCCACGTCCAGGTCTTGAATTGTGTCAAATTGTTGTTAATTATCTAGTTACCTATTAGTACTTAAAAGTTGTTCAATTCCACGTAGTTAGAAACGTTAGCGTCCAGCTCGAGGCAACTAAAGCCGCAGTTTATTTTGCTATTGGAAAGCCATTAATCAAATAGGATAATCTAATTAGAACTATTTCAAATCTCAATTTTTTTCAAAAATATCTTAATGTTTTGTGCTAGAATTATGCAAAAGCTAATTGGGAAGAATAGATATTTTTGGCAAGTCGAAAAGTAAATACCTTTGTAGATAGGCTTTATATTTAAGCGAGGTCAGCCTAGAGAAGTCAGATGGGAAAGCTTGTGGGAAGCATTGTAAAACTCGTAGTTGCTGGGCTAACTGAGATAACTTGACGGATATGTTTTAGCCAATTCTTCCTTTTTTGATATTCGATCTTTCTGAGATTTTGCTCATACAGTTAAAGCAGCTTCGACAATGCCAAGTTTGGGCAAGATATCTTGAATAACTTAAAAGTTGCTTATACAAGAACTTAAATTTCTGATCAATCATGTCATTTATATGATATAGTATCCGATTCAGGCGCTTGTAACTGATCGAGATATATATTCTCGCTTAAGGCATTACACATTCTGTGGCAAAAGTACCATACGCTACTCTACAAGGGTATCAAAAGAGTTTAATTTAATTTCTGTCCGAACTCCCGCTGCCTACTTTCGAGCGCTCCGTCAGATTTGTGTTGCATACACTTAGGCAAAAGGCAACAGCCTGCATTTTGTGCCATGCATTTGAAATGTATTATTAAAATTGTTAGAAGGCAGCATTTGGGGCGTGGCTAACTGATTAAAAGACGATTTGTTTTTGATTTTGTTTCGATAGAAAGTTGTTTGTATAATACACGTACAATAAATAAGCATAAACTAAATGTAAAAAAAAGTTAACTAATTTTGAAAAAACAATTTCGCACAATTTTTGTAAAATCCCTTGAATTGGTATGGTACTATATGCTAGATATAAGTCTATAAGTATGGGCATATATATATAACATGTACTCGTATATGGTATATATGTGTATATATATGTATGTATGTTTGTATATATATAGACAGCTATAAGTTGCGGCCGCCGCGTTTGTCTTTTATGTGTGTGTTTGTGGTCTTTACAATTACAAATAATCTCACAATGTAGGTTCAGGTTGGGTGAGGGATCGGCATAGGCATAGGGATAGGGATAGGGCTGGGGATTCCTTGCCAGCTAAAAGGAGGGTTTGCTGCTGCCAATGCTGCGTGCGGGCAGGCTGTTTGTCTTCACCGTGGGATTGTCGCGCGCCTGCGAGTGGGCGACCACAATGCTGAGGCACTGCACCCATTCCTCGGCGTTTTTGCCATCCTTGGGCTTGAGTATTAGGGTCTGATCGGCCGTGAAGATCTCAAAGGCCTTCGGTATGTTGCGTGCGCCGCGTGAAACCTTAACGGAGCGTATTTGATTCACATCGATGCTCTCGCCGCCGCTCTGAAAATCGCTTGGCAATTAGTAGGTTGTTATTTCCAGGGATTTGTTTTGGATACTTACGGATCCCTTGCAGGACAGATGTGCGCCCGAGAGCGTAAAGTAGCGTGTGCGCCAGCGCCTAAATAGTCGCCACTTGCCCTTCTTCTCCTTCAGCTGACCCTCAATCATGGGCTGATTGCTGCCGTTCAGAAAGCCCACCGCCTTGTCCGGATGATTGCACAGAAAGCAGCCCCACTGATACTCCAGCTCATTGCAATTGGGATTGGACTTGTCCGTCTTGGACACCTCGAACACATCCAGAAAGCCCGAATGACGCAGCTCATTCACAAGTATCTCGCGGTCCTACGGAAGGTGTCAAATGAGTTGAGCCAAATATTTATATTTGTATATATTCTCGACCTACCTTGACCTGGGGAAACTGACTGGTGACCAGCTCGGTGAAGCTGCGATTCTCGCACTTGAGTATCTGCCAGATATTCTTCAGGTTGCTGATGCCCGGCTCTCGAGTGCTGAGCACACATTTCTCCTTGACCTAAAGGAATCACAGGAAAGTCCGTTAGTGGAAATATCCCTTGGAGATCCGGGTTGTCACTTACAAAGTGTCGCACTTGAAAGTCAAGGAATATCATGTGTATCCAGGTCTTGGGATTGCGTGTGCGCATCGTAAAGCACGTCTTGGAGTATAGGCAATGAGGTCCACGTATCTGGCAGGCGAAATGCAGCTTGGCCACCTTCTTCCGGCGCTCTGCAAATTCATTGGAAACTGTGTGATGTGTGTGTGTGTGGGATGAAGTAGTGATTGAGAGAACAGGTGTGTAGGTGAACAAGAGAGCACAGTGGAGAACGGCGGGGAGAATAAGTAATTGAGAGGAGCATAATTTAATGGACAGACTCACCCTCAATGCTGCAGCGCGTCGGTGGCGGTAGGTGCTGCGACACCTCGTCCATGTATGACTTGATCGAGATAAAGTTCTTCTCGCAGAACTGCTGCACGGGATCACGCATTATCTGATATGGCTCGAAGGTGCTCATGCGCTGATCCATCACGCTGTTGGCATTCAGCAGGGTGCGGCTGGTGTTGTCGCTGCGCCGCGGCGCCACATTGGTGGTGGTTGTGGGACCCGAGACGATCACCTCGCTCTGCATGGGAAAGGAAGAGTTTAACAACAGATGTGAAGAGGAACTGGTTTGGGTTTTAGGTACATTGCCATTTACGGGTAGCTTCATGACGGACTTGGCATTGCCATTGCTGGAGGATTGCGGCACAGCTGGCGATGCATGATGCACGGAGACTGCGTTCGCAGCACTCGCCGCCGCCGCAGCAGCTGCTGCTGCTGTCGAGGCTGCCACGGATTGCGGTATGGATATGGAGCCGACGGATTGATTCAGTGCATCTGTGCTGTATTTCATCAGCACCGTGCTGGAGTTGAGCAGCGTAGAGGGTCCCTGCGAATGCGGACGCACCTTGGACGGCGACGTGGTGACTGTGACACCGCCCGAGGTCACCGGTATGCCGTGCTTATTGTGCCCGGTGATGATCACATCGTTGCTTAGCGGCGGCACCGGCGTCACGGGCGGATTACTTGGCGACGTCGGCGTCTTGGGCATGGCGCCCGTCTGAACCACAACGTTGCTATTGGAGCTGCCGCCAGGCTGTTGATTGATTTGTGAGTTGCTCAGACGCGTCATGCTCTTGTGCAGACCTCCAACGGAGCCGCTGGCCACGTTGAGCCGGGTGACGCTTCTGTGTGTATTGCTCGCGGGATGCAGGCGTCCAGTGCTGCGGGAGTCGCCCAGCTTAACGCGTCGCGTGTAGCCCGTATGCGGAGGTGTGGGCGTGGCCGTGGCAACGGGCACAGCCGCTGGCGTTGAGGTGGCCACCGGCGCGGGCGCCGCACTGGGCGTGGCGAGCGTGGCGTTAACCGCGTTCGGCTGCGGCACAATGTTGGAGCTGCTGCTGGCGGGCGTAGCAGTAGGAGCTGTAACGTGCAGGGCAGTCAATGGAGATTTAACTGAAGGGATTGAAGTGTAGGTGCCTTACCTGGCTTGATCTGTGTGCTGGTGCTGGCGCTGGGGCTGGAGCTGGGACTGGTGCTGCTGTTGAGGCTTACAATGGTGACACCGCCAGAGATCTTGTTGCCCGCGGCATTGCCCACGTCATGCTGGGAGCTGAGCGCCGCATTCTTCTGACGCACACAGGCGAGCACCTTGTCCGTGAAGAGCACGGGATAGGCGGAGCAGAGTCGCGTCGCCTCCTGCTGCAGCAGCGCCTGGGTGGGCAGATGCTCGAGCACAAAGTCCAGTGCCTGTTGCGCCGTCTCCTTGCTGCCAATGCCGGACGTGGTCAGTATCTGGGCGCACAGCGTTACGGTGCTGGGATTAGTCTTTGCAGCCAGACGCAGCTGATCGAAGTGCTCGACCAGCAGGTGAGGAGCATGCTGCGCCAGCTTGAGTAGGATTTGCATGGTGATGTTGGAGGTGTCGCTGTCTTGGAGGAAGTCACATAGCTGCGGCACACACGACTCCAGCACTGCCGGCGACTTCTGCACAATCAGCAAATAGAGCTGAAAGACTGCCATGCGCTCCTGGGCGTCGCATTGGGGCAGCAGTGGAATGAGCAGCGGCGCGTGCGGCGTCACCGTCTCCGGGGACACCTCGTACACCTGGGAGAGCACGCGCAGCAGGCCATAATTGCCGGAGAGTATGGAATCCATGATGGGATCCATGAAGTCTATCAGCAAATAGGCATAGTCGATGGCGGCCAGGGACAGGTAGCTGGCTAAATTCCGCGACAGCTCCTTGTTGCCCTTGGGCAGGAACTGCACGGCAATGGGCAGCGCAATTTTCATCAGTTCTTTCTTATCATAGTTCTACGAATGGCAGGAAAAGAGTTATAGAAGGGTTCCAATTTGGTTTATCACGTTGCGGACTCACTAAAAATATGCTAGATACAATGTCTGCGGCGATCTTGGCATGTGGCGGCTCCTCCTTGGTGGCAGCCACCGGCTGTAGATTCCACAGCAGACACGTCTTCAACAGATCCACCAGAGCTGCGCAATAACGTTCGGCGCTGCGTGTCTCCCGTATGCAGGAGAGGACCCGTGTGACACAGATCTCCACCACGCTCTGATCATTGTTGTTCTTCACGTAGTCCGCATGCGAGATGATGGGATTGATTTCGGACAGCTGTAAATAAATGTGGCAATGAGAGATTGGATAAGATTGCCCGGCTCGGCGGGACTCACCACCTCCGTTATGTCATTGACAATGTCCGCATCGGGCACCGAGAACAAGTCCCCGGCTCGGGACAGATCGCGCTTGGCGAGCACTTTTGTAAACAGCTCGTGCATCTCGAAAGCGTCGTGGCCTCGTCTTCCACGGGTCTAGTCAATCATTGCCTTGGGCAGCCTGCAATGGGATGGCACTTTTGGAAATTAGCTTGCCACTCTGCTGTGTATTTGCTTAGGCATTTCGATGGCAGCGCATTTTCATTGCCAGCTTCGCGTTTTGGCGCTGTGCCAGAGTTCAGGCGCCGCTCGCAGCGATTTTTTATCTTATCGCCTGGCACTGGGAATGGGCATGGGTTGGGTAAAGGGTGAGCAAAGGGAGCTCGCCTAAACACAGCCAAGTCAAATGCAACCCAGCATTTCTCCACTTGACTAAATATTTGCTGCAATAACTTTTTGCATTCACTTGCCCTCTCTACTTCTCTCTGTCTCTCTTTCTCTATCACTCGCTTTCTTCTCTTCCGCTCCCACTTCCAGCCAAGCGTCTGGCTAGATGCAGTTGACTCTGCTGACTATATATATAAATAGATATACTCTTTGGCCACCAAATACTTGTTGCATACACTCGACCAGTGCTTGTCTCGCCAAAAATTCCATTTACACTCGTCAACAAAATTCAAGCAGAGTATATTGGATTACTGCTATACTCCATATTTTAGTTTACGTTCAAATGGGATTGGGTATTACAAAGTCAGTTACACCCTTTCTGCCTTTTCTTGTTTTTCCCATTTGACTGGATTTCCTATGTTGTGGTTGGGTTTCTCGACAAATTGGAATATAAACCAGTTATTGCCGCAAAAAAGTCGCCATAACTATAAATGATATTAAACATCTGCAACGGCCCACAAGTTCTTATCACAAATAACGCTTATCAGCTGGGGGTTTATGGGCATTGTAACTGACCTTTTAGTGGGTTTCAAATAAACACAAACTTTACACTTGCCGTCATACTTATGGGGTATATACATATGTACATATATATTTCCCAGCTCTTCGAAATCTCTCAAGAAGTTTATACTCCCGCTGTTGGTCAAGGCTAACTGTACTGACCATGCATATATGATCTATATACATATATATATATTCACAGATATATGCACATGTATTGGCTTGTATATTCAACTGATTCGGCAGATTTTGCACATGCAGTAATTCCGCAGAAGGTAATGAAAATCGCGTTTGCGTTTTGAATATTTGTGTTCTGTTTCGTGCGGGGATTCCCTGACTGGCTGCTCAACTGGGAACTGGGAACTGAGAGCCGAGAACTGAGAACTCTTTGCAAAGTGTTCGGTGCAAATAAACACATGGCAATTGTTTGCTCTGATATGACAGACCTCTCGACGGCCGACACTCGTTTAAGGTGAACGACAAAAAGTTGAAGCCAAATGATTCTCGGCCAAGTGTGGAATGCACTTTGCTTGCCTGCGAATTAGATTTTGATTAGATGCGCAGAATTCCACAGCGAGGTGGGTTTTTGCTTGGGCTGTTGGGATTAAGACTTAAGCCTTAAGACGGCTCACACAATGGAATTTGCTTTGTGGGCGCTGAAAAGCTACACGTCATGATTGACGCTGTCTCACGCTCCGTCTCTTTCTCTATCTGCTTGTGAGCTATGGCTGCAGCCATCAAGGAAGCGACGCCAACGCGCTGCGGATTATTAAATTTTCAAATAAAAACCAAAAGTTGCATAATCCATAGAGGCCTGGGCATGATCAGTCAGCCAGCCAGCCAGTCAGCCAGCCAGCCAGTCGACCAGGCAACAGCCAACAGCCAAAGAGCTCTGCACGCGAATTGCAGACGCAGACGGCGACAAGCGGGACGGACATTCGCTTCCTGGAAACCGGGACAGTCGCAGCACTTTGTTGTTGTTGTATTATTGTGTGTGTTTGTTGTTATTTATGGCTCATTCGCGCTCAGGTTGCAGCAAAGAAACTGGTTAAAAAATAAATAAAGAGGCAGCAACAAGTCGCAGCAACAACAACAACTTTGCGCGCGCTCGAGAGAAAATTAAAAGAGAAATAGAAATACACGTATATATAAGTATAAGTAATGGATGATGATGATGATGGCGTTGGCTAAAACATAAACCGAAACCGGTGCGGCAGGTTAATACACAACCAGCCAGCCCAGCCAGCCAGCCAGCCAGCCAGCCCAGCCAGCCAACCAGCCAGCCAGCCAGTTAGCCAGCCAGTCAGTCCGTACAAATACAAATACAGCAGGAAGAACAGCTAACTTTTGCACACCGAAGATGAAATACTCTTGGAGACCGCTGTTTTAGAAGTGCTCTTATATAAAAGCTACAATTTCAACGCCCAGTTCCTACAGAAACTATATTATATAGTAGTTCGATTTGATACTGTTTATGTTAGGAGCAAGATGAAGATTAATATGCTGAGCTTGTTGAAGATCTTTCGAAAAACAACAAAATATTGCTACTCCCCCTCCTCCTAAAGAGGTTTATGATATCGTAGTCACATGCAAGGAGCAAGAGAATACTATCGATATTGCTCAGAAACATATAAAAATTACGCTCTCAGAGACAGCTTCTTCTAAGCGTTACAAATTTAAAGACAACATTATAATACCCTCTGAAAAGACAGGGCAACATGGAGCAGGCGTAGAAACGGATTTTGTAGTGTTGCCTCGGAGAGAAGCTGAACAACAAATCACATAGATCGCTGGACACAAATTCTGAGTTTCGGCTTGCCTGGACCGCAATGACAGAGTTCAGCAACGTGAACAGCATGAGAACCAGTTGACATTTTTGGACCATGTGCAAATGACTCAATTTGCATGGATGATGCGATCCGAGCTGTAGATAGATATACAAAGTGGGAAAGAGAGAGAGAGAGAGATAGAGAGTGAGAGAGAGAGAAGGAGATGGTAACCCCAAACTGGCAAGTGGGCAGCCAAGTGACAAGGCTTTGGTTATACGATCGTCAGCCCAGCTGCCCCCCCCCCCCCCCTCCCTATCCCCAGGCAGTCTCAGATGACGAACGTAATAAACCATTCGACACACGGTGCGTATACGTATTGCACTTGCAATGCCAATATTTCGATTTGTACTCGCATTGCGTGCAAGCCAAGCCAAGTCAAGGCAAGGCAAGTGTTTTGTTCTTGTTTGCGCATTCCTGGTCACAGTTATTTGCAGTTGTTGCTGCTGTTGTTGCAAATACCTGGCCTTAGGGAGCGTCAAGTGTCGTGCAACTGGCCAAGATGCAAGTTGCAAGTCGCAGTCTCCGAGCAGCCATTGAGCTGCTCGACTCGAGTCACAGTCATAGCTTAAGTTTTCTTCTTGTCTTAGCTTTTGTTAGGCGAGCTGTTGTTGTTGTTGCTGCTGCTTTTATTGTTGTTGTTGTTGTTGTTTTGTCTGGCAGAAACTTGTTTTGCGGTCTGGCTTTGGTTTATGGCCACCCTACGCAGGCGCAGAGACTGTCATTGTCGCAGCTAGGTAATAGATTCTTCCAGAGAATCGAATATATGTAGGTTGCATTCGCTAAATTCAGCAGCTTTGTCAAACATACTCTAAGCCTTGTCAGGCATGTGTACTTTTGGGATTAATATGTACTAAATGTCACAGCTTCAATGGGTTTATTTGTACATATTTATACATATACAGCCTTTTGTCTTGAGCTAGATCTTGGAAAATTCCACTCGCAATTGTGGAACAACTTAGGAAAATGGTTGCATTAAGCTTTTTGGCTAAATCCAATCAGATTCGAGCCCATTTTTCAGAGACCTTTATCTTTATCTAATCAAATATCGGCTCTTTATCAACTAACATTGCAATTACATTTGAAATATAAATTTTAAGCCCAGTTTATTTACCCCCTCTTACCTTTACTTAGTTTAACCATGTCGCCTACCTAAACACAGCTGTCCATACAAATTGTTTGGCAAATTTATTAAGCCGCAGCGTGAGAACCCAAGTAAGAAGAAATTAGCATTAAAAAAAAATCACCGAATTTATGTTATCCGCCCAACACAGATATACCCCTGTGTATGTATGTGTGTGTGTATGTGGACACGGTTATACATAAGTAAATACAACATCAACACGGTAATCCGAGCCAGACACAAGCTAAGCAGGGGGGATAGGTACACGGCGGGGTCTTATGGGCTTTAAGGGGCGTGGGGACGACGTGTTGAAAAATGAGCGGCGCGTGAAACTTATTAATGAAAAGAGCCGCAAATAAAATGCTGCGAATTAGCGCAACAACAGCAACAGCAGCAGCACATAAAACTGAAAAAAGGAGTGAAAAGAAAACGAGGTATAGAAAAAGTCGCACAACAGAAATCCTAAAACACTTTGGCACATATTTATAATGCGCGTTTTTAATTAGCCATCGAACAGGTAGATAAGCTGCGGCTTTGTGGCGTCTCTAAGCGGAGATCGCTTTAACGGTAAACGTTGGACTTACCAAAATTGCATACTCTGTCGACGATATACATATATATATATACATATATGTGTGTGCGTGTGTGTGTGTCTGTGCATGTATTGCGGGCCCAGGCAGACACAGCTGGTTCATATCAGGGAGCTGAAACTGGTCGAAGCCGAGACTGAATACAGCGCCAAACCAGATACGCGCTCTCACTCGCACACACTAACTCTCTCTCTCTCCCTCTCTCTTTCCCTCTCGCTCGCTCGCTGGCTCTATGCTCTGCTGAGCGGGGGGGCGCAGCGCAGCTATGAAAAACACTTGAAAAGGCACGAAAAAGGTAGACGACGGCTTTGGTTGTTGTTGTTGTTGTTGTTGTTGTTGCTGCTGCTGTTGGTGAGCTGTCGGCCAAGTCAGCCGCACAGCCGCCGTTGCGCCGTTATTGTTGTTGTTGTTGCCGCCGTTGGCTTTTGGGTGTAGTTCAATATGAATTTTATTGTTGCTGCTGCCGTTGCCGATAAAGCAAAAAATTCAGCATTGCTGTTAACAATATATTTGTATGGCTTTTATGTGTATGTTTTGTATGTATTTATGCAAATAACAAAAATATAAAATGAAGCGAAAATTGTTTTGTTTTCGTTGCGTTTTTGTTATTTTTAACACACTTTTTGCGCTTTCTGTTCTTTTTGCCACAATGCTTTTATATTGCGTTGCCTTCTTTTCTTCTTTTGTATTTTTGCTAATCACATTTTGTTAACACACACACACACACACACTGTTGGAGAGAGAGAGGGTAAACAGCGCAGACTAACCGACGGCTCATGCGCGCTGGCCAAGTCCAAGCAAACGCGTTTAGGCCAAAACGTAGACTGAACTGCCAGCACCAGTTGCCAGTTGCCCAGAGCTAAGGCTGCCTGCTGCCTGCTGCCGAACGGGCCAGTCGGCTCTCTCTCTCTCTTGCACTCTCTCTCTCTCTCTGTCCCTCGCTCTCTCTCTCGCAGTCTGGCGATCCCGATCTGGCAACTTGTTGTTGCTCGATTTTGCTCGTGCACACACATTTATCATGGTTTACTTTTGCGCTTTTCATTCATAAACAAAAAGCGCAGCGCGCATTGTTGTTTTTTTTTTGTTCCGCTTCTCGTTTGGCCGTCTGCCTCTCACCTGTGCTCACCTGTTGAGCAGCCGGCGCAACAGCAACGCGTGTTGCCAGCAGCAACTGAAATGTTGCTAACGCAGACTTTTGAATTTAACGAGTTTTTTGTAGAGTTGTCAATGTTGAATAAAAAGTGGAAATTCGTTTTAAATCGAAGCAAATAATTTCATTTAAAGGTTTTTCTATCAAAAAATGTGAGAATTAATTTTAAAAAAATAAGCTATTTATAATTTACTATTTGATATTTTCTTCAATTTATCTGCTTGGGGCAAGATTTTGACATGAATTTCGACCAAAAAATCGGTGTTCAGATTTTAATGCCAGATTAATCTAGAAGGAAAACCATGAACAAAAAGCCCAACCTCGTAAAAATCGGATGAGATTTGGCCAAGTTATGGGACTCAGAAGTTTAGAACCATGTCTAGAGACGAATCTTGGGGTAAGATTTTGACATGAATTTCGACCAAAAAATCGGTGTTCAGATTTTAATGCCAGATTAATCTAGAAGGGAAACCATGAACAAAAAGCCCAACCTCGTAAAAATCAGATGAGATTTGGCCAAGTTATGGGACTCAGAAGTTTAGAACCATGTCTAGAGACGAATCTTGGGGTAAGATTTTGACATGAATTTCGACCAAAAAATCGGTGTTCAGATTTTAATGCCAGATTAATCTAGAAGGAAAACCATGAACAAAAAGTCCAACCTCGTAAAAATCGGATGAGATTTGGCCGAGTTATGGGACTGAGAAGTTTAGAACCATGTCTAGAGACGAATCTTGGGGTAAGATTTTGACATGAATTTCGACCAAAAAATCGGTGTTCAGATTTTAATGCCAGATTAATCTAGAAGGAAAACCATGAACAAAAAGCCCAACCTCGTAAAAATCGGATGAGATTTGGCCGAGTTATGGGACTGAGAAGTTTAGAACCATGTCTAGAGACGAATCTTGGGGTAAGATTTTGACATGAATTTCGACCAAAAAATCGGTGTTCAGATTTTAATGCCAGATTAATCTAGAAGGAAAACCATGAACAAAAAGCCCAACCTCGTAAAAATCGGATGAGATTTGGCCGAGTTATGGGACTGAGAAGTTTAGAACCATGTCTAGAGACGAATCTTGGGGTAAGATTTTGACATGAATTTCGACCAAAAAATCGGTGTTCACATTTTAATGCCAGATTAATCTAGAAGGAAAACCATGAACAAAAAGCCCAACCTCGTAAAAATCGGATGAGATTTGGCCGAGTTATGGGACTGAGAAGCTTAGAACCATGTCTAGAGACGAATCTTGGGGTAAGATTTTGACATGAATTTCGACCAAAAAATCGGTGTTCAGATTTTAATGCCAGATTAATCTAGAAGGGAAACCATGAACAAAAAGCCCAACCTCGTAAAAGTCAGATGAGATTTGGCCAAGTTATGGGACTGAGAAATTTAGAACCATGTCTAGAGACGAATCTTGGGGTAAGATTTTGACATGAATTTCGACCAAAAAATCGGTGTTCAGATTTTAATGCCAGATTAATCTAGAAGGAAAACCATGAACAAAAAGCCCAACTTCGTAAAAATCGGATGAGATTTGGCCAAGTTATGGGACTGAGAAGTTTAGAACCATGTCTAGAGACGAATTTAGGGGTAAGATTTTGACATGAATTTCGACCAAAAAATCGGTGTTCAGATTTTAATGCCAGATTAATCTAGAAGGAAAACCATGAACAAAAAGCCCAACTTCGTAAAAATCGGATGAGATTTGGCCAAGTTATGGGACTGAGAAGTTTAGAACCATGTCTAGAGACGAATTTAGGGGTAAGATTTTGACATGAATTTCGACCAAAAAATCGGTGTTCAGATTTTAATGCCAGATTAATCTAGAAGGAAAACCATGAACAAAAAGCCCAACCTCGTAAAAATCGGATGAGATTTGGCCGAGTTATGGGACTGAGAAGTTTAGAACCATGTCTAGAGACGCATCTTGGGGTAAGATTTTGACATGAATTTCGACCAAAAAATCGGTGTTCAGATTTTAATGCCAGATTAATCTAGAAGGAAAACCATGAACAAAAAGCCCAACTTCGTAAAAATCGGATGAGATTTGGCCAAGTTATGGGACTGAGAAGTTTAGAACCATGTCTAGAGACGAATTTAGGGGTAAGATTTTGACATGAATTTCGACCAAAAAATCGGTGTTCAGATTTTAATGCCAGATTAATCTAGAAGGAAAATCATGAACAAAAAGCCCAACCTCGTAAAAATCGGATGAGATTTGGCCGAGTTATGGGACTCAGAAGCTTAGAACCATGTCTAGAGACGAATCTTGGGGTAAGATTTTGACATGAATTTCGACCAAAAAATCGGTGTTCAGATTTGAATGCCAGATTAATCTAGAAGGAAAACCATGAACAAAAAGCCCAACCTCGTAAAAATCGGATGAGATTTGGCCGAGTTATGGGACTGAGAAGTTTAGAACCATGTCTAGAGACGCATCTTGGGGTAAGATTTTGACATGAATTTTGACCAAAAAATCGGTGTTCAGATTTTAATGCCAGATTAATCTAGAAGGAAAACCATGAACAAAAAGCCCAACCTCGTAAAAATCGGATGAGATTTGGCCGAGTTATGGGACTGAGAAGTTTAGAACCATGTCTAGAGACGAATCTTGGGGTAAGATTTTGACATGAATTTCGACCAAAAAATCGGTGTTCAGATTTTAATGCCAGATTAATCTAGAAGGAAAACCATGAACAAAAAGCCCAACCTCGTAAAAATCGGATGAGATTTGGCCGAGTTATGGGACTGAGAAGTTTAGAACCATGTCTAGAGACGAATCTTGGGGTAAGATTTTGACATGAATTTCGACCAAAAAATCGGTGTTCAGATTTTAATGCCAGATTAATCTAGAAGGAAACCCATGAACAAAAAGCCCAACTTCGTAAAAATCGGATGAGATTTGGCCAAGTTATGGGACTGAGAAGTTTAGAACCATGTCTAGAGACGAATCTTGGGGTAAGATTTTGACATGAATTTCGACCAGAAAATCGGTGTTCAGATTTTAATGCCAGATTAATCTAGAAGGAAAACCATGAACAAAAAGCCCAACTTCGTAAAAATCGGATGAGATTTGGCCAAGTTATGGGACTGAAAAGTTTAGAACCATGTCTAGAGACGAATTTAGGGGTAAGATTTTGACATGAATTTCGACCAAAAAATCGGTGTTCAGATTTTAATGCCAGATTAATCTAGAAGGAAAACCATGAACAAAAAGCCCAACCTCGTAAAACTCGGATGAGATTTGGCCGAGTTATGGGACTGAGAAGTTTAGAACCATGTCTAGAGACGAATCTTGGGGTAAGATTTTGACATGAATTTCGACCAAAAAATCGGTGTTCAGATTTGAATGCCAGATTAATCTAGAAGGAAAACCATGAACAAAAAGCCCAACCTCGTAAAAATCGGATGAGATTTGGCCAAGTTATGGGACTGAGAAGTTTAGAACCATGTCTAGAGATGAATCTTGGGGTAAGATTTTGACATGAATTTCGACCAAAAAATCGGTGTTCAGATTTTAATGCCAGATTAATTTAGAAGGAAAACCATGAACAAAAAGCCCAACCTCGTAAAAATCGGATGAGATTTGGCCGAGTTATGGGACTGAGAAGTTTAGAACCATGTCTAGAGACGCATCTTGGGGTAAGATTTTAACATGAATTTCGACCAAAAAATCGGTGTTCAGATTTTAATGCCAGATTAATCTAGAAGGAAAACCATGAACAAAAAGCCCAACCTCGTAAAAATCGGATGAGATTTGGCCGAGTTATGGGACTGAGAAGTTTAGAACCATGTCTAGAGACGAATCTTGGGGTAAGATTTTGACATGAATTTCGACCAAAAAATCGGTGTTCAGATTTTAATGCCAGATTAATCTAAAAGGAAAACCATGAACAAAAAGCCCAACCTCGTAAAAATCGGATGAGATTTGGCCAAGTTATGGGACTCAGAAGTTTAGAACCATGTCTAGAGACGAATCTTGGGGTAAGATTTTGACATGAATTTCGACCAAAAAATCGGTGTTCAGATTTTAATGCCAGATTAATCTAAAAGGAAAACCATGAACAAAACGCCCAACCTCGTAAAAATCGGATGAGATTTGGCCAAGTTATGGGACTCAGAAGTTTAGAACCATGTCTAGAGACGAATCTTGGGGTAAGATTTTGACATGAATTTCGACCAAAAAATCGGTGTTCAGATTTTAATGCCAGATTAATCTAGAAGGAAAACCATGAACAAAAAGCCCAACCTCGTAAAAATCGGATGAGATTTGGCCAAGTTATGGGACTCAGAAGTTTAGAACCATGTCTAGCGACGAATCTTGGGGTAAGATTTTGACATGAATTTGGACCAAAAAATCGGTGTTCAGATTTTAATGCCAGATTAATCTAGAAGGAAAACCATGAACAAAAAGCCCAACCTCGTAAAAATCGGATGAGATTTGGCCAAGTTATGGGACTCAGAAGTTTAGAACCATGTCTAGAGACGAATCTTGGGGTAAGATTTTGACATGAATTTCGACCAAAAAATCGGTGTTCAGATTTTAATGCCAGATTAATCTAGAAGGAAAACCATGAACAAAAAGCCCAACCTTGTAAAAATCGGATGAGATTTGGCCGAGTTATGGGACTGAGAAGTTTAGAACCATGTCTAGAGACGAATCTTGGGGTAAGATTTTGACATGAATTTCGACCAAAAAATCGGTGTTCAGATTTTAATGCCAGATTAATCTAGAAGGAAAACCATGAACAAAAAGCCCAACCTCGTAAAAATCGGATGAGATTTGGCCAAGTTATGGGACTCAGAAGTTTAGAACCATGTCTAGCGACGAATCTTGGGGTAAGATTTTGACATGAATTTGGACCAAAAAATCGGTGTTCAGATTTTAATGCCAGATTAATCTAGAAGGAAAACCATGAACAAAAAGCCCAACCTCGTAAAAATCGGATGAGATTTGGCCAAGTTATGGGACTCAGAAGTTTAGAACCATGTCTAGAGACGAATCTTGGGGTAAGATTTTGACATGAATTTCGACCAAAAAATCGGTGTTCAGATTTGAATGCCAGATTAATCTAGAAGGAAAACCATGAACAAAAAGCCCAACCTCGTAAAAATCGGATGAGATTTGGCCAAGTTATGGGACTCAGAAGTTTAGAACCATGTCTAGCGACGAATCTTGGGGTAAGATTTTGACATGAATTTGGACCAAAAAATCGGTGTTCAGATTTTAATGCCAGATTAATCTAGAAGGAAAACCATGAACAAAAAGCCCAACCTCGTAAAAATCGGATGAGATTTGGCCAAGTTATGGGACTCAGAAGTTTAGAACCATGTCTAGCGACGAATCTTGGGGTAAGATTTTGACATGAATTTGGACCAAAAAATCGGTGTTCAGATTTTAATGCCAGATTAATCTAGAAGGAAAACCATGAACAAAAAGCCCAACCTCGTAAAAATCGGATGAGATTTGGCCGAGTTATGGGACTGAGAAGTTTAGAACCATGTCTAGAGACGAATCTTGGGGTAAGATTTTGACATGAATTTCGACCAAAAAATCGGTGTTCAGATTTTAATGCCAGATTAATCTAAAAGGAAAACCATGAACAAAAAGCCCAACCTCGTAAAAATCGGATGAGATTTGGCCAAGTTATGGGACTCAGAAGTTTAGAACCATGTCTAGAGACGAATCTTGGGGTAAGATTTTGACATGAATTTCGACCAAAAAATCGGTGTTCAGATTTTAATGCCAGATTAATCTAGAAGGAAAACCATGAACAAAAAGCCCAACCTCGTAAAAATCGGATGAGATTTGGCCGAGTTATGGGACTGAGAAGTTTAGAACCATGTCTAGAGACGAATCTTGGGGTAAGATTTTGACATGAATTTCGACCAAAAAATCGGTGTTCAGATTTTAATGCCAGATTAATCTAGAAGGAAAACCATGAACAAAAAGCCCAACCTCGTAAAAATCGGATGAGATTTGGCCAAGTTATGGGACTCAGAAGTTTAGAACCATGTCTAGAGACGAATCTTGGGGTAAGATTTTGACATGAATTTGGACCAAAAAATCGGTGTTCAGATTTTAATGCCAGATTAATCTAGAAGGAAAACCATGAACAAAAAGCCCAACCTCGTAAAAATCGGATGAGATTTGGCCGAGTTATGGGACTGAGAAGTTTAGAACCATGTCTAGAGACGAATCTTGGGGTAAGATTTTGACATGAATTTCGACCAAAAAATCGGTGTTCAGATTTTAATGCCAGATTAATCTAGAAGGAAAACCATGAACAAAAAGCCCAACCTTGTAAAAATCGGATGAGATTTGGCCGAGTTATGGGACTGAGAAGTTTAGAACCATGTCTAGAGACGAATCTTGGGGTAAGATTTTGACATGAATTTCGACCAAAAAATCGGTGTTCAGATTTTAATGCCAGATTAATCTAAAAGGAAAACCATGAACAAAAAGCCCAACCTCGTAAAAATCGGATGAGATTTGGCCAAGTTATGGGACTCAGAAGTTTAGAACCATGTCTAGAGACGAATCTTGGGGTAAGATTTTGACATGAATTTCGACCAAAAAATCGGTGTTCAGATTTTAATGCCAGATTAATCTAAAAGGAAAACCATGAACAAAACGCCCAACCTCGTAAAAATCGGATGAGATTTGGCCAAGTTATGGGACTGAGAAGTTTAGAACCATGTCTAGAGACGAATTTTGGGGTAAGATTTTGACATGAATTTCGACCAAAAAATCGGTGTTCAGATTTTAATGCCAGATTAATCTAGAAGGAAAACCATGAACAAAAAGCCCAACCTCGTAAAAATCGGATGAGATTTGGCCAAGTTATGGGACTCAGAAGTTTAGAACCATGTCTAGAGACGAATCTTGGGGTAAGATTTTGACATGAATTTGGACCAAAAAATCGGTGTTCAGATTTTAATGCCAGATTAATCTAGAAGGAAAACCATGAACAAAAAGCCCAACCTCGTAAAAATCGGATGAGATTTGGCCGAGTTATGGGACTGAGAAGTTTAGAACCATGTCTAGAGACGAATCTTGGGGTAAGATTTTGACATGAATTTCGACCAAAAAATCGGTGTTCAGATTTTAATGCCAGATTAATCTAGAAGGAAAACCATGAACAAAAAGCCCAACCTTGTAAAAATCGGATGAGATTTGGCCGAGTTATGGGACTGAGAAGTTTAGAACCATGTCTAGAGACGAATCTTGGGGTAAGATTTTGACATGAATTTCGACCAAAAAATCGGTGTTCAGATTTTAATGCCAGATTAATCTAAAAGGAAAACCATGAACAAAAAGCCCAACCTCGTAAAAATCGGATGAGATTTGGCCAAGTTATGGGACTCAGAAGTTTAGAACCATGTCTAGAGACGAATCTTGGGGTAAGATTTTGACATGAATTTCGACCAAAAAATCGGTGTTCAGATTTTAATGCCAGATTAATCTAAAAGGAAAACCATGAACAAAACGCCCAACCTCGTAAAAATCGGATGAGATTTGGCCAAGTTATGGGACTGAGAAGTTTAGAACCATGTCTAGAGACGAATTTTGGGGTAAGATTTTGACATGAATTTCGACCAAAAAATCGGTGTTCAGATTTGAATGCCAGATTAATCTAGAAGGAAAACCATGAACAAAAAGCCCAACCTCGTAAAAATCGGATGAGATTTGGCCAAGTTATGGGACTCAGAAGTTTAGAACCATGTCTAGAGACGAATCTTGGGGTAAGATTTTGACATGAATTTCGACCAAAAAATCGGTGTTCAGATTTTAATGCCAGATTAATCTAGAAGGAAAACCATGAACAAAAAGCCCAACCTCGTAAAAATCGGATGAGATTTGGCCGAGTTATGGGACTGAGAAGTTTAGAACCATGTCTAGAGACGAATCTTGGGGTAAGATTTTGACATGAATTTCGACCAAAAAATCGGTGTTCAGATTTTAATGCCAGATTAATCTAGAAGGAAAACCATGAACAAAAAGCCCAACCTCGTAAAAATCGGATGAGATTTGGCCAAGTTATGGGACTCAGAAGTTTAGAACCATGTCTAGAGACGAATCTTGGGGTAAGATTTTGACATGAATTTCGACCAAAAAATCGGTGTTCAGATTTTAATGCCAGATTAATCTAGAAGGAAAACCATGAACAAAAAGCCCAACCTTGTAAAAATCGGATGAGATTTGGCCGAGTTATGGGACTGAGAAGTTTAGAACCATGTCTAGAGACGAATCTTGGGGTAAGATTTTGACATGAATTTCGACCAAAAAATCGGTGTTCAGATTTTAATGCCAGATTAATCTAAAAGGAAAACCATGAACAAAAAGCCCAACCTCGTAAAAATCGGATGAGATTTGGCCAAGTTATGGGACTCAGAAGTTTAGAACCATGTCTAGAGACGAATCTTGGGGTAAGATTTTGACATGAATTTCGACCAAAAAATCGGTGTTCAGATTTTAATGCCAGATTAATCTAAAAGGAAAACCATGAACAAAACGCCCAACCTCGTAAAAATCGGATGAGATTTGGCCAAGTTATGGGACTGAGAAGTTTAGAACCATGTCTAGAGACGAATCTTGGGGTAAGATTTTGACATGAATTTCGACCAAAAAATCGGTGTTCAGATTTGAATGCCAGATTAATCTAGAAGGAAAACCATGAACAAAAAGCCCAACCTCGTAAAAATCGGATGAGATTTGGCCAAGTTATGGGACTCAGAAGTTTAGAACCATGTCTAGAGACGAATCTTGGGGTAAGATTTTGACATGAATTTCGACCAAAAAATCGGTGTTCAGATTTTAATGCCAGATTAATCTAGAAGGAAAACCATGAACAAAAAGCCCAACCTCGTAAAAATCGGATGAGATTTGGCCGAGTTATGGGACTGAGAAGTTTAGAACCATGTCTAGAGACGAATCTTGGGGTAAGATTTTGACATGAATTTCGACCAAAAAATCGGTGTTCAGATTTTAATGCCAGATTAATCTAGAAGGAAAACCATGAACAAAAAGCCCAACCTCGTAAAAATTTTGACAACATATTACTGAAATCCGGAAATGGGCAGCTAAATATGTATTTTTACTCAAATCCACTTCCGCTTTTCCCTGCTCTGTCAACAATATAGTACTTAGGAAACGGGAAATAAGCCAAATAGATTATGTGCTGCACTTTTCGACTTTGATCAGCTGCACTTAACCGTAACTGGAAACTCAAGGTCGTTCGCAAAGCTAACCGTTTTGGTTATATCTTATGGCCCTCAACATTGAAACTGTTTCGATGAGTCTATTAACAGTTGGACGCTAATGGACAGGTGAGCGTCCAAAGAACGCAGCACACGAGTTGCAATCCCATTCGAATTATTCGTATTCGTATGCGTATTCGTATTGGTTGGATAACCTGGAACCGGTACCCAGCCCAGATTTTAAGTATATTTGCGTTGCAAATAGCAAGCGCCGCATACTCAAAGCTAAGCCCGGGCCGATGTATGACTAAAGGTGACCAAGTGCGACCAGTAATACCAGATAGAGAGCTCGACGGGAGCAGAGTGTAATGTACTCTGAGCATACGGGGCGAGACGTTTGTGTGTAAAAGATAATCAAATTTTATTAGGCATTATAAAGATCTGCTTCCGTATTGTCTACCATATATAAATAGCTTTAGTCTCTCTAGTTGTTGTTTAAAATCAATTCAGTTTGGCTTGAATCTGAGTTCAGCCGGGACTTAGGCATACTTGGCCACCAGACCCGCGACGAAGGCGATGTACTCCTTTTGTGCAGCCTCCGTGGACTTGCCCTTCTGCTTGCCCCAGGCCTCCCACTTGGCCTTGCCCTTCAGATCCAAAAGGCCCGGCTTGCTGGTCTCGTTGTCGCCGACGGTGGCCTGCTTGAAGAGGGCATAGAGCTCGAGGAACTCATCATCGCTGGGGCGCTTGGTCAGAGACTTCACCTTCTCGGCGGCGGCATTGAATTGCTGCAAGATGAAACGATTAATTAATAAGCTGATTAGCCGATTAACAGCCAACGACAGGCTGTTGATAAGCCTTTGGGTTATCAAAGAACCGTTTTGATAAGGAATACACTATCATAAATCAACAGGTATTTTTCCTGCCACTTACCTCGGTGAGGGACATTTTAGATTTGGATTTTAATCTGCAAGTAAGAGTTAAAAACTTAATAGTTTATGAAGCAACGTAAATTATAAATGGACTAACGAATGACAATGAACTTGATGGGAACTGCTGCTCTCGATGATACCATGACAAAGTCAGTTTCCCAAAGCTACATTAATTGGCGGGCATGACAAATGGACTGCCGCCAAATTGTCTGGCCAGTTGAACTTTGGCACGCATCGCACGATGCGAACTTTGAGAACTTTTGAGGTCGACGCGTTTAGGAGACGCCGCTGAGCACAACTTTCACCAGGCAGCAGCAGCAGCAGCCGCCGTTGTGGCATAAAAATAGAAACAAATTAATGAAAATTATGGGACAGCGTATGCGGGTAGCAAAAGATACAAATGTATCTAACGCATCGCGTGGCTCAAAGATTTTGGCCAGTCAGCACATACCGCCAGAAATGGCATTGGGCGTGGGCCGTCTACGTGCCAATCATACGTATCATACGCCTTTTACGGATTAGTTGTTGGCCTCAAACACTTTGTTGTTATCTGCTTGAGCTTTTGTTTAATGTTATTCTTCTTCGTTTTTTGTCACATAACATTGTATAATATGTCTTTTGTAAGTTTATTGATAATGCGGCAGACACTGGTCGAATTTTGAATTCGTTCGGCTCGGACGCACTTACGCTGGATTTGTTGTCTGGGCGGTCGTAGAACTCGGCACTGTCTGAATCCGAGTCTCGATTGGACTTTCAATTTAAGTCTTTTCGGCGCTCGCGCGATCGCGAGCGACATCGCGGCAAAGCTCTCGCTATTCTCGAAACTGGGAGCGTCCATTCCGCAAGCTTTCCCAAGTTCGCCGAGCACCATCTGCTCATTCGCCGCTTTGAGCACTCTGGAGCACGGGACAAATGTAGTTGGGATTTGGGTTTTAATCGTTTGGAGCAGCACAAATCATTTGCCGCTGAGTGCGAAGTGCGACAGCTCTCCTCCTAATCGCAACTGCGGCTAAAAATATACAAAATTGCCGCTGATTGCAAGCAAATGGAGTCACGACTTCACACTGCATGGCTGTCCAGAAGCTTCACTTATCAGCGCCAGCACCTGGCGATTACGCGGCGTATACACAATTTAATTGGCCTGACTTACGTACGGTCACGTATGTATGCGGATTAACGGATTAATGAGCACTCCTATGGACTTTAAACGATGACCTCTTCTAGTCATTTCACTCTACTTTCAGTTAGCTTTTCAACAAGGGCAAACCATGGGTAAAATGATTGCTCCCAGTTTGAAACAACTCTCTATCTTAGGTTCGGTTCGTTTGAATTTTTTATTGCGCCCTTTCTACTGGAAGTATTGCAAGACACAGATATATCCATATGTTCGCTACAATTTGAACTCTTTCCAATGTTTTACATTGAATCAAAGCATTTTTCAGTTTTAGCTTGGCTTTCTTTTTGGACAATTGGTTTTCGTCTAAAGTTCGTTTCATGGTCAAAAATATTTTTTGTTTTTCTGACTTCAAGCATGCTTATAACTACTTATTTATCAGACTTGATATTAATATGTTTAATCAAGTTAGAATTTGTGGTCTTTAAAATTATTTTACAATTTACCATTTTGATAAACTTGCTGTCAAACAAGTCTAATTGCAAGATATTCGTAAATTGTATCTCAATTTTGATAGAAGCTTTAATTAGATTGTAATATGTACATTTAGATTTGTTTAAATAGGTAGCTTGAACTGTTTTTCAGAAAAGAATAGGGTATTTAATTAAAGCTTGAGTAAAAGCTTTATATGCTTAAAAATATATCCACATACATCTATTTATTACTCAACGACTCAATAATAAATAGATTTATTGCTCAATGGCCCACGCATATATCGTCTCTTATACTTCAAAGAGTTCTATAATTTAGTTTTGGCATACTTTAGGGGATTCGACTCTGTCAACTTCCAGCGGATGTGACTAAGTTCTTATCAGACATTTTGTCAAGCTGAAAAACCTTTGAAGATCTGCTGATATTCGCACCATATACTCATATTGATTTCAATGTATGTATATACATTCCTTTTTTTACTCAAATTTGAAGGAAGTAAGCTCTTAAGGTGATAAATATGTTTGCTGATTTAAAGACAACACGCACTTGACTTCTCATTAAATAGTTTTTTTTTTTATGGTGAACATAAAATCATTGAAAAAATCTGGCTGTAATTAGCTGATTTGGTTGATTATTTTTAAATGATTACGGGTTTATTAACGTTAATATAAAAATACAATAAATACATTTGTTAACAACGGGCAATTGTGGCATGAATATTTGTTTTCGTGATGGGTTCACAAAAAACAACTAATGCAAACTACTTGAAATGCACATTTTACTCGTATTTGGCGGCGTATTTCTTGTACACCTCGATGTAGTGGTTCTTGGCATCCTCGGCGGTCAGACCAGCCTTGCTCTTCCAGGCATTGTAGCGGGCCTTCTTGTCCTCCTCCTCAGGCTCCTCGATGTTGCAGTCGCCAACGGTGGCCTGCTTGTAGTAGCCGTAAAACTCCAGGAAGTCCTCCTTGGTGACGTTCTTGCTGAAAGCCTTTGCCTTCTCAACGATTTCCTCAAACTGCAGCGAATGGGAAACGAGCAAAGTTAGTCCGGCGATATCCTAGTTTAATATATATATTTTTTATTTCTACTCACGGTCAACATGTTGTTATTTGGTGGTTTGTTATGTTTGGCGAACGAAAACAATGTGTGCCAATTCGCACCATTGCATAGTTATATATAATGGGCCCAAACATAGAGCCAATTGTTATTGGTTAATCTTATCAGCCCAGGAGACTCACTTTTTGGTTGTTCCCATTGCCATTGCCATTGCCACTGCCATTCTCAGGTCCCATTCCCGATAAACCCAACACACTCTAGACACATACATCATTCTATCTGATTGCCCATGCTGATTAGGTACAGGTGCTACTGGCTACTAGCAGAGGAAACAAAAAAAAAAAAACAAACTCGTACGAGTTTGCACTTGCAGTTTGCCAGAAATAATATTAGTAATACATATATTCGCAATCAGAGAGCTAAGTATATGCCATTGTGAGATATGAATATAGTCAACTTATGCACTCGAGCGATAAGATTAGCATGAATATTTTATGAGTGTTCGACGAATATACTTTATCGAAAAAAAAAACGATGTATGAAACAAGTCAATCCTGTCAGTTACTAAAGATAAACTGGACGACTTAATTAATGAGTGCTGCTAGTGGTGGGGGCGACGGGGCCACAGTTCGCCGCCACGTCACCGCGACAGAAAACCTTTCGATTAAAAAGGTTCAATGATTCACGTCCAACAACTATCTTGGATCTGACAAACAGTAACGGGCCTTATCTATTGTGGTAGCTTTCCAGAATATTAATTAATAAATTTAGACCTCTGAAACAGCGCTCAGTGATAAGCCAACTATATATAAACTGGGCGTGCAGCTGGGGCCAAATTTAAATTAATTAAATTGCATAAGACCTACGAATGGATAACTATATATATATGCTAGTTGGATAAAATGGCACAACACTCTGCATACCCCACTTGACGTGCAACATGGTCAACTTTGAGCAAGCCGCCGAACTCGCCAAGAACTTCGCTAAGAAGCCCACGGACTCCGAGTTTCTCGAGTTCTACGGTCTCTACAAGCAGGCCACCGTTGGAGATGTTAACATCGAAAAGCCCGGAGTGCTGGATCTGAAAAAGAAGGCCATGTATGAGGCGTGGAACTCGCACAAGGGCCTGTCCAAGGATGCTGCCAAGGAAGCATACATCAAGGTCTACGAGAAGTATGCGCCCAAATACGCCTAAACGATGAACAGCAGCAAGATTAAAAATCATTTTACATGCACAATAAATACTGAATCTTACCCAAAACAACCAATTTAAAGTCAACATTAAAAAGCTTTTAGAAAGCCGCCTCCGACTGTGGCATGGCTACAACGGCAGCAATTAGCGGCTTGGCCTGACCCGTTTTCAGCAGCATCACGCGTATCTGAGAGTTGTCCGGCGTTAGGCTGGCCGGTGGCAGTTTATCCATGGCATCCAGCACGGCCACAACTTCAAAGTCCACACGCAACGGAATGCCGGGCAGCACACTTGGCAGTCTGGCCACGGACTGCTGTATTGTGTAGTGGCGGCGATCTGCGTGCAGCAGCACAGACAAATTGGAGGCCATCTTGAACGTGGAAAGATTCTGCACGGTGAGGTAGAGCCGAAAAGCAGGTCCACTGCCGCAGACCTCTGCTGACAGCTTGACGGGCGCGTGTGTCAGATCACCAGAAATGGTGCTCTCTGAAGAGTTAATGGCATCTATAGTGGCACGCGCCGCGGTGTGGCGCAGTCGCCACAATTCCACCTGAAAGCTAGCATAGCTGGCTGCAAGGAACGGGGCATTAAAAGTGCTCAGATTACAGATGACACACAAATTACATTTGGCCTGTTGTTTCTCCCGCGCCGCCTGCTCTACGAATATGGAACTCTTCTTGGACTTGTCGAGAATGGAGGCATCCACAATCTTGTGCGGCACGCCCGAGTCCTTATTGGCCAATGCCAACGCTTTGTAATCGGGTTCAAAACGTGTGATGCGTCGTAAAATCTTTATAATCATTTCGCCGGTTTCTGTAATCAGGGTGAGCACATGATCCTCCATGCCCATGCGACCATATATCATGCCAGCCACGGTCTGCGACACTACAAATTCATCCACCTGATAGCGATTAAGGAAGAAAATCACTTTGCCGCCTTGCAGGGCGACGGCCACCAGTGTAATGCCCAGGTGTGTGAGCATCAGGGGCAAAATGCAAACGGGCGCCGCATCCAGTTGCATCTGGTAGAGCAGCTTACCGCGCTTCGAACAGCACAGGTAGCGATGCTCCATGGTGGTTATAACGATTGTCTGATCGATTGGCAGCAACTGCAGACCTGTCAACGGAATGGACAACTTGAAGATCTCCTGTCCCTCGCTGCTGGACTTGCGCAGCAGATAGACGCCGCCATTGCGCGTGCCCACCACAATGCAAAAGTCCGTCTCGTAAGTGCCGTGCACAGAAATTAGACTCGGCACGGCTGTCTCATAGCTACAAGTTTTCGCCTGGTAAATCAAATTGAATCCCTGCGGTTCCAGCACAAATATGCGACCAGAGTCTGTGGCTAGAACCAAGTGCGATGGCGGATTCACGTTGCTAGAGACACGTTTCAGGCAACACATGGCCACAATATTGCCCGTGCGGCCCACGGGCGAATCCTTGTGGGTGCTGACAAATGCCTGAAATGGTATAGAGATGGATATATATGATTACATTTATAGGGAACCTGGCTTACGGCTCGCTCATCTTCGGAAAGCTGCAGTAGCCGTTGCGTTTTACGCGACAGTTTGGCGTGGTCAACATCCTTGAGCAACTGCAGCAGCCCGTCGTGTGCTTCGGGTTTCATGACGGGCAGCTTCCGCCACACCTCCAATTCCAGCTCATCGGCATCCGAGGCGGGTATGGTATACTTGAAGTAAGGCTTCAAATGGCGATAGAACAGAACTGACTCTGCAATGGCTACGGCTATCACTGCAGAATGAGAAAACAAAAAAGTTGCATTGTAATCGGGTAATGACTGGAGTCCACATGCACACCCGGCGTCTTGGGCTCCGATTCGTCTATGTAGAGGCTCTCAATAGCCGTGGGAATGCCGGGCAACGGCTGCTCCTGCTTTAGTTGCAGACCACGGAATACTTTGAGCTTAGCACTGGGCGCTTCGTTGTCCTCCAGTGAAATGTCAGCAGCCAGCAGTCGCACGTAACCATCGCATTGTACATCGCTGAGCGTCATGCAACTGGACAAAGTTGACAGGAGCTGGGGCGCTTCATCCCCGATGTCTACATGCAGCCAATTGGGAACCGATGCAGTAGCCATTGTATTAAACTTTGTATTTCTAGAGCAGGTTTAAGAAAACCTCTTGCACGGCAGTGAGAAATTTTAAAGATGATTTATTGTCAGATTTGTTTTGGTTTTTCCTGCTTAGCAACGAGCTGTTTTTAAATTGCGCCAACAATTGTTATCGATTTCACGGTAATATCGGTCCATGTCTATCACAGTGGACGTTCACCGTGTTTCCGATATATTCGATTTATATTGAAGTTATTAATTAATCCGCGTATTACAATTGTTTTATTTATTATTAATAGTATCAAATCAAATGAACATTGTATTTTTCTTCTTGCCGCATAACATCTGAAGTGAACACAGAGTTCAATGAACAAACAAAAATAAAAAGAAAATAGAGCTGCGGAACTGGAGCTAGTTTGCTCATTCATATCGATTTTGCAGCCCTGGTGCGAGCGCATTTTGTGTGAATGGTTAAAAGAAGCAAAAACGCGAACAACGCGACGAATGTAAATTATAAATAACAATAATTTAGTGATAAGTTGATAGTTGGTGCCATATATGCAAAAGTGATGACGGCACATGAAAACGAGGTCCAGCTTTTCAACCGGGGTGAGAAAGTCCTGTGCTACGAGCCCGACGAATCGAAGGCTAGGGTCTTGTACGACAGTAAGGTAACCCACGCACACACACACACACAGAGAGACATGCACTCACGCACACAGCGATAGCGTGCCGAAACGTCAAAGAAAAATGCCGAACACGAGGTGGCTGCTTCGATTTTTCATCACGAAAAACTGCTCTTTTCTATAGGTTTTGGCCGTGTACGAGCGAAAGGACGCTGCAAATCTACGCTACTTTGATTACAAAATCCATTTTCAAGGCTGGAACTCATCCTGGGATCGAAATGTGCGTGCCGCCAGTCTGCTAAAAGACAACGAAGAAAATCGCAAATTGCAGCGTGAGCTGGCAGAAGCCGCACAGCTACAAAAGTGAGTAAAATGCGCGTGTGTGTGATTTCGTGTGTGTGTATGTGTGTGACCGTTTGTTTACAATTTTCAGAACTGGCGGCTACTCGTACAAAGACACTAAGACTCCGACGTTGCCATCCAGCAAGAAGAAGCGCTTGGCCAGAGGTGGAAACGTAGAAGATCCCACAGCCGATCCCCTAGACATATCGCTGGCACATTTGCCGGCGACACCAAAACCCGAACTGCCGGCACAACAGAAGAGAGGCGCCCGCTCGCGGGATGGCAGTGGCAACCGGTCGCGGGATGGCAGTGGCAATCGGTCCCGGGATGGCAGTGGTAACCGGTCGCGGGACAACAGTAGCGGCCGCAAAAAGCAGCGCGACAAGTCGAAAGGCGGTGATAAACACGATGATGGTGAGCGAAGATCTGCCAGATCTCAGTTTAGCCTGCATGTCTCACCTAAAGATACGCACACAACTGATGCAGAAAAGCGGATCCATCAGGAGGACCGTGTGATGCTGCGCATCAGCGAGCGGCTGCGCGAATACATGGAATACGACTACAACATGATCTGCAAGCTTGAAAAGCAGCACGCATTGCCCGCTCGCACCCCCATTGTGACCATATTGGAGAACTTTGTGAAGCAGCGCGCCGTCGAGCTGGCCATTGGCATCAAGCAGGACAGTTCACGAGCCCGCAACACTCTGAGCCGTAATGCGCGTATGGAGCGTGAGTACGATCGTGTGATGTCCATGTGAGTATTCGGTGTTACTTGAAAAAATCCTTACTTGTATTATGATTTCTTTTGTGAGCCATTTTATTTTATCATTTATTTCATCTTCACACATTTAATCATTTACCTTTGCTCTACAGCGTGTGCATGCTGAAGGAAGTCGTGGATGGGTTACGCATCTACTTTGAGTTCCACCTCGAGGACCACCTGCTTTACAGAGAGGAAAAGGATTATGCCTTGGGCTTCCTCACCGACAACAACATGAAGAACTGCAGCCTGTTATTAAACAAATCCTACGAATTCATTAATCCCAGCGGTGATAATGAGCTCATATCCATGGCTGGTAATGTAAATGGCACAAATGGAGTCGACGGCCCTCTACTTGGCGACATCGAGTACGAGAATCAGCTGCAAAAGTGCCTTCGGTACATTGAGAAAAATAGTGCAAAGAATAATATTGCACTAGCCTATACCGCCGCCTACAAGCTGCCCATGGAAATGCGTGGCTTTCTCCGCGAGACCTTCAGCTGGAGTCTGCTATCCGAGGAATCGCCGCCGGAGAAATCCATAATATTTGGAGCACCGCATTTGGCGCGCATGTTAGGTGAGTTGTGGCCCACACACTTGAATTTTTGGCGATAATTAATTAACTGACCTCTCGTCCCCAGTGTTATTACCCGAATGTCTCAATGCCTCGCCCATATCAAATGAGAAGCTAGTGGATCTCCTGCCACATCTCGACTCGTTCATTAAGTAATTGTACAAAGAAATGCTTTTGCCATGGTTACTAAATTTCCTTCTATTTTTTGTAGCTACCTGGAGAACCATAAGGAATGGTTCGATAAGCAGAACTATGTGGATCCTTTGATAGACCAGGGAGAGAATTATCTGTTTAAGAATTTTAAGGAACTTAGATCCCCGCTAAGCTGTAGAAAATAGTAGCACCACCCAGGTATATCTGCAATGCTAATTCAAACTTAATTTCGTATAATTTAAATTTTAGGCAGCATATCCAGCCTCATAAAGTGTGTACATTCTTAATCAGCTTTAATAGTCCGTCTATCTATACGCCTGCCCGTCCGTCTGTACGCCTGCCCGTCCGTCTGTACGCCTGCCCATCTGTCTATACGCTTCCCCGTGTGTTTGTCCGTGTGTATTAACGCGCCGATCTCAAAATCCGCGCAGTACGAGTTTTTAATAAGTTGCCGCGTTTCCGACCAATTGATAATAATCAATATCGAAATCCTATTTTTTTTGAGCTAAAAGAATTTGATACGTAGATTCTAGAATAGTGTATACAGATCAAGTATATATATAGAGTTTTCCTTTTTAAATTTACTTTTAAAAAGTTTAAAGCAAACGAGCTCGTAGCGCGAGCCACACTTGATTTTGAAAGAAAAGGGTTCAGGGTATTCCTTAGTCGGGAACTGCCGGGTAGAGTCTCTTACTTGTTTTATTTTGTTTTAATTTATTTATTATGCATTTTAAAGCTTGATTTTTTGTTTATTTAAGTATTGTAGTTTGTCATTTTTCATCAGTACCAATATCAATATATATATCAATTATGATTTTGGGTTTTAACTACACAATTTGTAAATAACGCGCGTCTATAAAAAGAACTCTCCTACACATGTATAATCGAATATGGTCTAAAACTAGATGTTAATGTTAATATGGAAAAGATAATTTTTAACGTTTACTTCCTTTTAATGCTAAGTTAGAGTTGAGTAGTTTTACTAACTGGTATTTTTTTTGTTTTTTGTTTTTTTTTTTTTTGTGCTCAAATACATATATATTTAAGAATTTCAACAATATTTGTCATGCCTTAACGATTAGAATGTAAGAGGTCCTTGGAAACGATGAAAAGTGTGCAAAATATGTGAAAAACCTTTTGGATTGAAACACATTTGTGACGAATCCACGACGCACCTGTTTCAGCGGTTTCTCAATCTGGAATATTTTACGCGTGTACTTTGGAATGTGCTGGAAATCATCGGACCCATCGTTGGACCCACTCTAAACTAATTGCTACTTGGTGTATAACTGCTCATAAATAACTCTGGGAGCCATGGATTGGACTTGTGCTACTTTAACAATAATATGGAGTAGTTTGTGCAAAATCCTGCCTAGAAATTCGAAATGTTTTGTATTAATTTGTTGTTTTGATGACGTTTGCTTGGACGGCTTAGATTAGATGCGTTTGTAACTTGTTGTCTTTGTTCAATGAGTTTGTAAACTTGGGACGTTAACTTGGACGATGCCTCCTATTCCTACTCATCCGCGACTTCACTTCTGCCGCTTCGTGGCGCTGCTCGCCGTGGGACGCATAAAGCTGCTGACGGAACGATTGCGCTGCTGCTGCGGCGGATTATTATTGTTGCTGCTCTTGGACTGTTGATTCAGCACATTCTTCACCAGCATCGCACTGCGCGCCGCTGTCAGGCGGGAAGCGACAGCAGACGCTGTGGGCGCCGCCGTTTGATTCTCTTTAAAGCTGGTGCTGCTGCCCAACGGCTGTGCCTGGACGCTGCGCTGGCCCGACGATAGCTTGCTGCGCACGAGTATCACGCTGGGACCCACACTGGAGCCGCTGCTGCTGCTGCGACTGGCCGGCACGCCCCTTCCGGCTGTTGGACGGGTATTCTGTGCGGCCAGCGGCCGTTTGCTGGGCGATGAGTCCACGGATACGGTGGCGGTGCGCTGCACTGCGGGCAGACGCCTAACCACGGTCTGTGTGGATGCGCCGCTGTTGATGGAGGACCTCGAGGAACGTAAACTGTTGCGCGAGCTGCTGCGCTCTACGTCGCGTTGCTTGGGCGGCGCACCCAACGCATAATTGGGCGCAAATTGTGGCGGCTCGTGTGGCGATCTGCGTACGCCCGTCGACGAGGATGATCGTGTACTAGTGGGCGTGGCACTCAGCAAGGGGCTGCCATTGGGCATGCGCAGCGGCCGGCTGGCGGAGAGGCTGCGCTTGGGCAGCGCAGCAGTTGTCGACGACGCCGTCGTAGCTGGCATTTGGTTTTGTGACCTCTGGCTGGCTTGGCCTGGATTCGTTGAGCTGCCGCGTAGTCGCGCCTGCTGTAGTCGATCCGCCAGGCGGCTGCCCATTGCGCTGATGCTGGTGGTGCTGGTCTTTTGCTTGGACAGCGGCCGCGAACGCTGCGTGGGTGCATCATTGGCCTCGTTGCAGGAGGAGTTCGTGCTCTCACCTTTGCCGTGCGAGGGCGTGTCCGATACCAGGCTTTGCGTCTCCTCGAAGCCCTCGTCGTTGAGCTCGTGATGACCGCTGGCGCTTAGCTTCAGTTTGCTCGGAGTCAGTTCACGCGGCGGACTCCAGGGTCGCTCTGGTGTGCCAGTGGGCGATTTTAGATTACGTATGGCCTCGCGGACATCCTCCTGATTGATGGAACTAATGTGTCGCCCCACCTTTTCCAGCTTGGTAATGTTGCGTGCCTTCTCCGGCTGCGGTTCCTCCTTTTGCAGACGACGTATCTCACTGGCGCTGGCGGATTGTTGGATGTCCTGCGTGGGCGTTATCAGCTCCTCATTGCCGCTGCTGTAGTCCGTGGGTCGCTTATAGCGACGTGTGCGTCGCGCCAGCGCGTATCTATCGAAGTGACCCGGCGCATCCTGTTCGGTGGCTGTGGTGCTGGCACTGCTCTTCTCCTCCGGCGCATGCTTTGGCTTATCCGTCAGGCTGACCGTCACTACCGTGGTGTTGGGTGTGGCTAGGACACGTCGCGTCACCGGCGGCGTCTCAATGTTGTCCGCATCAATCTCCTTGGAGTTAGCGGACGTGTACTGTGACTCGTTGTGACTCTTGTGATGATCCAGCAAGCTGGCAAAGGTATCATCCTGCGGGGGCGACTTCTCTACCGGCTTGGGCTCCACTCTCATGACCGCTTCTGGCTGCAGGTCCATACTGGATGGACGTCGCACATAGATTTTCAAGCGGTCCGTGTTGCCATCGCTGCCGCCCAGCTTTTGTATGGACTTGCGGCGATCTTCCTCGGCAATGGATTGCAGCGGACTGGCACTTTGTTGTGTCTGCTCCTGGGAGCGCTGCCGACGATATTGACGCAGCTCCTCGGCGGTGGTCAGATGCGGCTGTGCCGACTGTGCTGCATCCGCTATGGCCTGTATATTGCCCACTACGTCTGTGTGCTCCAGCGTCTGCGATGGCTTCCAGTCGGCATAGACGCGCTGATATCTGCTGCTGGAATGCGTTGGCTGCTTCTCCTGCTCCAGATCCTTGCTCTGGCTGTTAGTTGGGTTAGTGATCGTTGGAGTCGTCAACGGCGTTGTTGTTGCTGGCATTATCTTCTCCTCTGGCAATGGATCCAGTTTTCGTTCGTTTTCTATGATAATTGAGATGTGGATTAGCTAAGCTAAGGACTGCATCCAGCCGGCTGCTGCTTACCAGTTTCGTTTTCGAGCGATCGCCGATTCGCATTAACCAGGCGACGTTTCCGCTTGTATTCCTCGTTCTGTTTCTCATCGTTTTCGTTGGACTGCAGCCAGGTTTCGATTTTCTGGCGGAATTCACGGGATATTCTGCGGGTCGATAACGATTTCAATATTTTATCATTAATTATTTGTTTTACACTATATTTCTGTACCCTTTTAGAGGGTATTGAAATTCTGTTCTGAAATGCGTAATGCATAAAAGGAGGCTGCTCCCCTTTTACATGTCCGTCTGTCAGTCCATCCGTCTGTTTGTCCTTCCGTCTGTCTTTTCTTCCTTCTGTCATTCCGTCCGTCTGTTAGTTCGTCCGTCTTTCAATCCTTCCGCTCGTCAGTTTGTCTGTTTCCATGCAACATGAAACATTATATGGCCCATCTTTTTGTTGCAGGCATCACATTTGTCTCAACTGGTCCGATCGGACCAACATATCATATAGTTGCCAGAGGAACAATCAGTCGAAGGCTAGGTTCTTTTATGGATAACTCATCTGCTTATCAAGATATCTCGCCAATTATTGGTTAAACTATGATTTTAACATATAAGCCAAATCTTATTAATATATAAATATTAGACTATATCAGTCGAAAATTAAGTCGAAAAGGGTATTAAATCTTCGGCGTAACGAATATATCATTACTTTCTCGTCTAAAAACAATTTTTTGCAAGCATAATTAATATTTGTGAAGTAAAGTTTGCTTTTACGAAACTCATAACTTACAAGATCTTAATTATAATTTTGTTGAAGGAAAATATTTCCATTTTTTATGGTTCTTTTTTAATATAATTTAATTAATTAATTAATATTTGAATAAATATAGCGTACACCCACCTCGGTTTCGCATCCTCGTGCGCTGCTTGCGTTTGTTGCTGTTGCTGCTGGAGACTCGTTGGGCCATTGCTGATAGGCGTATTCGCTGCCGTTGTGGGCGTGGCCGTGCCGCTGCTGGCCAGCGGCGATTGCAGGCGATCATGCGACAGCTGCTGCTGCTGCTGGAGCAGTGGAGCCGGAGAGTTGGCGCGCTCCCGATCAAGGCCAAAGTCAATATTTAGTAGATCCGGACGCTTGCGACTCGAGCTACCAGAGCGTGCGCGTCGTGCCCAGGAGCGATCTGTTAGATGGATAAATTCAAATATAAGAACCGGCAGCAACAGCTACAGAATCCGGGAGCACTTACCCAGACTGCCGTAGGCGGCCTTGCGCTCGCGACTAATGTGGCCGGGGCCATCGTGTGGTCCGGTGGAGCTGCGCAGATACTCCATGAGGTCGTCCTCGCCGGCTAGCACGCGACTGGGGCGCCTGCGTAGACTGCCATTGGGTGTGATGTCTGGCGAGGCGCTGTACTCCTGCTCGAGCCGTATGAAGCCATTGCTAATCTCACCCGAGCCCAGCTGGCGTCTGCTGAGCGCGGGGCTGGCGCGCGGATCGAAGAGGGCGTCGCCCAGGAATGAGTCGGAATCGGAGACGGGCGTGCCCGCTTGACCCACTGCAAAAGATATGGATCAAGGCATAAGAACATGATCCCATTAATGTGGACTACAGATACGCACCTTGCCTGGTTCGTTTGGCCATTTGCTCCATCCGGATTCTGTTACGCTCCTCCGCCAGTTTCTCCTGCTGCACTCGGCGCTCGTTCTCCTTGATGGCCTGCCTGAATTTATCACAGAAGCTCTGAAAGATCTTGAAGCATTCCTCCAGCTTGAAGGTGGCCGCATCCTCGCAAAAGAATTCGGCCAACTTGAGCCGCAACGCATCCACCTGCTTCATGCCCGCCTGAAGTACCGCCATCTCCGAGTCGGCGGCAAGCAGAAACTCGGACATCTGCTCCTTTATATCCGCATCCGTGGCGGGAAGTTCAATTTGTCTTGTTATCTTCCTGATGCGAGTCTCCAGAGTGCCAATCTCGCTCTTGATTTGCTCCGAGGTGGTTCTGTGGAGAAAGGAGATCCTATTTTGAGTGTGCCTCTCGAAGAGATGGTATTCCCCCACTTACTTGCTGGCATTTTCGAGGGTATTCAGCTGCGCGGTGAACTGCAGCAGCTCCGGATTGCAGCGCTCCACCTGAAGGGCCACAAAGTGTATGAGATTCATGCCCGGCTTGTTGGCCCGGATATCTGTTAGCTTCTGCAGGGAGGAGAGCTTAACGCCGGCCGCATTGCCTGCATAGCCGCCGGAGTTGAGGAAATTGCCAGCCACAACGACCATGTAGAGCACCTCCTGGAGCGCTTTGTTGTTGAGCAGATTGTCGCCCGCATAGAGCATGGCATTGATGCAGGGCTCCAGATAGGCCATATTGGCGGCAAACTCCTCCTTAAGCAGCATGCTCTCAATGCGCAGCTTGTAGCTATGGGAGAGAGGCAAAAGCTGATGAGGCAAAAGCTTGGATTGAATTTTGATTGGGAAACTCACTTGGGCACCTCGAGCAGCTGCAGCAGAAACTTCTCGGCACTGCCCAGACGCGTCCGGTCGCCATTGAAGCTCTTCAGCATGTCCAGCTCATCCACCTCGGGCAGTATTTTGAGCAGTCCCAGCAGCCGCTCGGCGCCAATCTCCTCGTGCGCGCCAAGCCGTATCAGCTCGATGATGTCCGTGCTGCTGCTGCGGAACTGACGCAGGAAGATGTTGACGTTCAGGCTGCGCTTGCCGTCCAGCAGCGTGATCTCTGTGCTCTCCTTCTTGCCCTTGCGATCCAGTGTGTCCTTACCGTTGGCCGCGGACGACTTGCCGATCTTGGGGCTCGGCTTGGGTGAGCCCTCGCCACTGGTGGGCTGCTGGCAGAAGAGGCCCTCCATCTCGTTGAAGTCAATGTCCGTTTGGTTGCTGTCGCGGTGCACGTTGGCCATCTTGCTCCAGATGTTCTCCCTGCCCAGCACTTTGTTGTCCGGTATCTTGCCCCAGTTGATGGTCTTCATTTTAGCCTTGGGCGCCGGCGTGTCCTGCTGCGGCAGTAGCACAGCCGTTGCCGTTTCGGGCAGCGGCGTGATTGGACGCAACGATGGCGGTGGCGGCGGCGGCGGCAGTGCGTTCCCATTCGGCACGGGCGGAGGCGGCGGCGGTGGTGCAGCGCCATTAACTGTAATCGTTGCGGGTGGAGGCGGTGGTGGCGGAGCTGGTGCAGGCGGTGGCTTTGCCGCCACCACATGCGGCTGTGAGGGCTTCCTTGTCGGACTGCTGGCATCACCCGACCGGCAATTGGGGCAGGTGAACTTTTGTGTGCTCTGATGGCGCTGCAGACGCACCGCATCATCCGGAGACTCGAGCAGTGTGGCGCGATGTACCAACCGCTCGGTGGTGTCCCAAATAACGTCGCTCAGCGGATCCTTCGAATCGATGCGCAGCAGATGCTGCAATATACTAAGAAAGGGCCCCTCCTGCGGCTTGTCGGCCACCTGGCGGTGAGACGAAGCGTATTAGAGAGCGAATTTCGTAAGTCAACATTTAATTAAATTAATCAAAACTTGTATTTTCATATATGTCAACCATTGCAGGAATATAAATACCACGACTTATGGAATCAATTGAGAGTCTCAGTTCAGAACTTCTTACCACAACTGGATACGAAAAGGGTAAGTCATAGGCTCTAAAGCTAAGTGTGTTGGCCCTACAATATAAAGGTCAGGCAATCCAAGAGCTGTCTCACATGCCTCAGATCTGACCATATATATGTAATCCATAACAAGACCTCATTTCCTAGCTGCTTGGTTAAGACATTTCCTCGAAAAATATTTAATTACATTTATTATCTTGCCGTTAGATGGCGCTGTGCTTTTGGTAAAATTTCAAAAGTTTTCATTATTTAATACGCTCTCGATCTATGGGCCTGATACTTATTTCCTTTGGTATGACAGGTTGACATTTATTCCAGTTCGCGTGCAATGTCCGGGTTGGCATTTGGCATTGCCTAGCCTTGGCTTAGCACGCCCCTGCCCAGCCCCTAACCTCCCCCTCTCATTCGACACACACACACACACACACACCCACACACACATAAACCTACAGTCATGGGGGCATATGGTTCGTATACTTAATGCACAATTAAATGCATATATGCAAATGTATAAAAGTGTCATATAAATAATACGCAATACGTATACGCCTCATCTGACAGACGGGAGTATAGATGGGGCGCAGAGGTGTTAATGTGCTAATCAAAATTAACTCACCTGTCGCAGTATCGCGTAGAAGACATCAAGATGCGAGTTGAGATTGATGCCATCGGGCGCCTGAAGGCTCTGGGCCTCGTCGCATTCCTGCTGCTCCACGAATACGTCCAATTGTACGATGATATCGGAGACACTCTGTGCGACTTTTCTGCAATGGGTAAATGGGTAAAAATGGGTCAATAATGGGTTAAATGGCTAAAATGCTAATTGCAATTCCGTCCGACTCATTATTCAAGCGTCAATTAGCGATTTGCAATTTGTATTGCTCGTGCGGATTAATTGATTTCTGATTTATGTGATGTTCATGTCCGATTTACGGCACAGCCGGGCGGCAAGTGGCAATAGTTGTTGAAGCAACAGTCCAAGTGGGTGACCGCAGCAGGTTGCCAAAATATTACACAGATTTGGCATCTGTGGCACACAGACTCACTTGAGATTCTGCACCAGTTGCAAGGCGGCGCCGCTGTAACGGGACAGCGCGCAGCAATACGTGACGCGGCGCTGCAGCTGCGAGGGCAGCGGCAATGTCGACGCGGACTCGGACTCAAACTCGGACACGGATTCGGACTCGGATGATGACTCCACGTTGCAGCCTTGGCAATCACAAAGCGAGTCGAGGCGAGGCGCCGTTTATAGGCAGCCGCCAGTGGCAACCATATTCGATAGTTGTTGTCGGGCCGTTGTGTCCTTGCGCCGTGTGTGTCTCGTCTGTCTGTTGAGATTTGCTCCTTTTATGGTTCTGTGTGTGTGTGTCAATTGATATCCATAAATCGAATGGCAGCTTTTTTAATTGCTTTTCAATTGTGTTGTTCTCGTGACTCTCGTGTTGCAAGCGAAACGCGACGAGTCAACAGCCAGCAGCAAGGCAAATGGCAATAACGAGGACGCGGCAGGACACGGCCTGACGGAGCAGAGACCAAACGGAGCCAAAAAGACTCGAGAGAGAGCGGCTCGCTGCTGCTGCTGCTGTTGTTGTTGTTGTTCTTCTTGTTGTTGTTCTTGTTGCCATTGTCCTTGCCACGTGCTGCGCGCGCATTGATTTCTCCATAGCCAAAATAACATAGAAAAGCTGACTTGGCAACTGGAGAGCCGTCGCGGCCAAAAACTTTGCCAACTCTTCTTGGGGTCTCTTTTATTTTGACGAGACACTTCGTCAACATCATCGGCTGTTCCAATGTTTTGTTTTTGTTTTGCCAGCGATTTCTATTTTGGCTCATCACGGAAGTTTTTTTTTTTTTGCCGGGCTGCCACGAAATGTGGGTGCCAAAAGCGGAGGAAAAGCCATGGTAAACAGAAAACTAAACAGCGCGCAGCTGAGGAAGTTAAACAAACCAACACGGCAAATTAAAGGCACGAAACTGAACCCAAAACAAAGCAGAGATTTTCCCAATTGTGGCAATCAAATTCAAACCAAGCTAAGAGTTGGATGAACTATAGAATTAAAAAAAAACTTTTCATTTCCGATTACTTATTGACTTTTCCGAAAGATTAAACCTTTTTCTAGAATCTGTAAAATGTAAGACTTAGAAATCTTGAAACGAACTTTTAGATCGTATTTTTATTATCTTCTTTATTCGTTCTATTGTGTCTACGACCTTATATAGTCTGTCAGTTCTAATAATATAGTCATAAGCTCAGTATAGTTCCCTATTTCTGGTGGAATCTACCGCATCCGATCGCTATATCATATAGCTAGAAAAGAAATAATCGGCCAATAGTTCATTTTTTGAATGAAAAAACTACTTTTTATATAGATATCTTGACCAAAGTTGTCATTGACGTTTTGCCCTGATCCTTTCGTAGAAGAAATATCTTATGAAAGCCATACCAATTGTTCTATAGAAATAATTTGTCATAATATTAGACTCTGTATGGAATACCTCTGTGGTTTTTAAAATATCGTCACCAAATTCAGCAATTACGAGTCTAATATATCTAAAACGGCGTAGCAAATCAAACTACTTAGATTTATGGCTCTCTGTCAGGAATAAAGCTTTCCTATGCTTTTTAAGTCACAAGGGTATTTGCTATTCGGCGTGCCAAGCATAGATTTTCCTTCTTGTTATTCTCGATCCCCTTAACGTAATTTTATATGCCCAGAGCATAGATATTTGGCATTATAGACAAGCGATGTTATTTAATATTGCCTCAACTTAAGATTGATTAGAACTCATTGGACGAGACAGCAATTAAAAGCCGCTTAAGTAAATACAGCAGCTTCCAAGCTACGCAGTCAAAAAAGCTCAAATGAATATCCGTTTATTTATAGCACCTCTATGGCACCCCTCCCATGGACCATAGCCGGGGCAGGGAGGGTGGAGCGCTGAAATCAAAGCGCTGCTCGGCTCAATGAAAACGTTTAAAGCGATTTGATATTTGAAATAAATTAAAAAGCGCGAGAAACTACGCATTTCAAATTTTCATAACAATGGCACATGTAGGGGTTAAAGACAGGGGGGGGGGGCGTGTCAGCTGCCAGAAGACAAAATGGATGGGCTTCACTTGGCCTCAGACACAGCCGCAGCCACAAGACAAATGGCATAGAACAATCAATTAGGCATTTTGTCTCAGACGAGAGCTGAAGAAGCTGCCTAAACCAAGGGCACAGGGGGGGTTATATTGCTGGGAGGGGGGCCATATAGTTATTGTACATTTTTGGAGCTAAACTATTTGAAAAATTAATTGAATTTGTTTTAGTTTTATACGAAGCGGCAAATTATTATTATTGTCAACTCGGGCCCCAATTTATAAACCAGTTTCGTCGGCTTGAGCCAAGGGCGTGCTGGCGGCGAGGGGCGAGGGGCGGTTGGGCTACAGCTAACTAATTGATTTATTGTTGACTAATTAAATATTGAATTAATTGCTTGACAGACTCCGAGAAAATACAAAAAACCGGCGTAAATTATTTGCATAAGTCCCAAACAAACAACGAGTGAAAAATCGTTAAATGTTCGCATCGTTGCCATTTTTGATGGATGTTTGACAAGCGTCCAAATCGGCCAAACTTGGCCACCACGCTTAAGCGGCCGTTAATGATGGCACCTGCCCCGAACACTGGCACCCCAAGGGGTAGAGGGGGAAGGGGAGTGGGCGCCACTTTGCATGCCCATGTGAATTTTTTTGCGCTTGGGCCTTGATCTTGTCTAGTTGAGCCATTGCATGCAAATCAAAAATGGTTATTCGACATCATAAATCGAATGCTGGGTACGAGTGTATTCACATCGGAATGGCAAAACGTTTCAAATTGTTTGTGATATTCATTTGGACTCGACTGCCAATCGTTGTTGTTGTTGTTGTTGTTGTTTTTGTCGTTGTAGTGGGTGTGTTTCAGGGTTTCAGTTAACAAACATTGCATAAATTGTCTCGATTCAGCACACACACACACATGGCGCAAAATGCACAAGTTTTATAGTTAGTTGCGCTTGTGTGGGTCTGGCATGGCCATGTCTTTGACTAACATTTGCCATCCTCTGGCGCTATTAGAGCTATAAACCTTAAACTCACCTTAGAGTGTTGAGCAGCGGCAATACTTTAAGGCCTGCAAAGAAAACGACATGTGAATTACAAGTTGGTTCAGTGAATATTATATATTACTAAAAGAGTTGTACTTTAAATTGTGAGAATAGTGTGATTGACAATATATAAAAGTTATTGAAAGTGTGTTGAAGGGAGAGACAAAGTCAGACAGTGTCGCTTATTCGCTCTTCTATGCGATTTTCATAAAATAAAATGCGTAAATAAGGAGAGAGGGTCGAAGAGAGACAGGTCTTCTACTTTCTTTCGAAATAGAAAGAATGAAGGATAGAGGAAGTAACTTTAAAATGTTGGACAACAAGTAGAGGGAGAGTTTGTAAGAGAGCATTAAGGAGAATTCCAGTGCAGAGAGGGAGGAAGAAAGACAGTGAGAGAAAAAGGCTGATTTAGTGGGAAAGAGAAAATAATAGTATGTAAAATGGCACATGACATAGGATATAGGAATATAATCAAATTAAATACCCTCGTAATACCCTAGTGTAGACAAAGTATCTCTAGTCAACGTCAGCTTTGTGTATTGTATAACTGTCATGTTATACAGAAATTTGTTCGATTTACAGCTTTTGCTAATATTGTCATTAGCTGCGCTTAGCAAGCAATTTGTGGCCGGTGAGAAGCGTGTGCGGCGTCTGGCCACACCGAGCTATAGCATCGATGTCTATGAAGGGCTGGCGAAGTATGTGGTGTCCATCAGATCGCGTACGCCGCGCACATTCTTTGGCGATAATCATTTCTGCGGCGGCTCCATAGTATCGCTCACATATGTGCTAACCTCCGCGAAGTGTGTGATGGAGTGGGTACATCGAATTTTGATATATGAAAAGTAATCCCTCATCCAGCAGAAATTCTTTTCATAAAGCAAGCGTAAGATCGTTCACCGAAGTCGATTGATTCTGATTGTGGCTGGAACCCCCAATCGATTAAAGATCGTCCGTCGTCAGACTCTGCATGTGCCGGCCAAGAAGATATTTGTGCCCGAAAACTATACCGTGCATAATACCAACAATATTGCGCTCATTAAGTTGAAACATAAGCTGCCCTCGGACAATCGCCACATTGGGATTTTGAATTTGCCGCGCGGGCCACCCACAACTGGTATTTTCTACAAGGTCATGGGCTGGGGGCGCCTCTACGAGGTTCACACTAGACTTGTCTTTGCGAAATTGGGCTGATCTTCAATCATGTCTACCCTTGTTTGCAGGGCGGGCCTCTGGCTTCCAGAATTCTCTTTATCGATGTCATGTTGCAGGAGCGTGTCATATGCGAGCGATTGCTACATCCCTTCATGCCGGAAATGATGTGCGCCGGCAACTTGAATTCCACTCTAGACGAAGAACCCTGCCCGGGCGATGTCGGTGATCCGCTTATGGTTAACCTAACTGTTTATGGCGTGACTAGCTATCACGTCGGCTGCGGCCACAGTCTGTTGCCTTCCGTCTATACGGATGTCTGGTATCACATGAAGTGGATCGATGAAATCATGAACAGCAATGGCTGCCGGATATATAACCCTCTGACAGTCTACTTTTTTGCCTCGATTTTGTTATGTATGTGTGGGGAATCACATTTTAAACTCAACTTGTAGCTATGTTTCTTTGAGACTAATATATTTATTCTTTTGTTAAACCCTGCTGTTCTTTGAACTTTGCTATAGAAAGGTGACTTGGAACTGGCCAAACATCCGGCTACTTAGTCGAAAGAATGCCAGGAAACCAAAAGTAGTATACATTTTCTCAAGGATCTGTGAAAATGAGGTCATTAATCGAATTTGAACTTGTCAAAGTCATTTTAATTAAACTAGACTTTAAAATATGAAGAAATAGGAAACACAATGGACGCAAGTTCGAATTAACTCTGAAACTGCTCAGAGTGTCCTTTGTACATAAACAAGTTTTCTTCGTATTTTTAACTCCAAATTATTTGATAGTTTTTTAAAATGATTATTTTATTTAACCAAGAATGATACACCATTTCGAGCTTGAAAGGATCTTCACTATCGCTTGACAACAAAACTCAAATTGTTTAATTCCTTGATGCCTTGACCAAAGTGACAAGTAGTAAAATACCATAAATTGTTGATCCATTATCAAGCTAGTATTATGTCGGATCCACTTAAGACATATTACATTGATTTTATCTAAAAAAACATGTATTAAGCAGCGTGTTTTCTCGTGTAAACTCTGCCCAGTTTGTTTGTCATCAAGTTATCAAGATTTTCGTATCTGGTCTTAACTTGTGCCACTGGCCCAACTCCCACCGCAGACTGGTCACTGGTCACTGGGTACTGGGTACTGGGTACTGGGCACTGGGTATTGGGGACTCGGTCTGCCCGCCCAATGCGCCTCAAGTCTCACTTCCGGTCAAGCTTGTTTTTGTTGATTTTCGCCTCCTGCTTTTATTTGCGCACAAACTTATATGTTTTATATTAACTTGTTGTGTGTGTATGAATGAATATAATAAAAAATTAATTACAAAAATGCTTGTGAAAGTCGTTGTAGCTTCTGTGTTGCCCCTCCCCCTGGCCCCCTGCCATGATTACACCCGTTAGTCTGCCCACCCTGTGTTCGCCTTATTTGGCGCCTTGACGTTCATAATTTTATTTTACGACTTTGTTTCGTTGTCGTTTTATTTATTTGAAATTGAAAACCATAAAAGGCGCACAATTAAAATGTGTGTGTGTGTGTGTGTGTGTTGAAGTTTCTTTGTCCGGAGCATTGTTTCAGTTTTTCGGAAGTCGAGGTCTCGACTAGAGAAACGGGAGAACCGATCCTAAAAAACAGCTTCAGATTGTTTTTTGTGCCCTACAGCCAAGGAATTTGCGAACACGCCCAAGAATCCAAAGTTAATTGTTTAATAACACGCCACACAACAAAGAGATAAATAATAAAATAAAATAATAAATAGTAGAATAAGAAACAAAGCAAAAATTGAAATCAAAATCAATTCGATTTGAATATTTGCTTTTGGTTTTTTTTTTTTGTTTCTGTTCGGCTATATGTAAATTGTTAAGCTGTTGACGCTTTATAAATCAATTGAAATTGAAATTTGCCAGCAAACTAAATGAGAAAATTGTTAAATAAATAAATTTATGGCGCGGTCACAACAGCAGCAACAACAACAACAACAACAACAAAACTATGAAAAACTTTGCGTGCCAATGTGGAAAATCATGGGGCATAAATCAATGAACGCCGCACAGCCGGCAGCGATGGACTTGACAGATGACATACAACAGATATGATGGCAATACTCTCGACCGGGTCGAGCACGGATTCCGTATCAAAGATCTCAAGATCTCTAATTCTCAAGAGAGCGAACGAGCTCTAGAGAGAGACTGATCCAATAATTGGACACTTAAGTGGCATTAGCAAATTTCACGGAATGAATCTTTAAATCGAATATATGCAAATATTTATCATGATGTTGGGGCGTTCCTGGAAACTCAAAGATTGGTACATGCTGGCCGCGGCGGGCAGGGGCGGAGCCACGGCGTGCTACGGGGGCCAACAGCCTTGAAACTGAATACATCATCTCATTGCCAAACAAAACGCGGCCGTTTCTTGTCAAATGTGTCGCTGAGGAATGTGTTCAAGTCGATATGCCAACAACTGCATGTGTGAAATGTTCCACCAACCCGAACTCCCCTTTATTAAGAGCGAGCATGGGTAGAGGGTGGAGGAGGAGGGGAAAGAGGACTGGGTTTTGCCGCTGTAGGTGCAGTGCGTGACTTACATTTTGCTGTAGAGATTTTGTCGTTTTGTCGCCGCTGCGACAAAACTGCTGCTTTATTATTTTCTTGTAATGCTGAAAAAGCGCAGCTCAATTTATTTTAATTAAGAACAATAAAAAGGCGATCCCCTCTGCCACAGCCCGTGGCAAGTGCAGCCATCATTCAACGCATCAGCGAGTGCTCCCCACATTCGGTGCTGCTGTCGCTGCGCCTGCGCACGCACAACTGCGCTCAATCAAAGTCATAAGAAGTGGGTTGACGACTGCCTCCAGCTCAGCACAAATGGGGCTGCGTCTGTAGCGGATGGGGTGGGGGGGGCACGGGCACAGTTCATGAACTTTGCACAGGCCTACGAATGGGAGCAGGGCCAGCGGCAGGGGCAAGGTACTGAGGCTGTCGGGCACAGGATGTGAATGCGCCCCTTGTTTGTCAACAACTGCAAAAAGGCGACTTATTACATTTTAACTATGTGTCTATGTGTTGTTGATATAGCAGAGCTCTTAAGTACAACTCGACAAGTCAGAATTAAATAACAATTTGTTGTCGTAATGCAGTGGGAACCTTTTAATATTGGGGTTAGACCCAGGCATAACCCCGAAATAGGCAGCATGAGCATATAAACATGAAATATATTTATGGGCATGAAAAGAAATATTCATATTATTTTTAACAGTCAGCCATAAGAAATTAAATTTAATTACATTAAATTTTAAGCAAGTGGATAAATTTATAGCCAAATTATTGGGGTGAAGCACAACTGACATGTGTTGAGAAAAATGCATAAGTAAAATATTTCTTTGGTGATCTTAGCCTGTAAATATGCTTAGCACCTTAACTGCTTGGGAATTCTAAGAGTAAACAATATGTCTGATAGCGTTCAGCTTTAACCGAGCAATTGTTTATTCCATAAACATTTCTTAAATAGCCCTAGTCACGTTTTGTAGTGAGTTTTATTCTAAGTATGGGCAATTCACGAGTCAATTTTCTGTTGCTAAGACGACATTTTTCAGTCGAAAACTTTAAAGACGCACCTCTAATCGTTGGCACGTGCTAAGGTTACTCAATTGGATTGCGTCAAGAGACAAAGGCGATTTGGTGATTTGTTGTATAGCAAATCCGATGCTGAAACTATCATTATCCACGACCCCCAGAGCCCAAAGAGTCGCGAGAGCTCCGTGAGCCCCGAGGGTCGCTGGCGTGGCTGTGACATGCAGCTAACCAACTGCGTCCGGGCATTTGGTGTATGGTATATGGTCAAGGGCAGCGCCGAACAGCGGCGCCGTCAGCGGATCAGCGGGCACATCAATCAAATCAATGAAATCGAAGACAGCAGCCAAAGCAAAAGGGGCAAAACAGTTGACTCCAAAAAGGTGGGGGGACCTGGGGTAACAGGAGGTCGGCTGATGACTTTTTGTGGTTGGCCTAATGTGTTTATCGTTATGGCTTTTGGTTATCAGCATTGGCAGAAAGCAAAACAGAACCCAAACAAAATGTAAACAATAAAATGGTAGTCTGAGGGGTAGATGTGGGAAATGTTACCTAAATATCATATGTATTAGAAATAAGAATAATGAAGTTCATTGATAAGTTAACTAATGAAAGTAAGTTGACATTAGAGGTAAATGTATACCAAATTTTAGAATTCTAGCTTTTACAGTTCCTTAGTTACGGATAGTTAGGCAAAGCTATACCGATTTGACACTAAATGAAACTTTGAGAACTTGATGGTTGGAAATAGTGTAGTATCTACAGGAGTACTGTCTTTAGAAGGAATAAGGGTAACTGCTTACCTATAAACTCGTTGCGTATGCGTATGCGTTCCTGCAGCTTTGGCTCCGAGATGATGACGCAGTTGATGAAGGCCAGCAGAGTTGCTTGATAGTCCAGCGGTGGGGCTGGAGCAGCACTGGACAGTTCCAGCTCATTGATGACAATTTTGAAGCGATAACGTTCCTTTTTGAGATTCTAGACAAGCATATAATTATAAATAATTTGGAGGTTGTGCATATAGCTAGTTTATACCTTGTAAAACTCGAGAGTTTCGATGGCACGGGCATAGCCGTCGGGGCTGTAGGCGCAGAGCGCGGACAGCAGCTCGAAGACCTGCTTCTTGACCGTCGCATTCTGCGTGTCTAGGGCAGAGCCCAACTTGGCAATGTAGTCACGATTTTCGACTATATAATCCAGGCCGATGCGTGAGTCCATATTGCTCCTATAATCGGTGGGGTGGGTGTGGAAGGGTCGGGGTGAGGGGCTTGTTGATAGGGTACGGTTGCTCGCAGTTTGTCACGCAGTTCGATGGATTGATTTGTTGCGGCCAGTTACAAAGGTTCTCAGTTCTTGGACTTGGACTGGGGCTGGGACTGCGACTGAGACTGAGACTTGGGTGCCGATCGCCGCATTGAATACCTAAGCAGTTTCCGTCATGCCGAACGCCTCTCTCATCGTGCGCTGAATCTGTAAAGTAGATGATAGTCTGATTGCATTAGATACTTGGGGTGCACCCTTTGGTATTGGGCCAATCAATTGTGGGTCGAAAGCCTGGCCCCCAGCTGCCCCCGGCCCCCGGCCCCTGTCAGCCAGTGTCCCATATTTTGTCTATTTGAAATGCCGTCCGTGCAGCGCTCTTAATTAATTTATGATCTTGACTTCTGCTGCGCCGTATACCCCAGCCCATATACGTAGTATACCCCATAAATTCAGTTTGGTTAATGCGCCGCCAGAGGGCGCTGCTGGGTGGAGACAATTGTTTTGATTTCTCAACTGCAATTTTGACGGTCAAAAAGACAAAAACAAAAAAGAAACCGAAATGTAAGCTAAGATCAAAGCTGGCAGCCGCTGGAATGGCCCGTTCTCCAATCTAAGTCGGGGTTCCGCCTTCGAGATCGGCATCTCAATTATGGTAAATGATCTTGTTAATTTGTTTACACTTAAAGCATGCGACGCCTTCGATTAGTTGCCAAATGAAACCGTCGAAAAGTGCACAAATCGCCGCCAAAGCCCGCCATTTAAGTTCTCGCATATTAAACAACAACAATTTCAAACAACAAAAGCAACAACAACAAAAGCGACAACAAACAAAAAAGGCCGATAAAATGTTAAAAGTCTCAAGTGGCACTTTGCGCTATTTGAAATTATAATTTGTATATGCGCTAAATGCTCATGTTTTAATTTATTATTATAACAATATTGTTTTGTTTTCATTTTTTTCCCCCTGCTTGACGTTTGAAACTGCGTCGCTAATGTAATCGAATAAAATGTCATAAAGATATAAATGGACAGGTTTTATAACATGACATCCTTTAGATATGCCAATTTGATATCGCAAGTGCTCGGCAGCGAGCGTATCCGATAATCCCATACCTGACAATATACCTTTAAAAATCAGATACAAAATTCTAAAGAAAAAAACAAGTTCTCAATCGATTTTGCGATTTTTCTGACATATTCTTTGGCAGTCTTTCTAATTGAAATTCTAATGAATATTTAAAAGCATACACTCTGCTACACGATTAAGTTCAGCTGATGTGATTGAAAGCAACAAATACAATTTGAAATTAAATAGCTTTTTATAGATATAAACTAATGTGTGAACCAAAAGTAAGTTTCCTTGCCAACTATCTGCCTTTGGGCTCTTAGCAAAAGCTTGTTTCTCTACAATCCCTGAACCCTGGCTTAGTCTTTATATTTACTTTGTCATTTAGTTCCCAATGTTTTTAGGGAACAGTTCCGGTTTTTTATCTACACTCGCCCCTTCTATAGCAAATATTGAAAGACCTACAACTTTTCATACATTAGTTATTTATTCTTTGAAGCTAGTTTCCCTCTGAAAGTTTTTTTTATTTCTAACCAAAACCTTTTTGTAAAGAAATATGTTTTTTTTAGAGTTTCGGCTCGCCTTTTTAAGGTTTAAGGTTTGGTTTAAAAAAAAACTATTAAATAGAAGTCCCAAAACTGATCTGTTTTAGATTTAGATGCTCTAGCAAATCATATTATTAAGTTATGCACGTGCTTTGAACTTGAGCTTACTGAAGTACTTGAGTACTTTGAAGTGCTTAAAATATTTATGATATTCACTTCAATTGTATTTATTAGGCAATGGAATCGATCAGTATCTACTGATCTCTGCCAAGCGTAAGTCTATGAAAGCAAAGTCTAGTTACAATGTTGTGTAGCTTATGGGGATATGTTTTTAATGTTGGGATATTTACAATGAAGGTGCTTATAATCTTTGTTTATTCAGAATTATGTTGCACAGTGTAGTTAAGCTGCTGCTTAAACTTTTGTATCAACTAATAGGCACGTCAATTTAGCACAACACCCGCACAGCAGCCGATGCTCGCTCTCTCTCTTTATCTCCCCCTTCGCCTCTCTCTTCCTCTCTCTATATATATAGAGCTATATACGCGCGTTTTATAGACCGCTAAATAAAATGCTTATCGGTCAAACCGGTTCCATTAGGCCCGGAGACGTAGTTTACTAGTCAAATGTGGCAATATTGCAGAAATATTTATTGTCAATTTGTTTTATGCAAAGCAGAGCAACGCAAAATGCGAGTTTAATTGAATTGTAAACAGAGTTGGCAGCACGAACCCAAGCGGAAACGGCTTGGGAAGAGTACACACACACACACACACAAACACACGCATACACACACGCACAGTCACAAAATGTCAACTAAAATGTTAATGAACTCTCGCGAGAGGCTAATTAGAATTTTGTCAAAGGTGCAAAGTTCTTTTCTTTTGTCGGTTCTGTTTTTGGCTTGTTGCGCGGTTTTTTTTTTTTGGAGTTTTAGCCTCGGCTCATTTATCTTGGCTTAAGGCACGACTGGCGACAATTGCGGGGCGTTGACAGGCGCAAATGGCTTTGTCATATTGGAGTTGTCTCCTGCAACTCCGCCCCTGGCCAACAAGCGGGCGACAGGTGGCGACTCGGTGTCGCCGTCGCCTGTCTATAAAATGTCAACCACTAACACACTCACACACTGGCACACACTCGCACACACACACACACACACATACAAATTGGCAGGCGCTGAGATTGTAAAATATTTTCATCGTCATCGCCTCGCTCGCAGCCAAGTTAAAGTGCAAGTAATAATTCACGAATTTCAAAACTTTTCAATGCTCAACGAACATTTGTTGTATGTCTCACAGTCTGTCCCCCCCAATCTGTCTATTCCCCTGCTCCCCCACTCTGTCCATCTGTCTCACTGCTCGTGTGGCTGTTGTCGCTTTCAATGTCTAGCGACATTTTAATAATGAATGTTATGTATAAATTATGCTCGGGCTCTTTTACAAATTCACGGACTGCTAATGTGATTAAATGTTGTGCAAAGTGCACTCGGGAATGCCGCATATCGTTTAACTAAATTTCATTATGAATTTCGAATTTTTTGGGCTTGTTCACAAATCAAGCATACGCCACGTGGGACACTAGACAACAGTTATGTGTATAAACTTCACAAGATCTGGGTAAAACGTGATCAAGAAAGAGTCAAAGATTAAATACCCTTATGGACAAATAACTTAGAGTTACATACTTTTAAGCTAAAGTTTTTTTCATATCAAATGTTTCTATCATTTATAATTATATATAATAAATATTGTATTCATTTTCTTGCAGATAAATCAGGAAAAATGTTTATTAAAATTTCGCGGATATTGATTGATTTATCTGGGAACACAGGTGAGTTTATTATGCACAAGTTTCTTTTTATCATTATTTATAATATTCTGGTGTTGATATCATTTTGCTTATATATAGTCATATATATAGCATATAGTGTTAACTTTTTATACTGATTAAGAAGTTATATACTTAACGAGGTCAACGACACCTCTTACTAAGCGTTACATACTTTGTGACAATATTATAATACCCTCTAGGAAGGGTATCAAATGCTGATCAGATTTACAAAACTATCAACAGCAAACGCCAGCAGCGGCGCCAGCGTCAGCTGCGACGCTGGCAGAACTGTCGCAATAAGCGCAAGGTCGTTGCTGCTGTTTATATTGTTGTTGTTGTTTTTGTTGCTTTTGTTGTTGTTTTCATTGTTGTTGTTGCTGCCGCCCGCTTGCCACCTGTAACAAATTGCAGCAAATGGAAGCTGCAGCCTCTTCAAAGTGGCCGTCGCCCATTTTCTATTAATTTTCTACGGGTGTGTCCCAAGTTTTTTTTTTCTGAGTTCGAAAAACTCAGGTGTTGGTGTTGCCGCATTTGTTGTTGTTATGGTTATTGTTGCCGCTGCTGCTGCTGTTGCTGCCGTTGCCTGCACAATTTTCATAATCTTTTATTGAATTTTTACGACCTGCAGCCGGCAGCCGCAACGAATTTGCATTTTGATTTGTGCCCACAACAAATATGTGTATAAAACATTAAATAAATGCTCATTGAGCAAAGTGTTTGTACTTAACAATAGCCTATAACTGGCTGTTAACTGATAAATCCAAGATTGTTGATTGAACAACACAAAAAACTGTTAAACGCAACATTGAGCGACTGAATGGAAAAAACTCGCACCCTCACAATAAACTAGAAGGTCTATGGAGGTCTAGGCACACAACAGCTCTGCGAGCTCTAAGTAATTATTTACATATATTTTAAATTACATCATATAGAAACAGGAGCTGAGAAAATCGTAGACAAACATTTAGATTGGCTTAAAAATCGAAATAATATGTTTGAAATAGCTAAGACTTTTAGGCAAGGCGCCTAACCGGATTTTAAGTGAACCGGTTAAGTCCTGATTTCGAATTATATTTACAATGAACCGAGCCTCAAACAAAACTAGCCAGACTAACTATCTAAGCATTAAACCATATTAAATGTCAAATATTTTCCAATTAAATAAAATAGATAGTATGGCATAAGAGTGAATTACTTTCAGGGCATTTTTTTAAATTAAAATATATATGATATTTATGACAATTAAATTATTGCATTGAAACTCGTAAAGAACAAAGACTCAAACCAAAACTTGGGCCCTAGGATATAAGAAACCAGACGCAAGAATTTTAGGCTGAAGCAAACTAATTGCTAACTAATGAATACTTCGTTTAAATTAAGACTAAGTTCGATTAAGACAGATAGTTTGAGGTTTGTCTTAGTTTTTCCTGCCAAGAGCCGGGTCAGTTTTTTTGCTGTGAGAAGCACATTTAAATTACGCATAATCCATTCAGACATGCCATTTATGAACGCATGTCCAATCTATGGGCAACTTTATGTTGATGTACATTTTCATTTCACTGCTGCATTGTGCTTGTTGTTGCTGGCTTATCAACAACAACGACAGCGACAACAACAACAACAACAGCAGCAGCGACGACAGCAACATTAATAAAGTGCTGGGATTTGTCTGGGAACCCACAAGCACAGAGAAGCCGCTTTGTTTGCTGCAGCTTTAAACTAACGCAGACAGATGGACAGGCGCAGTGGACGAGTCATAACACTTGACAACAGACGACGCCAGCAACGGCAACAACAACAACAACGGCAACAGCAACTTCTACAACAGCAACAGCAAACGGCAACAACAACGATGACAACGAAAACGAATCCCAATCAAAACACGATCTTGGCGCTTGGCGCACTCAGCATTGACCTTATGACTTCTAAAATCGGTAAAAACATCTTTACAGCTCCATGTGGCAGTTGTCGATAGCTGTTGTTGTTGTTGTTGTTGTTGTTGTTGCTGTTGTTGCTGTACGTTGTTCGTTTTGATATGTTTTCAATATGCGCTAAAAATACAAAAGCCGAGTCGAGATGTCGCGTACTTGAAATTGGGATACATTTTATTGCCTTTATATATTTTTATTTTATGCGATTGCCATACGCAATGCAATTCAATGCAACTCCGATGCGACTCATTCATGGAACGAGTAGAAAAGACAACTCTGACCCCCTCCCCCCTACCGCCTTGCAACACTCGCTAACCCACTCGATGCCACTCACTTGCACTTGAGTTGTTAACCATTTTTTTTTTTGGTTTTTGAGGATAATTCCATGGCACAGTGAGATTGAGGTTGCATCGATTGAAGGTCAAGTTGCCTGGCAAATTGAGCAATTTGGGGCGTGGCAGTGTACGCCCCTCTGTGGCATTACAACGATTAATGCCTTAATTAACAGCTCACAGCTGGTCAAGCAGAGTCTCAACTCGAGTGTGGTTGCATCGTAGGCGTCTTCGACAGCTGTCAAACTGCCGAAAAAAAAAAACAAATAATCGGCAACAACAACAAGACAAATACCTTAAGTTAAATGTTTTATTGTTGTTCAACAAAGAACATTTGACTGCACAAATTATACAGAAATAAAATATAAACATATAAAACGCAACCCACGGACCTCGACTAGTAAGAGAGAAAAAATAAGTATAAATAAATTAAAATGCGTGGGTTTTGCCTCTTGATGAGGCTGACTTTGTCGTCTGCTCCGACTGACCACAAAAACCTAACAAAGGCCAGCAACCACCAGCTCCTCATGCAAAGTCTACGTGCTTTTATCTACAAACATATATAGTAATATGCATTTAGATATGGGTTACTGCTGGGGCCAGCGATGAGCACGTGTTAGGATCGTGAGTGGAAGCTGTCAAAAGGCAGCTCCTAACTTAGCCGAGGAGAAGTGAAAAGTATTTGGGATTTAATCATTGTTAGCTATGGATATAAAGATATGCTATCTATCAGTACAATATCTTTCGATATAAAAACATAGTATAGTAAAAGTTAGAAATTTGCAATAGTTTTTAGCATGAAATTTATATTTTGCTTTTTAATATCAATCGAACAAGCTTCCAAAATTTTAAACAGAAACCGACCCATAAAGGTCGCTGGTTTTAAACAAAAACTATTAAGCTAAAATGTTTAATTTAGACTCTATTATTTGACTTTAGTCGACGTTCAGAAGTGTGTCCATAAGATATTTTTAATTTTAACTTAAACTTCTAACTTAAATGAAAAGTGAGAAAAATGTTTATCAACAAAGTTCTTGTCGAAACTGGGTTCATGGATCTGATAAAGCAGGTTCGCGAACCGGAAATAAAGGCGCGGCATTGGTGCGAACCGGGAAACGAGCTAATAATAATTTTTTTTATTTTTGGGCTTGCAGCCATGATAATTTATTCAATTGCAGAGAACATAAATAACTATGTCTGCGCAGCTATAATTAATCAATTTGTTGACTTACGCACAGTTTTATAATGCAGCCCAGCATAAAGAGAAAGAATATGCTTTCGTCACATTGTCATCTCTCTGACATGGACCCACTCGCATACATAGGAGACGCTTTAAAGGTTGTCCCTTTATGCACGACTTCTTCATTAGGGCTCATTCAGGGCGCCGCGTGGCGCTTGTTGACATTTGACAGCGCAGCGCGGTGGCAGGGGCTGGTGGCAACTCCCTTGATGAGAATTTATGAATGGTCACATAGATGAGCTCACAGTTGGTTTAAATAGACTTGGCACTTGGAACGTGGAACCGTTGAAAAACCCGTGAAATGTGTGAAAAGCAACTTCATTGAATCATTTCTTATTTATTTTCATTTGTTTTTGTGCATTGTCTTTGGGGTTTTCTTGTGTCTGGGGAGCTATGGGAATATTTGCGCAATCGTCGCCAAAGTGTGAAACGAAAAGTGGAACAGGTTCGGACTGTTGTGTGTCAGTCAGTCAGTCAGTAAGCCTATAAAAGATGAGGCGCTAATGTCCAATTTTCATGCACGTTTGCACAACGGAAAAGCGAAAGTTATATTGGACACAACCAAATCGGGTTTATAAAGATCTAGCCATAGAGCCAAGGCGCAGCGGTACAGCTGCAATACGGCTGGCGACTTGCTCGAAATTCTTGTAAAGTGCATAAATATGTTTGGCTCTTATGACAGCTAACAAGCCAACAAATTGCGGACACACACACACACACACACACCTGGCTAATGAAATATCGTGTGCCACAAAAATCTTGCGGTATGACAAAGTACAAATATCAAACGGTTTTCAGGGCCAAACGCGCACAATGAACGCTAATTATGCTCGGTTCAGATCGGTTCAGTTTTTTTTTTTGGCCAACAAATTCAAACAAAAAACTCAGGTTCAATGCACCGGCAAAAGCACACACAGTCCCACGCACTGCAGCATTTCAAATCCCTTGTTGACCTTAACTTTGAATTGTCAAAACACTAAAGTTCAGCAAAAGCCCCCGCTACACCATCGCCCTCTCCTTAAGACTTAGATGTGCCCACATTTACTTTTGAATGTGATTCATATAATATTTGTCTATTATTATTAGTTATCTGAATCGCCGCTACAGGCCCATAGATGCCGCCACTGTGCGCCTGACATTGACTTGTGGTTTCAGTTGCCGTTGCTTTTTTGCCTTTTTTTCAATTTTTATTTTCTGTACTGTGTGTGGGCTCCTCGGCAAATTATTTTCCTCACTTCATTCAGCAAAGAGATCAGGTCTCTGTTTCTGATTAGTCAGCTTAGTTTTTTCTATATATTTATATATATATGTATATATTTGGATTTGGGTGCGATTCTTGCCACAGTTTCTTGCTTTTTGTGTTTTTGCGTGGCACTCACGCTCAGCTATTTGTCCTTCAGATACATTTGTATCTTGTATCTTTGACTGCGGCGCATCCAAACTTGTACTTCCGCATGCGGCATTCATCATGTGTTAAAAGTTTATCTACTCTGAACATCTGTTGACTATATTTAGCTGCTAGATTAGGCGCGTTTAACGCCCACACAACCGTTGAGTCATGCCTAGAACCTGGGGCTTGGACTGAGTTTAGCTGGGTCTTTGGGTCACACACGAATAATACAGAGGCCCAATGTCGAACTTTTGCTGGCATGCTAGAACGAAACGAGGCACTGGGAAACAAGCTGCCATTTATGTAAGTTCAACATTTTGCAGATCTCTAGCAAAGCCTAGATATTATAAGTATAAATAAAAGCTGCACTTGCTGTTGTTTTAGACAAAGCACAAACAAACGCATAAATTAAATCTGAACAAAAAATGAGATATCAAATGACAAGCGTGAAAATTGCAAGCCAAATGACAGCGAGTCAGAGATTAAAGGCCAGCTAGAGCAGGCGCTGCCAAAGGTCTGGAGCTGTCTGTTGAGTAAGCAGGGATTGTGTGCGTGTGTGTGTGTGTGTGTGTGTGTGTGCTTGTGTGTGTTACTTTTACCTTTTGGCCTGGCTAACAGCTTGCGCAATGCGCGCACAGTGCCAACTCGAACTTGAACTACATGAGCTGCACATTGAAAATTAGCTGCGCAGATTGCTCCCATTTTCAGAGGGGCGCAGGCAGCGCCACGTGACAGGCGAATTAGTTGGCCAACATTACATTGTTGTTGGCTTTTTGGGGCACACACACACAGCGAAATGGGAGACAAAGACGAGGACAGCTGAGCGGCAATCTCCAGGCAGCCGAATCGCCCACAGCACCACTCGCTTTGCTTTTGTTGTCTTTACAAAGTATCTTCAACTTTGACGAGGGCATCTCAAGTCGTTCAGGCAGCTTGCAAAATATGTTAACGAAAAGAATGCACAGACCTTTTATTTGTTTATAGAGCTTTAATTGCCTTATTAACAAAATTAGCTATAGAAATGTCTAATTCTTGTGCCTAGCGACTTGCAGAGCTCGCAGTTAAGAACTGAACATGAAGGGAACTTTGAACGGGCTAGCTTTAATAGTTTTTCTCTTATAATTATTGAAAATTGCAATTTTTATTGTTCATTATCATAAGCTCTTAATGGGAATAGGGAATATTGTACACATTGGCAGCTTTAAAGAATTTCCTAAGATTTGTGATTATTTAAGGAATATTTAATCCTAACTGAACTTCAATCAAATTAAGACAAAAGACTTTATTGAAGAGTTAGCTTTGATATCATAAAATATAAGTTTTATAAGTTTTCCCCAAGCTGAATACTAAGCAACATAAGACAGAAACTAACTTTATTGAGGAGTTAGCGGAATGATATCAAAAATTATAAATTCAATTTTTTAAAGTTTGTAAAAGTTCCTTGATTCGCAGCCCTGCACAAAACCTGCATATGTATATTATTTGTTAAACAATTTAATATTTCGTGAGATTGTCTTCAATTTTTCGTAGGGCATTCAAGTTTCGGCGAGGCAAAGCATTTTATTTTCCATTCATGTTTGTTGTTGGCTCGTGAACTTGTAAGCCAGCTTGTAACTTAATATTTTTGTAGTCTTTTTATTTATTTTTTTTTTTTTGCATTTTGTTGTTGTAATTTGTTGCTGTTTGTTGTTTGCATTGTTTGTTGCTTGGCTTTTGGTTGGTGTTTTGCGCTATTTATGAACAATGTGTTTTCTTAGCATATGACGATTGTCTTACAATTAAGATTTCATTGTGAGATTTCCTGGGCCACATGGCGTATGCGCAATGCGCGCTGGCGAAACGCTTACAATTTGCTGGCACTTGCTGCATAAACATGCAATAATTTGTTTAATTAGGCGTAAATGACGCTGACTGCGCAGCCGCCGCATCTAATGGAGCGTGGCTGAATTTAATAGCTTTGACGAGTTTTGCTTTAACCTTAACACGAGCTCTTGCCGCTTCTCTGTGGCAAGTGAATCGCAATTGTCTGTCGATCTCAGTGTGTGTGTGTGTGTGTGTCTCTGCCACACCCAACCAACGATCGATCGCTCGATCGATTGGCTGGCCATATGAAATGCTAAACCATAAGAGAATTCTTGCAGCCCAAATGCCATAAAACGTGCCGCGCATAAGTCAGCCGAAGGGGGCCCGGGCCCGGGTCCGACCTGCCAATCGTTCGCTTGTGCAGAAAAACTGCACAAAGATTCCAGCGATCGTCGGTGGCTAATCAACATTTGATTGCACATCGTCCAGCAAATCGTTTGGTCGCAACGCTGCCTTTGCCATTCACGACGATAATTCAATTAATTGCGAAAATGTCCTAGAGACAAATTCATATTCATATCGCAGCAGCGGCAACAGCGACAGCAGCGATTGCAACAAAGTGTAGACAAACGATCGGATCGTGTCTGTGATCGTGTAACTTTTCATTAAATTTCATTAAATTCTTTTATGCGATAGCAAATGGCAAAATGAGCTACAGCAACAGCAACAAAAACAACTCTCAACAAATCGCTGATCTTCAAATCTTCAATCAACAGTCGACGATCTTGTCCGTCTGCTCCAGCTTCAGCTTTAGCTTCAGCTTGAGCTCCAGCTCCATGCGATTTTATGACTTTGATTTATTTGTGTAAATTATTTTTGTAGCTGTTACATGGCCAAACAGACAACTTGGCTGCTTGTTTGCTCGAGGAAGTGTTTGCATCTCGCTGAGAGCCAGCAAGAGAGTGTGATCAGTGATCGGTGATCAGTGATCAGTGATCTGTAGGCTTCGGCTTTGCTCACTGTTCGTCAAAGTTATTAGCCGTCTACAATTGTCAGCAGCGTCGCCGTTGATTCCCAATTCCATTCCCATTCCCAGACCCATTGCATAAGCGAGTGATCTCCCGCTCCAACTGTCGAACTGTCTAGCTGTCGGTCTGTCGATCAGCTGTGCATAATTTCAATTTGATGGAGCACATACGAGTCGATAGATGGGTCTGTTGATAGGCGCCGTTAACTCGACTTGCCCTGCAGCTAGTGGCGACTCCCACAACCGCTCCTTACCCCCCCCCCCCCCCCCCCCCCCCCCCCCCCCCCCCACACACGGCTTCTCGCCCGCTTAGCGTGTTTAATTACAATTGGGGGGATTTGGGATTCGGATTGAGCACGGATATCCGCGTACGTGTTGCGCATAGACAACAAACTGAACACTCAACACTTAACGTCAGCTGCAGCTGTCGCTTACTGCCCGTTTTTGGATAGCGTGACCCATAAATGCCCGACCAATAGCGCTAGAGGAGTCGTAGATGCTTTTGGCCTCAGTCAATGGATTACTTAGAGCCATTAATACAGCGGAGATTGACTTATGGATATGCAATCTTTGAAAATGAACTGATAAGCAAGAGCTGCTTTTCAAAAGTAATGCAATAATAGAGCTCACCAAAACTCTCCGTGCGTCGCTCTAGGTTTGGGTAGTGTAGTCTTAAGTAACTCCAGTTTTTCTAGTCCGATCTTTTTGATACTTTCAAGACTTGCTTCTGGCATAAAAATGTGCATGTATACCAAAGCGCAACGCTCTAGCCTTAAAAGTTTTCGAGGATTCGGGGAAGGTATACAAGATGTATAGTATTTGTAATATGTTTATACTTTACAAGAAACTATTTCTCAAAATCGATATTTATCGATATTGTGAAAATGTGAGAATTTATTGAAAAAAAACTTGTTCTGCAAGTCATAAAAGTTGTTCCATTGGAATTTAATGACAAATTATTTGAATATTCAAACAAATTCGAATTGCTGATTCTTATGATAACGATAAATTAAAGATGCACATAAAAAAGAAATGTGACTAAGTTTGTTTTTAATGTACCTTTGCCTCCGTATTGCAAACGAAGCGTATATTTATCCATCTAGTAGCTGTGTTTCCATTTTCAGATGTGCGTCTTTTATGATTTGATTTTATTCATATTTGACACCTTTTCATGTTAACAAACAATTAAATGGAGCTACAAAGTTATTGCTGCGCTTAAAGAGACAGCAAATGTAGCCTTCGGTTCTGTTTTTATGGTTTGAAGACCCTTTTGCCTTATGCACAACACCCGCAGCAGCCCCTTTGTTCAAATGCTTGGCTTAATGAATGAACAAATGAATTTATGAGTTGCTGCTGTTGTTGTTGTTGTTGTTAATGTTGTCGTCGTTGTCGTTGTCGCTGTCGTTGTTCGTCTTGTGACCAGACTTATCCCAGGCACGCACGAACACCTCTCGAAACGGCATTGGCTTTGCCAATTTCTGCTTTGTTTCTCACTCACTCGATTTATGGGGAAACAACAAATAAGTAATAACATCAACAACAACGGCAACAAATTTACGCACTTTTAAAGCCACAAGAGCTTTGTTTGCACACAATTGTTGTTGTGAATTATTTAAACAGCACTTTGAATTATTGTAATTCGCATAAATTATTATTATTATTATTTTTTGTTGTGTACCGTTGCAGCGGCCAGCGACATTGGAACTGTCCTCGTTCCCTACAGCTGGGCCGCCGCATTGGGTGTGGGGCGATCGCTAATTGATCGATGACAATTCTAATGAGGCGCAAGTTTTTTGATCAGCTTTGTAACATTAATCCGTCAGAACATTAAAGAGACTTTGGGCCCTGGTATCAAAGTTCAGTTGGCAGCCTGAACCTTGGACCTGTGGCCCGTACACTTTTGGCATGCTTTGAGTGCGCATTTTCGAGCAGTGTATGCGAGCACAAAACTAAGATACAGATACACAGATACAGATACGTATGGCACTTGGAGCCGCACACGCAGCTGCGGAAACGAAAATAATGTAGGTGAAACAAGTTCGCCGCTTAAGTGCCTTGCTTGGCTCTATATAGATGCAAATCAATAGACGATCGATTTTTTTCATACTTTTTTTGGGTTTAGCAGAACACAGTCGAGGCAGCCAGCGCCAAGCCGCAAGCTCAACCGCAAATCAGACAACGACAAACGGGCCCGAGCCCAGGCCCAAAGGCGCCGCCGCAAACGCTCGAAGAGCGCACTCGAGAGTTTGTCGAGAATTTGCGATCGGTTTGCATTGTAAACACAAGTCGCTTTAACTAGCGCCGGCTGGCGATTAGCTGAGAATTTCCGTTTCTCTTGCTCATAAATTCTCCACAAATTTAATAATGCGTCAAATGCAGGCGAAGACAACATTTGTAGCTGCTGCTGCTGCTGCTTCGCCTTCTGCTGATCTTCCAAGAACTGAGTTTTTGACTGATCGCGACCTTGAGCACAAATTTGAGACATGTGTCTCAGCTGCAGCAGCTACCTCTCGCCCCTCTCTCGTATTCTGCCTCTGTCTCTCTAGCGAATCATATAAATATTTATACGCCATAAAATCTCGCAATTGGGCAATAAAGAACCAGCTGAATTAGCTATGCATGGCACAGCGATCATTTTTGTTTTTCTGGGAGCTCTTTCGAATTGATCATTTCGCAGATAAACTGTAGCCATGCACATAATTATGTAATTTAATGAGCCAACTTCTACGTGAATTGTTTAAATTGCCCGCAGCAGGGAAGCAGACAATTAAAATTCTTCACTTGTGATCTAGTCTCTCAAATCTCAAATCTTTTTCGTATTGATTAGATAACATCATTATGATGACATAAACATAATTATGTAATTTAATGAGCTACTTAACGTTCACGTGAGCTGCTCAAATTGATTAAGGAAATTATCAAAAAGTAGTTCATTAATATGTGTTTAAAAGGAAGTCGAAGAACTTTAAATCTTTCAAAGTGAATAACACAAACTAGTTTATTCAAGAAAAAACTATCTAATTTATTGTGCTATTTTAAAGAATGAAAATAAAAAAAATGTCGTAATATGTGATCTTTTTAAAGCTATGGATAAACATGAATATCATTTGTCTTTGTCTCTGTGCATAGTTCTGACAAACGTATCGCCCTACTATGCGATTCTCATGTATTCAAGTGAGTTAACAGGTTTCCATACATTGTCTTAGTGTTGTATATTTCTGTTGGCAAACGAATGAACTCTATTTTGGCATGTACTTTTATATATGTGCTTTTATTTATATCTCACTTTGTGAGCGACTATTTAAATTATTTGTCTCCAATATTCTTTATTACAACATTTTTTAAATGCATATATTATTATAGTAGTGACTCGTTAACTCTCCTTCTGTTAATTTACCATTTCCATTTTATGCCAGCGAAATCCGTGTAGATCACAATCTTTTGATCATTAGGGTTAACTATGGATCTCTTAGTAATTTGAATAGTTCTCTTCGCATGCTTAAATGGAGTTATTTATGGACAACTGAAAATACTTTATTTTAATATTTTGATTTGTTTGTCTATGCGACAGGGTAATAACATTAAATAATACTTTTGTTTTTTTGCTGATTTGTGCTCAATTGTCTGGACAACCTTCGTCGCTGATTTGACATAAGTTTGAGGCAATATTTATTTTTCTTGTATATGTTTTGAGTTCTTTTTCATTTTGTGCTTTGTGGAGAATGCAAAGCTGTGTGTGGAATATTGAAAATTATGCAAAATGGCGAGTCAGACAAATTAGGCGGGCGCATAAAAATTTCACCTGTTGACAAGGCGGGCCAAGGCAATCAACGCGAGACGGCACCATGGCCAAATCTGGCCAGAGCTGCCCTAGAAATTGATGGAAAACAAATTGGCAAAAGCTGCCTAGAAAGTTGGCAGTTGGAAAACAAAACAAAAACCAAAGCGAACCGCATGGCGGAAGTGCAAAACTAAATGTGTATTTAGTTGGGCAAAGTATTTGCAAGGCTGCCCGACCTGCTTATATATATATATATACATATATATGTTTGCCATATGTCGGCATCGGACAAAGCCCAACAAGACTAAGTCAATAATTAGCCAATGGTCAAAGCGTGAAAAGCGCTTCCTATTATTAGTTTAATTTGTTTTGGGCGCGCAATTTCATTTATATAACATATAATCGTTTCTAAATGATAAATTAATATGGGAAACAATTTGCTGTATGGGCGGAATGCTCCTCTCAAGCTTCACCGAAAGGCGTCAAATCATCATCACCGGCAGCAGCAGCAGCAGCAGCGTCAAGTGGCCAGCACGACAAGTTGCCAAAATTGGCAAGGCTTAAATGGACATGACAACAATTGAAACAACTTTGTGAGCTGCTGACGTCTTGGCTTTTTGGCTATTTCCTATTGCCCGCCTCTGTTTTCGTGCTCTGTGTGGGCGTCAATGGGTCAGCTTTTGAATTACGCATACGACGCGTTGTACGATTAGAATCTGTTGAACCTCGTTTGCCATAGAAGGCAGGCCCAGCTGACGATCTATTATGATTTCAATTGCGTAAATCAAGCGCACTTCCAGGGCTGCAAAACGGGTTTGAAGCGAACCGGTTCACAGCTAAAATTCTGAATCATTTTTGACCATAAAGCAAAACTTAAGCCAAAGTGGAAAAGAGAAGAACCCAAAACCTAATCTAACTATATATTTTGTCTAGAATGATTTGGTTGGGATTGAGAAATGATTATGAAAGAATTGTGTTATATCTTCCAAATAAGGTTCTTTCGTACATTTTTATGTAAGGCTTGCAATATTTGCCATAGAGCTTTCAATTCTAAATGCAAGTTGATTTTTATAAATATTGAATATTCAGGTTCCGCGTTTCAGATTCACGAACTAAACCTAAAGGCCTACAGCTTGTTTTGAATACCCTTTCTTATTAGCTTCCAACCCTGCAGAGCTCTTTACTTTAGCGCTTAGTCATGTTGGTTAGTTAATCGCAGTTAGTTTCGAGCTGTTCTCCATTTCCGTGGCACAACTAAATGAAGTTAATTCTTAAGTTTGTGGCTGCTGCTCAATTGTTATTTACGGGCATTTGCACCTTTCACCGAGGCGACAATTGCAACTGGTTGCACGAGACACACACATACACATACACATATTTAAATGAGCTGATTTATGGGAATTTGATGGGCGCATTAACCAGAGCGCACCCCCGACTTGTAGCTGCTACTGCTCCAAAAAAGAACCTTAATATGTTTTGTATGCTGCGCACAACAACAACAACAACAACAGCAACAAGAGCAACAACAACTACAACAATCAGCTTGACAACGAAAATTCTTACAACGAGGCGACGTCGCAGCTGCTGTTTCAGTGCCAACTCTTGTATGGTTGTTGTTGTTGTTGTTGCTTGTGCTGCGTACTTTATTATTAATTTTAAACGTGGGCACCACAACAACAACAACAACAGGAACAGGCACTACACACAACACCCACAGCGTTTTGTCAAGTTGCTTGGATTTTTATTTCTTAAATGTTCTTTTCAACGCGCGTTTTTTTTTTCGCTGGCCGCATTTGTTATTACTTTTTGTGGTTTGCTGGTGGTTGTTGTTGTTTTGCGATTAATTCTTGTAATTTGCACGCTTCAACACACGCCGCAGTCGGCGTCGACGTCGACGTCGGCGCTTACTTCTAATTGCATACACACAAATTACTCATACGCCGCGTATGCGCTCGCATAATTATCGCTTATTGCCACATCAAAGCATTGCTGCGTGGGCAGTTGGCAAAAACAAATGCAACAACAACAACCACTGCAACAACCACTGCAACAACAACAAAGTGAACATCAGCTAACAATTCAGTTGCCAACAGCGCATCCTCCTCATCAGCAGCTGAATAACAATTATATACTTAAGCTTCTGTACGTGTGTGTGCGAGTGTGTGTTTATTTTTTTGCATTTGCCATTTTTTTTATTTATTGTTTAACAAATAACTAAGCTCCCCGCTACCCCCGTCTCTCTCTCTCTCTCTCTCTCTCTCTCTCTCTCTCTCTCTCTCTCTCTTCTAGTGCGCGCCCTGCCCCTGCAATGAATTGCTTTTATGCGCTCATTTGCATATTAAATAAGCGGCTGGCTTCTGGCAGAGGCTGAGGCAGAGCCAGAGGCTGAGGCGCTGCAATTGTGTTGGTTGTTGTTGTAGCTTGTTGGTTGTTAGTTGTTAGTTGTTGTTGCTGCTGCTATGTGGTTAGTTTCTAAGCGGCAGCAGCTGCCGCCAATGCAAAGAACGTCGCCATCGTCGTCGTCGTTGTAGGTTGGACAGCGTATAACGCGGGGCAGCTTTTTTATTTGACGTGTTGTTGTTGTTGTTGTTGTTGCTGTTGCCATTTTTTCTTTTCTTTTTAAGTCGTATACTCGATTTGGTTTGTTGACGTAAAACAAAGACTGCAGCAGTGGGCAACCCATGGGGCATATTACTGCCAGCTCGGAATAGCAAGTGCACAAATTCATATATCGAATGGAGTTATAACGAGAATAGGCGGCACGCCGAATATTAAATACCCTTCTCTTGCGCTCTTGCAGATTAACAATGTTTGTTACAGATATCTATACGATATGTATTTCCTCCTATATTTTTATATATATAATTTGAAAAGATATCCTATGGCAGCTACATTAACTTGTGCTCGGCTCTAACTAATTCCGACACACAAATGTGCTGCCTAGAGCAGATCATGATCAGACATTTATGCATGTATATGCCTTATTTCTTCGAAGATGTCCCCATTATAATACCCTCTACAAGGCTAAATACAATCCATAATGTGTACACTGTACAGTGAAACCTGTCAGGCATTGACAATTGATGTCTTGTGATTCATTGGCCAGTTGATTCATTAAGCATTTGACCAAGTTTTGCGGGTGCTGTTTTTACACCCATTTTAATTGATAATACTCCGCCATAATGAAGTGCCATCCACAAAAAAGCTGAACTGTATTCATCCATCATTAACTTTATGAATGAGCAAAGCATTTAGTTGCAAACTTTATTAAACTTAAAGAAAATCAACACAAAGCTCTACAAAAACGGTGTTAAATAAAAAGCTAGAGGTTAAAGATGCTGCCAGGCTAGAAGACAGCTTAAGTTTTTATAAAGTTGTGAGAGTTGCGAGAGAGAAAGGGTATTTACCTTGGATTTGGGTATTTAACAGTTCGAGTTTATTCGAGTTTGAATTCTGGAGGAAATGCTTATTATATTATATAGAAAGATATGTTAGATATAAGCAAAGAATTCTATTAATTTGTTTAGGAAACTGGGCTTTTCCCTCTAATGTAGCTTGTAAATACATTAACTGAGAAGCGTATTGAAAGGCGTTCTGGGCTACGAATCGGGCACGAATTAGTCAACAATTCAACGAATTAGTCAGCGAACATTACAATTACAAAAATAAAAATGTGCAATTAGCTCTGATGCCAAATAGTTTGAAAAGTTCTTAGCCCAGTTAAGATGAGATGCACACTCATGCTGCGGGCCTTATAGAGCGCGAGTTTTCAGAAATAAAAGCAAATAAATTTATGCGCCCAAAACTAACGCAAGCGAATCTCAATATTTATGCAAGCAACAATGATGGGGAATGGAGGTTTGGTTATTTATAAACAATATTGCTACGAGTATTTATCGGAGCTGGCGAAGCTCTGGTGACTATTTCTGCTGTCTTTTGGCGAAACAAGTAGTTGAATTTCCTTTTTCAAAACAAAACTTAGCTATTGACAGACGGAGAGTTAAACTTGTGCAACTGAGAGAGTGTGTGTGTGTGAGTGTGTGTGTGTGTGTGTGCTGTGTGTGTGTTGTGTGTGTGACATTAAACCGCACACAAACAAGTGCGCCATATTTGGCAATTGACTTTGCAGCCAAGTCAGAAATATCTATTTGTGTGTGCTCGCGTTTGCACTCAGTATTTGCCCAACACACACACACACACACACACACACACACATACATATATATATATATATATATATATGCATATGTATGCGCATGTGCGTGTGTTTTTTAACTGTTTACGCTGCCCACTTGCGATGGCCAGCGGCTTGATAAATAATTTTAGTTTTATAAACACAAATTGACACTTTAAATTGTTTGCCAAAAAAGAAAACGAAAGAAAAAAATTGGGAAAGAAATCTGCGAATCAAAAATCTCGCATAAAGCATGAAATCAATTGGAATTAAGCCGGGCCACTTTGAAGCACAGCGCGTTGAGATTTGCTGCCTCCGGGTGCTTGAGTGTCTGGAACTCTGGAATATATCATAAACCTCGAAACCTTCGCGGAATTGCCCGGCCAGGTAGCTGTCCCACCTGTTGTTGTTGTTGTTGTTGTTGTTGCTGGCGAATCTGATTTGTATCGGCAAAGATCTAAGAGCATAGATCCCAGCCCATAGATCTAATGCCGCTGCGGGGCGTTGCGTATCGGGAACAAACCATAAACGAATTTATATGATCTTGAGAAACGAAACCTTGCGGGGCGAAGCGTGAGCTTCGCATTTTGTTTGCCAAACAGCCCGCGGCTGTCGCGTTAATTAATTGTTTGTCTTGCGATTACAGCCGATTTGCGCAATAACAATTACTATATAACTCGATTCGCTACTAATTATTGCTGACAGATTTGTAGCGAGAACTTCTGATATATGAATGGAAATGGGCTACCCTATCAAAAATCTTCCCTCACTTTTATCTTGAATTAAAGATTTTGAACTGATTCTCTTTCTATGAAAATTAAAAAGTGCAAGTGTGCCACAAAATTGAAATTCAATTAAAAATTTTCCTATATTTATTGATAAGAATATTAAGTTTTCCTTATGCCCCACATAATCTATGGCCTTACTCATAAACTCGATTGTAATAGCTTAAGCATTTAATGAGCTGCACTTGCTTGCGGGCTGTGGTAAATGGATTGGCTGAAGGCGGGGGAGGGGTGTCTCGTTTTCTTATCAGAATTATTGTTCCGCGTAATTGATCTAGTTTTAACGCGTCGCTGGTCTAATAAATATTAATTCAACTGGCGACTTATGCAAGCAGATGCTGATCGCTAATAAGCAGGCAAACAAGAATTTATTTATTTATTATGGGCCAGCGAGCTGATAGCACTTTGATAAATATATTATTCGATTTTCAAAATGAAACTTACCACATGAAAAACAAAAACAATAATTGTATAGCACTGGCCGCCCAACACCTGTTGCACTTGTTGTTGCACTTGTTGTTGCTGTTGCTCCAATTTGTGAATGAGCTTAATTGCATTTATCGATAGCACTTTGTTTGGCTTGCGTCAAAGTTATCGTTTCTCGTTTCTAGTTGTTATTGCAGTTGCATTTGTTGTTTTAATTAGCAACACAAACACATTAACCAACACTGACACACACACACAGACACCGTGCGGCAGACAGACGCATGGCAGGGGGCGCCCACGCAACGTGCCAAAAGAAAACGCGTTTATTGAAAATGCAACTGCGACAGGCGACGACGGCAGCAGCCGCGCAAAGAACTTTGTTGGCTGCGCCGCCAGCGTTTCCAGCGGCTAACAAACAACAACAAAAAAATGTAAGCGCAGTCAAGAGAAATACTCCAACAAATTGCAATGCTAAATTGCGAATTTGTTAATTTCGACTTGCCCACAGCGCAGTAACCGTTACCGATTCGTTGGAGCGCTCGCGACTAACTGAAATCAGATAGAAATTCAAATTTACCCGTCGTTCGCTCAGTTCGTATGCTTCTTCTTGCTGTTTTTCACCCGATTTGTGTGTGTGTGTGTTTGTGTGCAAGTGCTACGCGTGCGCACCACGACTGCTCGCCTCGAATATCTAAAAGCGACTGAAGTTAAGAGAGAGATCATTGTTCCTCGCTTACGATCATAAAGAGAGCGAGCGAGCAGCTCCACCGCCAGCGCTCTCGCAGCGTGCGTACGGCATGGCGCTGCGTATGATTAACTATGATTAATAAATAAATAGGTGACCTGTATATGCATTTAGATATATGAATGTATATTTCTGCACCCACCCCTTTACTCATTCGAAAATTCAATACTGAAAAGTGTTTTACTGATTACAACATTGCGTATATATCATAAAATTAAGAGACTACGTTTAAAAAAGGACAGAAAATTGCTTAAGTTTTGGCTAAAAGTTATTAGAGTTATGAGAGAGGACGGGCATTTACTTTGGATTTGAGTATTTAACAGTTTGAGTTAATTTTCTTTTCATTTCGAGCACCATTTTTTTTTTTTTTTTTGATTATTAACTGTTAAAAGCGTAAAATCATATTTTTGTCTATATCGGAAGGCAATTATAAAGCTTTTTGAATCGTAATTGTGAAAGTGAGTTTGAAATACGAAAAGTAACCGACGCCAATTGCGGTATTTACGGTATACGAATACGGTATTTACGGTATACGATATACGGTATTTAAGTATTTACGCAGCAATCGTGTCACTGGACTTAAGGAGCAACAAAAAATTTATGAAAGCGGCTAAAAGGAAAATCATTTGATTACTGGATTAACACTCAATATACATACAAATTTTAAAAACAAGACAAATTGTAAAGTTTCAAAATTGAATTCTCAACAGAAGTGCACCTAAAATTGACCAAACGCCAATTATTACTCAGCCCTGGCAAAAAAAAAAGAAACAGATGTTTTGAAGTGACCATCTGTGAGAGAACGAAGTTGCCATCTCTTTTAACTCGACGAACGCGAATGCGTCAAATTATTACATTTATAAATTAAAGCAAAGTGCAAGATGTTGGCCAAGCGAATGCAACTATGGAAAGCGACTCACGCGGCGCTGACGATGAATTCCACAGCCAGCAAGGGTGCCACACAGGTAAGGCGCCGTTGACACCGCCGGCGACTGTCACCAGGGGAGCCCCTTATGACATAACCTGCAAAGCGCGGTTTATTATGAATGAAATGGCAGCCCATATTGAATAGAGGAACCTTTGCAGATGTTTCCGACAGGCGGCAGCAGTCGAGACATGCATTTGAGCAGCAGCTGGAGCAACCAGCTGACCACTCGTGTCATGCTAGCGCCTCCGTCACCATTGATCCCACTCTATTCGTCGGCGGCAGCCGGTGGACTGCGATATGCCAGCTCCAAGATGGACGTGCCGACCAATTTGGAATCCGCCAAGGAGTTGGTGGACCTGCCTGCTATTCCAGATGCGCCTTTGCCACCAGCCATTCAAAATATTTCCACGGATCTGGAAAGCCTTATGGAAACTATTAATCTGGCTGGCGAACCAACATTTGCCTCCATTGGCCTGGGCGGCTGGTCGCCAGTGGGCATGGTACAAAACTGTATGGAGTTTCTGCACTGCACGTGGGATATTCCTTGGTGGGGCACCATTGCAATAGGTACGATCGTCGTACGTACCCTAATCTTTCCACTGGTCATCCTTGCGCAACGCAACTCAGCCAAGATGAGTAACAACATGCCACAGATGCAGGTGCTGCAGCTGAAGATGACGGAGGCGCGTCAATCGGGCAATGCCATTGAATCGGCGCGATATGCGCAGGAAATGATGCTGTTTATGAAAGAAAAGGGCGTTAATCCTCTAAAGAATATGATTGTGCCATTGGCGCAAGCGCCGCTCTTCCTATCCTTCTTCATGGGTCTACGTCAGATGGCCAACACGCCCGTGGAGTCCATGCGTGACGGTGGCCTCTTCTGGTTCACGGATCTGACACTGGCGGATCCATTCTATCTGTTACCCGTCATTACCAGCGCCACGTTGTATCTGACCATTGAACTTGGCACGGACAGCGCACGCCTGTCAGCTGCCAACATGAACACCATGAAGTATGTTCTGCGCGCCCTGCCGATTGTTATCTTTCCCTTCACCATGAACTTTCCCGCTGCCATTCTGACGTACTGGGCTTGCAGTAACTTTATCTCGCTGGGCCAGGTGGCAGTGTTGCGGATTCCCGCTGTGCGGGATTACTTTAAAATTGATAAAATGGTGTCCCATCCGCCCAGTGCACTGCCAGCCAAGAAAAAGGGCTTTGTGGGCGGCATGAAGGAATGTAAGTTGAACAGCCAGTCAAACGGAAACTATCTAATTCCGCTTGCTCCTTGCAGCTTGGGACAACATGAAGATCACAAAGGAGATCGAGGAGCGACAGCAATTGGATGAAATTCGCTTTGCCAAGGCCGGCAAAGGGCCCTTAGTGAAGACGTACAAGTACGATCCCACCAAGCCTCCAGTCCAAGGAGCGACACCGCCTACAGGAAGCCTTAAGCCTCCCTCCAAGGAGCAGTAGCCACCGTGTGCTGTTCGTCTTGGCCGTTAAGCGTTTGTTGTTAATGTTAGAACCGTACCCTTTAGTTTCTCGATCCCAGAAGTTGCGGCATATGTCATGTATGCTAAAATTGAATATATTTTCTATTAACAAAAACAACACACGACACATTGAGCATATATTATAATAGTGCGACGGTTAACCCTTTGCCGATATACACTGGTTTATGACCTCGGCCAGGTGTTTGTTCTCCAGCGCCGCGGCAACGCGTTCCTTATCCGCCAGCTGTTTGTTCACGGCCATCTCGGAGGCGTGTGTACCCGGCGTTATCTCCACGGTGACCTTAAACCGAGGCGGCAGCGATCGCAGCAGCTTCACCCGTATGGAGAGACCAATCAGCGTGGCCATCGAGCAATGGGGAATCGTTGGAGTAAAGTTGATGTGCACCGAATTCTGTTTGTCGCTTATGGTAATGAGTTCCTCCTGGACTACGTGCAGCTCCTCCAGCGTTAGCGGATGCTCGGGATCATTGATGTTTCGTATAAGATCTGCGCTGGATGCACGCGTACATATATTAAGTAAAAAAAATTTTCTGGTGCGTGTTAATTTGCTTACCAAAGATTTCTCGCTTGTCAAAGGGATCGGCAATGTTTTCATCCTCTTCGTTGGCTGTTACCGCACGCTCCTTGATCTTGCTATAGACGCTCGGATTTAAATTCTCGATTTCTGTGGGCATCTTTGCTGTTCCGACTCTTAACTTAATAGGCTATTTAACAACAGATTTTAACTACGCTTGATTTTAGCGGCCAGTGTGTACACGCCGCATGTGCACAAAATAAACTCATTTTGCCAGCGAATATTTAACCGCAGACTTTGTGCACACACTGGCACACCTAGAACGTTTCTCAATTTGAATTGATAATTTTAATTTCCGCAATTATATTTGAATGCTACAATTAATCAATCAGGAATTTACAACTTAGCTCAGCTAGTACAGTTTCCAGCAAAGCCGTATTAATTTGCGCTAATATAAGCAAGAGTGTCATCTTACGTAAAGCCCGTAATTAGAGGCGTTTCACAATTATATTTATGTGAATTTTAATTCGCCTTCCTAGTATTTGCACCCATTTCCAGATAGCTTTTTCGCAACAAGGTGCTAAATATAGATGACTAACTTACCGGGTTCCCAAGACCGAGCAATATCAACATGCAGCATTCGCTTATTCTGCCCACCTGACCAGGTACACACAGCTCCGCCTTGAGCCACATTTAATGCTCATTCAAATCCATATTCCATATTCGATATTCCATATATGTATAGATGGCGAGTGGAAGGAAATATAAATGGCATATGTCAAAAGATGCTGCGGTGATTTTTACAGCTTATAATTAGCTCGCATTATCATTTAAAAGATCAATAAGAAAAACAAATATATACATACAATAATATTGATATAGAAACTCGCTAGGTAAACAGCGTTAAGCTAGTCCGATAATTATCATCAATTTACGAAATGGCTAACAACAATGTCAAACATATCACTACATACTATTCCCGGCCAGAGATCCGCTGCCCCATCGCAAACTTTCCATATAATGCGCCGACAATCCAGCAACTCCAACAGTTCGCTGGAAATATCATTTCAGTACAGTCATCAGCTTCCGCCGGACAATGAGACAATTCGTAAGACCCGCTGGATTCTTTACTCTCACATTTCACATTTTTTGATAACCTTATCCATTGTACATGCAGCTGATTTTTGTGGCCCTGTGCGCCGTGTGCACGGCGGCTCCAGCTCCGGCTGATATTAAAGAAGCTGAACTAGCTCGTCCCAGCCCTATTAATCCGGCTGTTTTAGTTGATCCAAAGCCTGCCGAGAGGGTTGTGCTGCTGGGTGAGCCCGAGGTCAAGCATCGTCAGAAGCGCGATGAAGCTGCTTCTGCCAAGCCGCATTCCATTCAGGCTCATGAGCTCCTGGAGCATAATCATCACACTGACCAGACAGATAAACCATCTGGCCACGAGGCCATTCAGCACGAATCCACAAAACCGAAGCGGGAGTCACAATCAAAGCCAGCTGGACATGAGGCTGAGCAGCATGATGCTCCTGCCCACCATCATGATTCTCCAATAAGCGATTTGACACACGCTGCTGCACAACACGATCCCAAGAAGTCGAAGCGCGAGTCACCAGCAAAGCCAGCTGAACATGAGGCTGAGCAGCACGATGCGCATGCCCACACTCATGATGCCGCACCAGCCGCCGTTTTGGGACACGATCGCGTACAGCATGAATCCACAAAACCCAAACGCGAGTCACCACCAAAGCCAACTGGACATGAGCATGATGCTCATCATGATGCCGCACCAACTGGCATTTTGGGACACGATCGCGTACAGCACGAATCTGGAAAACCGAAACGCGATTCACCACCAAAGCCGGCTGGACATGGGGCTGAACAGCACGATGCGCATGGCCACACTCAAGGTGGCCCAGCTAAACCCCTGGTCCTTCCCATATCCGCTGGACCGCATGATGGCCATTCGCGTCATCAGCGCGACATTCCTGTGCCCACAGAAATCAAGAGCACAGCTGCCCCAATTGAGCATAAGGACAAGCCCCAAGAGGAGGATTTGAATGGCCAAGTGCCGGCTGCTATCAGCAGCACCCCTCACAGTCCACTGCGTCATCATCCGGTGCCTGTTTCGGAGCTGTTCAACAAGCCCAAGACCAGCGTCTAGCTCTAAAGAGGGCAAGGAGAGCAAGGAAGCCAAGGCCTAAGTCACGACCTCAACTTTCCTGTTAATTGCTTCAGCATGTTATGAGGAAGAAAACAAACCGAAGTAAAAAAAAAAAGAAATAAATAAAAATTTACAATACGAACACACTTACAAAAGCAATTTGCTAATTATTAACTAAATATCTAGTTAACGCTTACGCACAGACCCTCGCCTCATACGCCCCCGCCTGGAGCCATGCCAATATATGCATTCGGGCATATAAAAATATGTAATCAACTCACCTGACCGGCTCCACCTTGAGCCACATTTAATTCGCATTCAATATTCATGCATTTAGTATAGATTCCGAGTAACAACTTGTATATGTCAAAAGATGCTGCGCTGATCTTTACAGCTTACAATTAGCCCGCTCTATCATTTGAAACATCAGCAGGCAAATTAAATATACATACAATAATGTTGATACAGAAACACAGCGTAAAGCTAGTGCGGCAATTATCACTAGTGAATAGATTTACAAACTGGTTAACAGCCAGGTCCAACCTGCAGCCCTGCAGTTCCCGACTAGAGTGCCGTTTACGCCGCCTCATCGCGGACTTTCCATATAATGCGCCGACAATCCAGCAAATCCAACAGTTCGCTAAAACTTTCCTTTCAGTACAGTCAAGTTTCCGCCAGACAATGAGAAAATTCGTAAGAGCCGCTGGATTTTCTTCGCTAACATTTTTTGATATCATTATCCATTGTACATACAGTTGATTTTTGTGGCCCTGTGCGCCGTATGCACGGCGGCTCCAGCACCGGCTGACATTACAGAAACTGAAAGTGATACTGTCCGCGCTATTCCGGCTATTTGGAGGGAACCGGCGGCGAAATCAACTGGACTCGAGGCCGTTCTGGTCGAATCCACGAAACCAAAGCGCGAGTCACCAGCAAAACCAGCTCATGATGAACCAGCCGTACCCGAGCCCCTTATTCCACTCATTGAGCCGGCTGACAACAAGTCAGCGCGCCATCAGCGTGACATTCCAGTGCCCACGCAGGTGAAGACCACAGCTGCACCAAATGAGGAACAGGAAAAAACCACCGCGGTGGAGGACGTGAATGCGCACGTGCCGGAGGAAGGCAGCAGCGCCCGTCCACTGCTTGTTTATCCAGTGCCCATTTCTGAGGTTTTGAACAAGCCCAAGACCACCGCCGAGCCCAGCAGCAGCAGCAGCGGCGGCAGCGGCGGCAGCTCTGAAGAGAGCGAGGAAATCAAGACCTAAGTCACGAGCTCGACTTTCCTGTTACGAAAAAGAAAACAGATCGAAGTCGTAACAAATAATTACAAATGTACAATTATATTAACACGCTCACTAAACTCATCTGCTAATTATTGACTAAACATCTAGTTAGGCGTTATACGCTGACATTCGTCTCATCCGCCCGGCTGCCAAAGTAATCGTCCGATTTGAATATGGGCACCGGCTGGAACTCGCCTTCGACCAGATTACTTTTGGGCGGCGTTCCAGACGTATCTGTGGCGGCTAGCCTGGCCCTTAATGGTTTCAGCAGCAAGCCCTTTATACTGTAGTCGGCTATATTGAGCTCCTGCTCAGCCACATCCACGGATCGCTCTACCTCGTTCAGGTTCTCGTTTACCGTGGCCACAAACTGTTCCAAGTTGTCGATTCGCTGTCGCAGCTCCCCAAAGTTTTCGCTAAAGCTGAGAATACTGCACACATGATTGGCCATGATACCGTTAGACTCGGCGCGCACCTAATACACATTAATTAATTCAATTAATTAGTTTAGTTAGTGTATGTTTCCGCGACTTACGGAGGCCAAAACCGTTTCAAACTCGTCTAGTCGGGCCAGCATGTCGTCTATGTTGGTGCAGAGCGGATTAATCTGTCATTGATGGACATTTTTGTTAGCAATTGAAAGCATTGTTATTGAACTATAGGCACCTCCTTTTCCAGATCCGCGCTTTGTATAATTTTAGCATAATCCTTTGCAGTCTGTTCAACCATTTCTTTTTATCATCTGTTGCTGCCAACAGACAAAATATCAACAAGACGAAATCGATAGCCGATGAGTCAATAATCGATATCAAACAGTATTTGACAGCACTGCTTGGCATTAGGGCATTGGGGCATGTTGAAAATGTAAGGCATTGCGCTAAAATTTGATTAAAAATTAATTTAAACATTAACGCCTAATACATGCCGAAGCACAAGTATTTCTTGCTGAAAAGTTTTAAATTTCGATTTGTTCGTCGTTCAACTATCGCAGTGCAACTATCGTTGATATATCGTCACCTTCCAAACACCGCTTAGTTCCAGTGCTGGGCAACGACAACTCTGATTAGGTTGGCAACAATGCGCATCTTGCAAATTCTATTCTCGCGTATGTTGTATTGATTTGTGCTTCGTTTTGAAAAGTAAGAGAAGTTTCGAGCCCAACGCAGCCATGAGCAACTACCGCGGCATCGGAGGCGGCGGCTTTCCCTACAAGAAGCAGCCCAGCGGCGGCAACAACATGAGCGCAGTGCCCCCGCCGCCGGCTTTAACCAACAGCCGTGGAGGCGGGGGATTTCGATTCAGCTTTAACCAGGCCAGAGGCGGTCTGGCAGCTGGTGCTACAGCGAGTGGGAGCACATCGAAGCACGGCTACTCGACGCTCGAGTCGATTAGCCAGTACACGAACTCCACAAATTTTGTGGGCAAGCGCAAGCAGCACATGGACGACGATTATTTTGACGACGACGATGAGCCGCAGCAGCATAAGCCCCAGCCGGAGCAGGCTTATATACCGGCACCTGGTTCGCCGGGCGCGATACCGACCGCCAAGGATGACACCGACTCCGATGAGGATCCGTTGGAGCAGTTTATGGCTGGCATCAAACAGCAGGTGGAAAAGGAAAAGGTGCGTGCGACAGATCCGCAGCAAAAGGCGAGCGTCGCGCCGCTGGAGAAGAAGGGCGTGCGCCACGACATTGACGACGAGGACGATGAGGAGAGCTACTACCGCTACATGGAGGAGAATCCCAATGCGGGTCTGCGCGACGAGGGCTCTGATCAGGAAATCGAATACGACGAGGATGGCAATCCCATAGCACCGCCCAAGAAGAAGGATATTGATCCGTTGCCTCCCATCTATCACTCGGAGATTGACTACGAGCCCTTCGAGCGTAACTTTTACACGCCCCACGAGGACATCGCACAGCTGGACGAGGAGCAGGTGCGCGAACTGCGTCGTACGCTGGGCGTCAAGGTGAGCGGCGCCCTGCCACCCAAACCGGTCAGCTCCTTCGGCCATTTTGGCTTCGACGAACAGCTGCTGAAGTCCGTGCGCAAGGCGGAGTACACACAGCCCACGCCCATACAGGCGCAGGCAGTGCCCGCAGCTCTGTCTGGGCGTGACATCATTGGCATTGCCAAGACGGGCTCCGGCAAGACGGCTGCGTTCATCTGGCCGCTGCTCACGCATCTGATGGATCAGCGCGAGTTGCGCCCGGGCGATGGACCCATTGGCCTGATCCTGGCGCCGACGCGTGAGCTCTCTCTACAGATCTACAACGAGGCCAAGAAATTTGGCAAGGTGTACAACATAAATGTGGTCTGCTGCTATGGCGGCGGCTCCAAGTGGGAGCAGAGCAAGGCGCTGGAGCAGGGCTGCGAGATTGTGGTGGCCACGCCCGGGCGCATGATCGACATGGTCAAAATGAAGGCCACAAACCTGAGGCGCGTCACATTTCTGGTGCTCGACGAGGCGGATCGCATGTTTCACATGGGCTTCGAGCCGCAGGTGCGCTCCATTTGCAACCATGTGCGCCCAGATCGCCAGACGCTGCTCTTCTCGGCCACGTTCAAGAAGCGCATCGAACGCCTCGCCCGCGACATTCTCACCGATCCGGTGCGCATAGTCCAGGGTGATCTGAACGAGGCCAATCAGGACATCACTCAGCATGTTTACGTTTTTCCCAATCCGCTGCAGAAGTGGAACTGGCTGTTGTGCCATCTGGTGAAATTCCTCTCCGAGGGCGCCGTCCTGGTCTTTGTCACCAAGAAGGCGGACGCGGAGACGGTGGCCAACAATTTGATTGTCAAGGAGCACAACTGCCTGCTGCTGCACGGCGACATGGACCAGGCGGACCGCAACAAGGTCATCACGCAGTTCAAGCGCAAGGAGTGCGACATTTTGGTGGCCACCGATGTGGCCGCCCGTGGCCTGGACATACCCCACATACGCAACGTGGTCAACTATGACATTGCCCGGGACATTGACACGCACACGCATCGCATTGGACGCACGGGCCGTGCGGGCGAGAAGGGCAATGCCTACACCCTGGTCACCGATAAGGACAAGGAGTTTGCTGGCCATCTTGTGCGCAATCTGGAGGGCGCCGATCAAACGGTGCCCGACGATCTCATGGAGCTGGCCATGAAGAGCTCCTGGTTTCGCAGCTCGCGCTTCAAACAGGGCAAGGGCCGGAAGCCCGCCAACAATTTCATGGGCCTGGGTTATCGCGAGCGCTCTGGCAATGAGGGCAGCGGCGGAGGAGGTGGCGGCGGCTCCTCCTGCGCTGGCCTTGGTAAAGGTCCAGTTGCCGATTTGAACAAATCCGGCGCCGGACCCGCAACGGATCGCTATTCGGCCATGCGCCAGGCATTCCGTTCGCAATATAACTCACAATTTCGCGCTTCCAGCGATCGCACCTGGGAGCAAACGGTGCCGGAGACGGGCGTCTTTGCAGCACCGCCGCCGCCACCAAGCGGCGGTGGCTCCTCCAACTCCGGCAGCAACAGCAACAGCAATCAGGATGCGAAGCGTGCCAAGAAGAGTCGTTGGAACTGAAAACCTGAATCGAAAGCAATCCTCCTTTAATTTCATATTGTTTAATGTGTATTTGCTTTTGTTTCATTTAAAATTACAACTTAAAGGCTACCATTAAATATATATATATATATATAATATATATTTATATATATATATATATCCATTATATATATTATGTTAGGGAAATACTCGTATATACACGCTCCATTCACACTCAGCCAATGCCGATTCAATAAAAATGTCATTAATTGTAATTCTGTATCATTTATTTTTGTTTTTTGTTTTTGTTTCTTTTTTATGTGTATTTTATTTTGAATAAAATCACATTTGCGCATATTCCATGGCCTTAACTGACCCCGAACCGGTTCCAATTTTGTTTGTCGTAATTTGACTTAACCACAATTTCTCGCAGTGCATAGTTCAGTAACGGTTTCGATGCTCTCGTATCGAATCGAACCGATCTGGCAGCTCGCTAAAAAACCACCGTTAAAACTGTGCACTGCAAAAACAATGTGGCCGAGTTATATATATATTTGTGTTTTTAAATTATTTTTTAAGATTTTGTTTTTTCCTTAGCGTTTTTTTTTTTTGGGTTTTTTTTTTTTTTTTTTTTTTTTTTTTGTAGAAGCGAGAAAAATGTCGAAGCTATTCGTAAATTTATGAAATATTGTTTTACAATGAAACCACTACGATTTTTTTTTATTTTTTGTTTTATCGTATTATGTTTTTTGTTTTTTTTTGTTCAATAAGAGTACGACGATAAGCATTATATAATAATTTAGCATATGGTTTGATATAACATTGAGAAAAGTTGAGATTCATTTAACTACCACATTGACGAGATTTTGCATAATTGTTTTAAGCTTTTTGTTTTTCATATTTTCTTTGACTTTTGAATAGCTCGAGAAGCAATTAATTCGCTTAAAAATTTTGCTATGTTGTGTTAATTCTTTTAATCGTTTTCGTTTTCGTTTCAATTTTGTTTCTGTTTTATATGTATAATTATAATAATTATCATATAGTTGTTTTTTTCGGTGTGTGTGTGTGTGTGTGTGTGTGGGGATATATATTATATATGTATAAAAATTGGTCCATGTTAACCACATCGTACAAAAAAAAAAACAAAAAACAAAATCATAAACTGAAATGAGGGAAATAAAATAAGGAACCTAAAGAAAATAAGGCATACGAAACTCAAATTGTTTTTAAACAATACTCTTTTATATATGTATTTTTTATTTATATATATATATATATATTAATTAATTTTTGTTTTTTTTTTTTGTTTGTTTGTGTGTTTTGTTGTTGCCGCATGTAACATACATTTCGATATATACAGGTTTATGTTTATTTAATAATATTTTATATTTAAGTTCTAGCGTTAAATTTGATTTAAATTTTTAATAGTTTGTTTGCGCTCTCTAACCTGCCTTAAAATACAAGTATATTCTGTTTTCTTTTGTTTATTTTATTTTTTTTTTTATTTTACAATTAATATTTTAACTTTATGCTTTTTTCTGTTGCTGCGTATTTTTTTTTTTACGGCGCTAAATCAATTAATTTTATAGGCTTTAAAAAATAATTAAAATTATGCAACAATTAAAATGTAAATGTTTTCATTTTATAAATGTAATAAAATTGTTGGGATTTTGTTTTTGTTTGCTCATGCTTCCCTTTTACTTGTATTTTTATCATTCTTTACTTGTAATCATTTACTCTGTTTTAATAGTTGTTTTTGTTGTTTTTTTTTTTTACTCTCTTTTAATACTTTGTACAATAAACAAGATACATTTCGCATACGAAAATGTAAATCAAATGTTTGAAGAACGCTTTGGGCTCCATGAAAATTATTATTATTTTTCGATAAATGAGAAAAACGATAGAAAACTTTCTTTTGTTTTTTTTTGGGCCAACACGAAAATGAAACATTTAAATTCGTAAATTTCATTAAAGGAATTTTTTTGATGCTCTCAAAACTGAAATATTTATATGGTATAATGACTGTTTGTTGTTGTTGTTGTTGTTGCTATATATATTTTTGTTGTTTTTTTTCTCTTCTTTTTGCTTTAAATTAAATGCCAATTAATTTAATTAATTAATTTTTAAATCACATTTCATTGTTTTTCAACACTGCATATTCAAATTTTTGCATTTTCTGCTACGATTTTGTGTTGTTTGTTGTTGTTGTTGTTGTGTGTGTGTGTGTATGTGTGTGAGGAAACGAAAATGTTTTTGTTTTTTGAATTACGCAACTCGCTATGGTGCGAAATTCATTAAAATTAATAATACTATATACAAATATGGTTTAGGCCATTTTTAATTTTTGTTTTTCGTTTGCATTTTTTTTGTTAAGGAATTTCTCAAATCATTCGCTTCATATCTCAACTACAACCACAGGCGTTGTGCAACACTGGACCGGCGCCGTTAACAACCACTTCGCAACACTGTTTAGTCGAATAACGTGGCCAGCAAATCGTCGCTAGCATTGTTATTGCTACTGCCACTGGACGGCGGCGTATTCAAGTCCGGCTGCGGATCCAGGTACGACAGGATTTCCATTGGATCCATGTCCTGCAACAGCTGTAAGTACAACAAAATTTAGATTAATTCCTGTTTACGGGCTACTCGTTGCTTTGTAAGAAGCGTGCCGCGTTGACTCGTTACTTTGCACTCGTTACTTACATTCAAATCGTGCCCGTTGTTATCGAGACCGGCCGCGGAGGGATCAAAGTTCTGCAGCTCGGCGCTCAAATCGCTCTCAAACTTGAGCTGCGTCTGGCTGCTCATGAGCGAGTTGAGCAGCTGCTCCTGCTGCGACTGTTGCTGCTGGCTGTCCGCGTTGGACATGCTGGTGCTGCTGCCCAGACTGCGGCTGGGCGTGCCCGGCGTCTGTGGTGAATTGTGTCCGGTGCTGTTGTTGTTGTTGTTGTTGTTGCCACCATTGGAGGCATTGGGCGTGCCGCCGCTAATGGGCTCATTGTGGGACGAGCTAACGCTGGGCGGACCACCGGGCGTCATCGGATGGCTGGCGGCGCCAGGCGTGTGCGGCGTGTGTGGCATCTAACAGAAGCAGCCAAGGATTAGCTGGTGCTCAGATATAATCGAGTTGAGCTGAAAGCTTACCTGATCGCTCAGCGATTTCTCCATGGCATTGAGCTGATCCAGCGAGTTGACGCCATCGCTGTTGGCCAGGCTGTTGGCGTCGCTGTGACTGCCACTGAAGCTGTCATAGCTGCTGCGAGTGCCACTGAGGAGGAAGATGAGAAGAAGAGGATTAGATTTGGTTCGATCACTTGCAGCTGGGATTACTTACAGCTGGGCGCCGTTGGGTGCATTGTTGTTGCCCATCATGTTGCCGTTGGCAATGGAATTCATGTCGTGCATGTTGTATGGACTCATGGCCTGAGAGTTGTCCCATGTGGGCAGCTGTGTGGAGCCGGGTGACATGACCTTGGCAATGTCATCGCACAGCTCCTGCTTGATGGCGGGCAGGCCGCCTACGCTGCCCACGCTGCCGACGCTGGTGTTGCTATTGCTGCTGCTGCTGCTGCCGCTGCCGTTGTTGTTGTTGTTGCCGTTATTGTTGCTGCCGGCGACAGTGGCAGCAGAGCTGCCATTTGGTGGCGCCACATTGGCGCCTGTCGGTGCACCCGCTTGCGGCGGATTAGGCATGCCGCCGTTGTGCTGCAAGGCGCGCCAATTGGCCGACGAATCAATGATCACCTCATCCACGTCGGAGGTGCTCAGCGTGTTGAGTATGGCCCAGATGTACTGATCGATTTCCAGGGTATCGGTTATGGCCGACTTGCTGCACTCCGGACAGCGCCAGGAGCCGCGCTCGCTGTTGATCATCAGATAAGCCTCCAGATCGAAGCATTGGACATGCTTGCACTCGTGCCCGCGCGCTGGCAGGCGTATTCGACTCTTCGTAATGGGACACTTCAATGAGATCTTGGCGCACTGTTGCGCAGCATCCGGACTGCCGCCATTGGTGACCACACCGTCCGCACCGACGCTGGGCAGGCTCAGGTTGCGCTTGATCTTCTGCACGCTGTGCTCCAGCGGCAACAGATTCCGCTTGTGCAGCGTCTGCAGCACCTGGCGCACCGATGGCCGATGGACTAGTTGCAGCACAAACAGATGCGACTGCCGAAAAGAAGGCGGGAGAGAGAGAGAGAGAAGATTATAGCGGGTCACACGGTATTGATTATCCAGCTGGAGACTTACACAACAACAGGAACTGGCGGTCAGCTGCAGCGTATTGCGTCCCGGCTGGCAGACAGCCTTCAGATAGAGCGGACGCAGCGCTGTGCTGTTCTTCTCGGAGCGCTCGATATTGAGCGGGGTGGCATTCGCGGAGACGGTGACGGTGTGCGGCCAGTTGGTGTTCATCTGGCGATCGTCCTGATGGAAGCATTTCAGCTGCAGCTCCAGATCGGTGCTGTACGAGAAATGGAGATTAATTTGTGGCCGGGATCAGGGCGCAGCTGGGGGGACTTACCGGCACATCAGCGTGTTGTAGACATTCTGCTTCAGATGGAACACATGATTGCTCACCGAGAGATTGTGGAGCAGGCGGAACGGTGGCAGAATGATGCCATCGCGCACCGGGAATGTCAGTCTCATCTCTTCGCCTGCACACAAAAAGCATTTGGTTAATGAATATGCCAAACTGGCGTCTAGGGTCAATACACTTACTGCTGTCCATTGGCGGCTTGATGTCCGGATTGGGGCTGACATAGGGCACGCTGCAGGCGGGCGTCAGCGGCGGCGTCGGATTGCCAGGAACTGGACTGTGCTGATAGTTTTGCTGGAAACTGTAAATGACAACGGAAATGAGCAAGTGCCTCAATGGAGAGTTAGGGTGTTCGGGGGGCTTACCCTTGATTCTGGTAGGGATTGCCGGTGCTGGCAACGGAACCCGGTCCAGCCGGGCACATGCCGCCTTGGCCAGCGCCCACGCCCATGCCGCCAGCACTGCCGCCGGGATAGAATTGGGCCTGATGTGCGCCGGCAGCGGCGCCATAGCCGACGCCAGCGCCGCCCGCTTGCGGCACAAAACGCTGCTGACCCATGCAGCCGGGACCGGGTCCCATGCCAGCGACGCCCATGGGCATCATGGGTCCGCCGCCCGGGCCCATTACCGGGCCACCATTCGGTCCCATGCCATTGCCGGCTGATATGCGTCCGTAGGCGCCTGCGCCACCGCCGCCGCCGGCCATGGGAACGGCACGTCCATAGCCATTGCCGGCGCCCGCTTGCATGGGCAGGGGCACGCCTGGCACACCGCCGCCGGCGGCGCCCGGATGCATCTGCTGGCCGCCGTACATCTGCGGCGGCTGCTGCTGTTGCTGTGCAGGATTCGGATACATGGCGCCGCCAACGCCAGCGCCGGCGCGCTTCTGTGCCATGTGCATCTGCGGATGTGGATACGGCGCCATGCGGCGCTGCTGCTGCTGCGACAGCTGCTGCTGCTGCTGCTGCTGCTGTTGCGGATAGCCACCGTTGGCCATGCCCTGCATCTTGGCCATGGGATTCATGCCGGCCATTTGCTGGCCCATGCCGCCGCCGGGTCCCATTGACATGTTCTGCATTTGGTTCATGGGCGTCATCTGAAACGAGATAAATTTTTGTTATAGAATTTCCATGCTGAGCTCTAATCCAAATAGATGAACGCGCGGCACGTGCGAGTCGCCTTTGTGGCTTTGCGTAAGTGCAACACGCCAATTGTGGCTGCTAATTGCTCCAACACGCTGTTGTTGTTATTGTTGTTGCTGTTGTTGCTTTTCATATGTCACACAGCTGCTTGGCCGTAATTAGCCAAAGCCCTCGACCCGCTGCCCCCTACCCAGCCGCAGCCAGAGAGTTCCCTACCGCAACGTTTGCCCAGTTGCTGCACTTTGCCCACATCATGCAAACAATTAAATTTGTTATTGAAAGCGCATTCAAAGCCGCCAACTGCGCCGCAAACGGCCCAGTAGCCAAATGGAGCCAAATCCGAATCCAACCGAGCCCAACCCAGCCGAGCCCGAGCCCCAGCCCGAGCCCAAGCCCGAGCCGAACCGCGTCGAGTCAAGCTGAACTGCGAACTGTACCGAGACCATAAAATCCATTCCGAGATTTACCTGCCGTTCGTTAAGTCGTCACAGCTTGCGTAATTGTACTGCCCCCCCCCGCCCACCTCTCTTGTCCCCCGGCCCCTGTTCCACCCTTTGTCACATGTTTGCCATATTCTCGCATGACCTTGCCTATATGGAGGGTTTTATGGCAATGTTACGAACGCTCGTTAAACTGCGCCAGCAGACCAACTGATCAAAGCATATAAAATGCTAAGGCTCACGTTTAGATATTGTCATATAATCAATCTGGTAAATAGACTAGGGGACTGTAATACCTTGAACTGTTTCTCTAAGTTCTCATTATGGGCAATGCTAGTTAATATTTCCGTTTATATCTTTTTTAATTTTCAAATACTTCTTTAATACTTTTTAAAAGTGTTAAAAAATAATCCTTATCCCGTTATATCCCATTTTCCAACACTTAAACAAAAAATATCCCAAGCTAAGAACTCGTGTGAAATTTTAGCTAAAATTCCCAAGCTAACAAACCCATATAAACCTTTAGCTTGTTTAAAGCTAAAACCTCACTTGGTTAAAGCTGACTTTCGCTCTTTTCCGCCAAATTGTCTTTGGGAAATTCATTAGAAATTCAATTTAGATTTCGATGCGATGTTCTGTTCCTTTCTCTATTCTCTTTTTTGTGGCGCGTTTGTACGCAAATGGGGGAGGCGTTCATTAAAAACAATCTGTTTATGGTCAGAAATGAATTTGAAATGCCAACAGCTGGCCATAAGCCGGCTCTGAGAAGGGAAGTGGGACGATCTGCAGTTGCCGCTGCAGCTGCAGTCATTGGATGAAGTCATCAATTGGATGCGATTGTACTCACCTGATGATGCCTTTGTGCGGCCGCACTGCCATAGCCCATGCCGGCCATGCCCATGCCGCCCTGGCCGCCAGCGTAGCCGGCCTGTCCGCCGCCGCCATTCATATACTGGCCATTGCCGTTGCCCATCATGCCGCCATTGGCAACCGGATGCATGCCGCCGCCCATCTGCAAGATTGGAATCGAAGTGTTATGGGGAGTCTCTAGGGTCTCCAGGCACTTGTATCCTACCTGACTGTAGCCGCTCATGGCGTCCATGTTGGACATGTGTTGCTGTTGTTGCTGCTGCTGCTGCTGTTGCTGCTGGCTGGCTGCTGCTGCTGCTGCGGCTGCTGCCACCATATTAGGATAACCAGCGCCGACGCCCGTCTGGGCCTGTCCGCTTTGGCTGCTCGAGCTGCTCAGGCCGCTCAGTGAACTGGCCGAGCTGTTGCTGCCGAGCGAGGTGAACTCCGAGTTGGGACCGAAGGTGTTGTTCAGGCTACGCAGGCTGTCGCCGCCGACGAGCTCATTGCCTAGCATAAAGTTGCCGCCGCCCACAGAGCGTGGATGTTGCTGCTGCTGCTGATGTTGCTGCTGATGTTGCTGCTGTTGTTGTTGGTGTTGGTGCTGCTGTTGTTGCTGGTAGGCCAAGAAACTTTCGCGCTGTTGCTGCTGATATTGCTGCTGTTGCTGCTGGGTGTAGTACTGTTGTTGTTGCTGCTGCTGTTGATGTTGCTGCTGCTGTTGCTGCTGCTGCTGCTGCTGTGCATCCACGATGCTTGTGCTGCTGTTGGTGCTGCCACCTGGCGGTGAGATTTGGCCCCCTGTGGCTGGCGCCCTTGAGGAGCCTGCCTGCTGGTTCATTTCATCATTTTTTCTGTAATAATCATAGCGAACATAATAATACGAATTAGTTTTCATCATTTCATTGAGGGGCAGATACAGTGCAGTGGGCGTGTCAGCCGTAGCCGCAGCCTCCCGCCGCCACATAGTCGAAAATTAGATTAGAATAAAACACAGCTTAGTTTTCCAATTAGGGCGAGCTCTCAACGCGAAGGCCAATTTCACTACAATTAGTTTCGAGAAATTTGACAAATTTTGATAGTAAAAACCAAATAAAAAGTGACAAGCAGACAGGCAAGGGGAAGCGAAGCAGGAAGCAGGAACAAACTGAAGATCCGTTAACAGATAGATTATATTTGGGTTAACTAAAACTTATGTAAGTGGCATTTGAAAGAACTTAACTCATATTTATTTCATTTACAATCTATCTACAATTGATAAGCAAATTAATATTAATACTCGTTCGTCCAATAAGCAATTGTGTTCTTTATGTTCGCCATTATTCCAAGTACCTCGCTGCACTTCTCAACACTGTGTGCATGATTACATTCTGCTTAACTTTATAAATATGCCTGCGTATTTATCGTATGCTATGAGTCAGTTAATACACTGTAAATACTTGATGTTTCTTTGACCAATTTTTGTCGAAGCGTGCCTCGAGACGCGGTACGTTTGCAATTGTCAAGTCGATTGTAATGGGCGCAGTTGTCTGCCTCATCGATGAGGTCAGCGCTATGCTCACGTTAACAACAACATCAAAATGATCGTCATTATCTTGATCATGATTGTCTTCTTCGTCATCAGCATGCACATTTCATCATTGTCAAACACTGTCATTCATTTAACTCGCAGCTGTTGTTGTTTTATACGAATTGCATTTTGTTTGCTTCACTTGTCGCACAGTTGCGCTTCTTCTTCTACTTCTCTCTCGCGCTCGCTCTCGCTCTCTCTCTCTTTCTTCTTCTGCTCGTCTCTTTGACATTTAAAGCCTAAAATGTCAAATGGGCTCAGGGCCTGCGCACCGCCAAGCACGCCGCCCTCATTGCCCGCTTTGCCTAAATCGCGCTGCGCAGCGTCTCTCGCGTCGCGTCTCGTCGCGTTTCGTTTCGTTGAAATTGTTTTCGCATTCGCGTTTTGATGGAGCGACTTTTAAGGTAAAAATAATTAAGCATATTTGCCAGACAACAACAACAGCAACAGCATTGAGCATATGAAGCATCGAGAACACAAACACAAAACGCAATGCGAATTGGAAAAGTACAAAATACAAAAAATAGAATGCAAAATAAATAAATAAAGAGAAAACAATACAGAAATATAAAGTAACACGCTCACAATAATTGCGCATCTACAAAAAGCAGCGCCGCGCAACAAAAGCAAATACGAAAAAAAAATACAGTAAGAGAAGAAGAAGAAAAAACAGAACACACACGCACATACACGCGCAACAACAAAAATGGCAAATGTAAATAAATAGCACACTAAGCGATTGGCTGATAATCGCATGACGAGCGCTTTGCCGGCAGCCGTTAGTTACGCGCGGGGAGGGGTACTTGCCGAGAGGTGTGCGGTTCGGTATTAGTTCGGCATTCGAGTGGATCTGTGATTGTGGCTGTGACGATAAATTTGCATTGAGTTCAACTAATCGGTCGGGCGCGTGGCGAACAGAGGTGCGGCGGCGGGGCACACAACAACAACAACAAGAGCAAAACTCAGCAATGAGCCAAGTGCTCCCAAGGCGCTCCGAATGCGGGTCAGCAGGTCATGCAAAAGTCGCAGCAGTCGGACAGGATTTTGTGCGACACGTTTCAAGGCTGACAAAGCAGCAAATTACAGTTGAAAAATTGACAGACTAATAGGCGAGGAGTGTGTGGGGAAGGGGGCGGGGGGACATGTTGACTAGAAACTGCGCTAAGCGCATTATTTGGCAGATTGGTTCATCTGGTGAACCGGTTCTTTTGAGGTGAGCATTACTTATTTAAACATTTCACATGGTTCGCTTTCTACGCTGCTTTATAAAAAGCTAAATGTTCTTTCTTGCTTTACAGATAAAAAGTGTATGAAGATAAGATGGCAACGTGTTTGCCAGATGCTACCGGAGAAATTCCAATGAAGTGCTTGCTTGTGATTTACTTTGTTTGGTAAGTGCATTAAATTATGCTTATTGAATTCCCGCGAAACACTCGCTTTTCCATTTCATTTCTTTGCTTAGTTAGAGCATTTAAATATTCTGTTTAATTTTGTGCTCTTCGTTGTTGTTTTTATCAAATAATCTATCGAGTTACAGTTATGATCAACTTCCTGTTAATGTGTTGGCTGCTGCCTTATAAACAGCATAACCTTCACAGCCAGCCAGACAGATTTTACATACGAAAGAGGGGGAGAGAGAGAGAGAGGTCGCAAAAAGTGCAAGGTGTAAAGCAAATCAGCAGAAGAGAGCGGCCCGTTAGCTGCATGTGCTGGCTGAGCTGCTGAGAGAGAGGCAGCGAGGCATACATACATATTAGTTGTTCTATGGTTGCGGGAGGGGGGCAGGGGAAACTGCATAGGTTTGTCATATAATCGTCAAGTTTGTTTCTCGTTACGTTCTGTTTTGCCTCATTATGTGAATAACAATTTGCATTACATGGGCGATGAGCGACTGAAAGCGAGAGAGTGAGTGGGAGAGAGAGCAAGGGGTAAGCTGTGTGTGTGTGTGTGTGTGTGCGTCTGATGACGCTGTTAGGCACTTGTTGTTGCTGCAGTTCAGTTTTTGTTTGTTGTACTTTGATTAGATATAAATTACTTTATTGATTAGATAAAATGAAATAAACCAAAAATAACAAAGAAGACAAGGCAGACAAAGGAGAGCACAAACAGATGGAAATCAGTGCATGATCTGACCCCGCTCTCGCCCTCTCTTTCGCCCTCTCGTTCGCTAGCTAATTGTAAGTTGCGCGTACTTCAATTTGCGGCGCTCATAAAAAAGTATTTTTTTGAATAATTTCCGTGTTGTTGTTTATTTCTATTTCATATAAAAAGCTAAAACATTGCGTGTTTTCCGAGACGCAGTTTAAAAATATTGTTTTTTTTTTTGCCTTTTTTGGAATTTTGACTTTTTTTACGCTCAGCGAATTTTCAGCACTAAATCCGAATTTGTTATTTTTTTTTTCTTTTGTTTTATGGCGGGGTTGGGGGCTTGTCTGAGCGGAGGGTTGATTATGTCAGCAGTCAAATGAAATATGTGTTTTTTATATGTTCTTCACGGGGTTGGGGCTCAGATGAATTAGTGGTCGATGCGGCAGCGAGCAGGGCCGGGAGAGGGGGAGGGGGCACAATATGTAGTCGTATATTGTGTCTGGCTCGAGTTCATGATTGGCAAATGTCTGCGGCAAAAACGATTTGCGGGGAAAAAAAACCAAGAAAAATAAGTGCAAAAGTTTTATTTATTATTATTATTTTTGTTACTGTTTTCTATTTTTTATCTTATGGCTGTGATTTTGCGCTGTTGTCGTGTGCTTTTTATAGACGACATTTGGTGGCGCGTGTAAAGCAAAGCGGAATGTATGGAAAAACAAAAGAGAGAGCCGTAAAAAATTGTCAGACACGTGCGTGAAACAACGAATGGACGGCGGGAGAGAGGAGGGGGGGGGGGGGGTGTACAGGGTGTTGCAGCAATATGCAGAAGTTTTGATATCAATAGACTGGAGAGCCTTCATTTTTTTTTCTCGATCAGGCATCAGCTTGCATTCGGGCAATATTCAATAAATTTCGGGATGAAACATGACAGAAGTGCGACAGAGGAAATGCCATCAGAGGCGGCCACTGGACAACTGTAAGGCAATTAAAAAAGCCAACACAGAGAGGCACACACACACACACACACACACACACACACACACACAATCACACACACATGCATATATTTGTAGATATGCTCTGTATTTTTGGTGTAAAAAGCAATCACAAGCAAAATGTTGAACGACAGTCAGCAGAGACAAAGAGAGAGCGAGAGAGCGGGAGAGCGGGAGAGAGAGAGAGATAGAGTGTGAGTGAGTTTCCTGTGCCATCAGTCTTCATACAATACCTCGTCGTACTGGTTCCACATTTCATAAACCATGTGCAACCCCCGCCTCCTACCCCTCGGCAGCAATGTGTGCGGCTGCTGCTGCATTCGATACCCTCTCGAAATGCGTTTGACAGTTGTTTTCAAGGGTGTTTAATGCTGAGCCGCCACCAAAACCGAACCGAACCGAACCAAACCAAACCGAACTGAACTGAGCTGAATCGCATTGTATGCCATGTCCAATGCCCATGTCTGTCGCGGCGCCAAAAGCCGGGCTCTCCGTGCGCCTCTATCCAATTGCATTTTGCTGAAATTTGTGCGCCAGAGTTTTGTTTTTATACCCTTTCGTGGGGTTGCTATAATTCTGGTACGCAGGAAATATATATTTAACCATAAAGCAAGATATATATAATCTTGAACAGTATCAAAATAAAGAATCTATAAAGCCACCCAAACTAGACTACCAGTATTTAAGATATTGCCAGCAGACTTTGCATACTTTTGAGTTTCTGTTGATCGATCGGATCGCTATATCATATACATGTATATATACATAGAACTTATCTTTCAAAAATTAAATTTTCCGTATGAAAACCTTTTCTGTCTCTCAAGATATCTTCATCATGCTGCTTACATATCTGCCAAATCTATGGGCCTTTCGTCTGGAAGAGCATTTAGTATTCGGCTTGCCTGACTCAGTTGTGTTTTCTAGTTTTTTTGGGTTTGGTCTTCTTTTTGCGTCGCGGCAGCAAATTTTGCAATATTCGCATGTCACTGCGGCGCCGCATTGTTGAGGATTGCTTTCGGTTGCCTTGGCTGTTGCTTTGTGGCTCCTTTTCTTTTTTTTTTTGTTTGCCTGCGGCGCCTGCAGGTATGCAGCAGTTTTTATGTGGACTTTAAGTTGAAATCGACTGCAAAGTTTTGGGGCACACACACACACACACAGCATGACACCGAGCGGAGACGCCATAAAACTTGACGGCGCCTCAAGTTACACAGTAGCACAGAACCGTGCCCCTTTGCTACCCCACCCCCAACACACACACACACTCGCACACACACAACTGCTCCCTTTTATGGTTTCATTTTGAGTGAATTACTTTTGGCGCCCAATCGCCCGCTGCGTTGAATATTTCGTATAAAGTTTCTCGTGCAAAGCATAAATATCGTCTTATGATTTATTTGCCAATGGATTCGATTCGAGAGCTCCCACACACACACAGACGCACACACACACAGCACAGCGGCTCATCATAAATTGCAATAAAAATCAAAATAAATCAGCATAATAGACTCGCAGCAACCACCGCAGGCCGGGCACACAGCAGCAACCCTCGAAAGCCAACAACCAGCCCATGTGGGTTTTATTTGTTGACTGGGGTAAAAATTTCGCGGCCCACTCGACAACCGAATAAAAATTGAACTGCAAAGGCGGAAACAAAAAGCAAAAAACAAAAAAGCGAACGAAAAAAGCTGGAATTGTGGCAAAAGGCGCACAATTTTGATTAAAAATCCAATGGAAATAATGCAACAGCCCAACAAGCTGGAGAGAGGCACACAGGCACAGAGGCACGATGACTGATATGCTGCCACGTCAGGCAGGGCAAAACATATTCATATTGTGGCATGCAGCAAACCAAACACACTCCACACACACACACAACAGCCCCGCCTCAGTCCTGGACATGTTATGTGAAATATTGGTTCTAAATTTTGCCTGTTGTTGCATTTTCCTGTCGATTTTAAATTCATTTTTATAAATGTTTTGCCGGTTTGTGGTGTGTGTGTGTGTGCAAAAGTTTCTGTTTGCCTGTTGCCTTTGTTCAAAATTTAGCCGCATGCATCACATGTGGTATGAGTAATATTTGAATGGTTTGCCCAGCTGCTGCCCCCCCCCCCCCCCTATGCCGCGTTTTCGGCACCTGTAACTGCAGACGGCTCCACAGCAACAACAGCAACAACAACTTCAGCTTAAACAATGTCTATGCTAATATCAAGAACAACAACAATAACAACCTCTGGCATATACACAGCTCATGTTGCTGTTGCACGCTGCGTATACGCAATGTGCGCTGCTTTCTATGATAGCCTGTACACGAGTGTGTGTGTGTGTGTGTGTGTGTGTGTGCGTGCACTAATTAGCATATTTAAGCGCTCACTTGATGTACATCTATGTATATGTACATACACATGCATGCGACAGTGCACAGAGAGAAATTTCGACGTTGTAAACTTGGCCTAAGAGTTTGATTTTCTAGTTGGATTTTTTATCATATTCCATATAAATATATATTTCTGATTCGCCAGCAGACAAAGGTTATAAACTATATATTGCTGTGCTATAAATATTTAAATATTAAATAAATAATAATAAATAAATAAAGTACAAAAAATGTACTGCATACTTCTGGGAGCTAAACAAAGTTTTAATGCGTTTAGATTAAAGCAAAGTCAAGTGCTTGAATTGTGTTGATTATAGTTATTAATTATTATATCAAAACTAAAATCAACATTTTGTATATAATAGTGTATATTTATATAAAACTAAAGCTCTGTAAATATATCAAAGCATATAAGATATCTTAAGTGAAAAGTTTGCATATTTCACTAGATATGCTTTTCATTTTTGATTCTAGATTTTCGCTCTAATTTGAAGCCCTGCCAAATCATGTTCGCTTTAGGCAATGTTTACTGTGCCATATGCCACTTATATGTAATATATATGTATATGTATATATATAGAGATATATAGGCGAATCGCATTACAGAGTTCAAACGCATAAATAAAACAAAACTGCATTTCGCAACTTTGTAATTGCACTTGGCTCTTGTTGCTACCGCTAGTTGTTGTTATTGTTGTTGTTGCTGTTGTAATTGTTGTTGTTGTTGTTGCTGTTGTTCTTGCTGCTGTCCTTGTGATGTAACCCCAAATGTTTTGCTGTCTGCTCGTGCCGCGATAAAAAGCGACTTGTAACACGCGCTAATCAACAGCCGCCATGGCTGTGCCGTCTAGTTTCATTTCCAGGTTGGACCCAAGCACAGCCCCCCCCCCCCCCGTAACCCTCGCCCCATCAGCCTGTGCCCCTCCCCTGCACCTATCAATCAGCGACAGTTTTGCGCACCTTACTTGACTGTTTTGCCTCTTCTTCTTTTTTTTTTCGTTTTTATTTAGTTTTTTTCTAGTTATACGCTGCCTATCTTATCTGTCAGTTTTGCTGAAACAAAATTTATGCCAGCTCGCAGTTGTTGTTGTTGTTGTAGTTGCAGGGCAGGTGTGTGTGTGAGTGTGTATTTGTGTGTGTGCGGTGTGCAACCTTGTGGCTTACGAAAAATTCTAAACGAATTGGATAATACGTCAACGTCATCAACAGCAAGATTTTTGATTTTGTAGTTTTTTGTTTTTTTATCTAATCGCCAATTAAATGCAATCGTTCCATCGAAATGGCCGAAAAGTGTCGAAACGGGGCAAGTTTTCGTATTAAACAAAAGCCAGCGCAAAATGAGAAAAAAGAAAAAAAACAAATCATAAACAATTAGAGACACATAAACATTAAAAATAAATCGAAGGCTGGCTGTCAGCAACAAGCCAAATGGCAACAACAACGACAACAACAACAACAACAACAACAACTAAAAAGAAGCTACAATAATTTTGCTCAAGTATTTTGCACAAACAACAACCACAACAACGGCAAACACATAAACAATATACATAAATCACATTTTAAAATAAAACAAAGCGAGAATTGCAACAGCGCAAAATAAAACGACGAAAAACTCAACGCATAAATCGACGCCGATGACGGCGACGACGTCGCTGCCGCTGCCGCTGCCGACGCCCGCGTCGTACTTGAAAACCAGTTTCAAGCAACAAAAATGTCTGCCGACGTACAGCTAAGCAGCAGCAGCAGCAACAACAACAGTCTGATACTGCAACAAAACAAAGAAAACAAGCCCAAAATTGTTTTTAAAAAAAGACAATTCGAAATTGTGCCATAACCTCAAATTGTTGAGCATAACCACAAAATAGTTAAAGCAGCAGCGATAGACTGCGGCATGAGGAAACCAAGCTGATAAGCACGTTTAAATAAACATGTTGAGAAGCGCCGAGAGCGGCGCACAGTTAGCTAGCAGCCAACTGTGAGAAGCGCAAAGAGCGGCGCATAGACAGTTATGTGGCTGTGAGAAGCGCAAAGAAAGGCGCAATGCGGAAGTAAAACGTATTGACAAAGCAACTGTGAGTGTATAGACGTGAAAAACAAATCAAAATGCATTCGTTTCATTATGTTCATTCAATTTGACGTCAATTCGACTGTAAAGTCTTTAGCTTAATCCCAATCTTTATTGTACGGCAACTTAATCGACTTGTCGTACATGGTTTACAGCTCTTTGCAATTTTCATTCATTTCTGACCGTAAATCAGAATTCCGATTCCCGCACTCGATGCCGTAATGTAATCGCCAGCAATAAATACTTGGCTGTACAAGAAACAAAAAAAAAAAGAAATACCCATTCCATGGCCGAGTTCCATTCACAAAAACGTTGACAATCTCTGCCACAGCCATTCGCCATATTGAAGACTGGGCCAGCAATTCGTCAGCTATTGGTATGGGTGGGCGCTGCTGAAAACCCGTGATAAGAGCTGCGATAACCAAAATTTCTGCATACCTGGGCGAAAACACAAAAAACAAAAAATAAATACAAAATATGTCGGCCGACGAGTATGGCTACAAGTTGAAAATGGGTTTCCATTCAGCCCAGCTGAAGACGGGGCTCGGGGTAGAGTGCAATGAAAATTTCCACTGTCTGTCAGCAGAAAACGCAAACAACTAGAAGCGACAGCTACAGCTAATGCCGGCTGCAGATACCCTGTAATCTAGTTTGAACCTTCGATAACTGTCATGTTCAGCCTATAAAGATGGGGGTCTAAAGTACACTTATACGAAATATCCAGATATAAACCCTAAGAAATAGAATAAAGAGTTTTTGATATATCAAACTATGATATATTGAACCCTGTTTATTCCTTATAAAGATGTGAGTCCCAAGATTACCAAAACTCCAGATATAAACTCTGAGAAATGGTATATAGATATTATTGATAAATTCCTTCTTCTATATTCCTCGTTTGCCCCGACATTTCCAGCATATAAAGATGTGAGTCCAAAGCGGACTTATACCGAAAAATCTAGATATAAACCCCAAGAAATGTCATAGTAAGCTGTTGTTACAAGCAAACCCATTTAAAAAGATTACGCGGTATACGAAAAAACACACTTTGCTCTATAATTTGTTGCTGTAGCTTGTTGTTGTTGTTGTTCTTGTCGCTGATAAGAGTTGGTTACCTTTGATTTCTGTTCTGTGCGTAGCGTAGTCTGCGACGATATGGAACTGGGACTGGAACTGGGACTTGGACTGGGACTGGGAGTGCTATCTATGGCTGACAAGTTAAAAGTTTGGTTTCGGTTTCTTTTTGTTTCTGCGCCGTTGTTGTTGTTGCTGTTATTGTTATTGTTTTTTCCGTTTTAAGCATATATTTAACTAGAACTGTGTTCGGTTGTTCGGTTCGGTTCGCTTGGGCTGATATCAATGCTCGGTGGTGCTTTTAATTGGGTCGTTAAATGTGGTTTGTTGTTGTTGGTTGTTTTTGGGCGTTTTTATCATGTGACTTCTTCAAGGTGTTTTGAGGGCAAGAATCTATGTATAGGTAAACACGATAACGCGGCCCATTCAAAATGAAACCAAATGCACATCTCTCGTCAACGATGTCGAGTCAAAAGTCAGACTCTTAACCCATTAATGCCCGCCCAATCAAAACCGAATTGCAATTAGATATGCGAGACAAGCGCGTTGACCTTCAGACAGTTGAGGGTATTTAATGCCATGGTCCCGACAAAGGGTGGTTTACTTAACACGTGTAACTATTGTTATGGCCACGAGTGTATGTGTGTGTGTGCGAGTGTGTGCTCGAGGGGTTGATCGGGCTTCAGCCCCCGTACGCTGATGGGTTTATTAATATTGGGCCGCACTTATTAAAGCCACTTTTCTAAGTACATGTGGACTCGATAAAGCAATAAACGCACCAAATGTTTGTTTCTTTGGGGTTAATGAGAATCAGAGAGAGAGAGAGAGCTCGGGAGAGCGGGAGAGCGTGGCAATGGGAGAGTGAGCGCGCAAACGCCTCTCTTTGATCTTTCGCTCTTGTCTGTGTGTGTGTGTGTGCTTGCACCTAACCTTATCCCAGGGGGGTTGTTTACACACACACACACACACACACACACACACACACACACTCGCACACTTTTTGCGATTTGCAAATGGTTTTCCGCGTTTAGGTTTTGTTTTTCTGCTATTTACTTATTGTATCGCATTTTTATTTCCCGTGTGAAAATTGCCAAAGGCCCTAGAGAACAGGAAGTCGGAGGTAAAAACGGCTACTTTGTCCGTTCGTCCTTTATTTTTTTTGGGGTTCGTCTCGTCTGGTGGTTGGATTTCTGGATTTTTTGATGTTGATGGGTTCTGATTTTTGGTCGCCTTGGTGGTTGATTGATGTGTCGCATAGTTGTTGTTCCTGTGTATTTGCTTATATTTAGTTGCTTGGCCTTTCGATTAGGGTGTGTGTCTGTGTGTGCGGCATGAACAGGGTGTTAATTGTTGTGCAAGACTTTTACAAGCTTGAATTAAGTGCGTGACAAAATATTGAGGCTCAATTTGAAGCGAATTCTTCAAATGTAAATTGTAATATAGATTAACTAAATATAATATAGTTTAACTAATGAATATAGTATTCAATTAATAAATTTAAGCGAAAGGTTAATTTTCCACATGATCTACAACAACTTTTTTCCAAAGGCATTTTCGAACTAATTCTCGAGTATCTCAAGAATGTTCCAGTGCATTCCGGCGAATTAGTCAAGTGATTTATTTTTGTGCCAAGTTTTTCCTTTTCCATTTTCTTCTCTTGGCTACCTGTGCCCACAAATGGGTTAGGCTTTTTACCTGTGCCGGCATTTGGCTTGCACTTTAAGATCTATGTAAGACCCTTTTTTTTTCCGATGATGAATTACAAACGAACCGCACACAAATATGCGTGTGTGTGTGTGTGTGTGTGTGTATTCCATTGTTGTGCCGCAAAATATGCGTGGCATGTGAGAAGAAGAAGAGGAAGAGGAGGAGGAGGAGGAGGAGAGAAAAACGGCAAACGGCAGACGCAGAGAAAGGCGTAGGTAGAGGCAATACTGAAAGAGGGACAGACCCAAACCCAGATGCGACGAGTTTGTAATGCTTCGTCGAGTGACCTTTTTCACGGTCTCCCCCCCGCTTTTTACAAAAGATACAAGAAACTGAATTTGGGCAAAAACATTGTCGCTTTGTTGTTGTTGTTGTTGTTGTTGCAAGGGCTGGCAGGCAGGCAGGCAGGCAAGCGGATCGCCGTATCTTGGGAAAATTTCTAACGTGTGCGCCTTCTTTCTACGAAAATAGTTCAATGAAAAACTCCAAGAAAATGCTCGCCAAGAAATAAGAAGAAGAACAACAACAACAACAGCAGCAGCAGCAGCAGTAGGTCGCAACAAATTGTGCACTCAACGGCAAATGTTTGCTAAGGCTGTGCGAGAGAGAGCGCGCACAAGCGAGCGAGAGAGAAAGCAGACGCGCTGCTCTGCCTGCTGCTCTTTGGTCTACGTGCGAGCCGAGGTGAGCCTGTGTGTGTGTGTGTGTTTGAGTCAATTATGGGTCAGCTGTGCGTGAGTCTGAGAGCGATAGCAGCAGCAGCAGGCGCGGCGCGGCAAAGAGGCTGAGCGTAAGCTGCAGCCTGCGTGAGTGGGAGAGAGAGAGAGAGAGAGAGAGAGAGAGGCAGAGCAATAGAAAATACACGCATAACGGCTGTCACAGCTGATGTAAACGTTGAGTGCGTGCCTGTGTGCATGTGTGTGTGTGTGTGTGTGTTTACGGTTTTTGTTTTGCTTTTAGGCAAAAAAAAAACAAAAAAAACAGCGAGAAGAAACACAGTTAAATAACGAACTTTGCAAAAACGTTGCAAACGTTTGTTTCAAATTTTGATAAATTGTTTGTCAAATATTGTAAAGTTATCTATGATAATAATAATATTTGTTTTGCGCTTAAAACTAATTTTGTTTATGAGTTCTACAACAAACAAAGCAAAAGGTGATACAAAATTTACATAAAATATCTAAAAACAAAAGCACATTCCTTTCAAAGCACAACAATTAAATGATTTTTTTTTTTGTTTTCTATGTAAAGAAATATATGTATTTTATTGAGCAGTTATTTAAATGCACTACGTTTGTATTTTTTCTTCTTCTTTATTTAAATTTATTTTTAGCTAAATTGAAAAAAATCGTTTTGGTATTTTTTTTGCAAGTTATTTTTGTTTTTGCTCAAGTTTTTAATTTTTTTTGGTATTTTTATTTTTGTTGTTTCAAATGGAATTTATTTTTAGATATTTTACCTAAGTTTTGCTTTATTGTGCGAATTGTTGTTGCGGCTGCTGCACTTGTTGTTGCTGTTGTTGTTGTTGTTGGGAACAGGTGCGCGTTGGAAGCGAAAGAAGAAGCAGTTCCTCTGCTTGCTGTTGTTGTTGTTGTTGTTGTTGTTGTTGTCTTATCAGCGCTAGCGTTTTGTTGCAGTTCCTGGTTTCACTTATATTTCACTTTTCACTTGTTTCGGTGGAAAACTCTGGCGAGTTAAGTTTTAACTGTTAACTTGTATTGTTTTTCTTTTTTCCTTTGGGTCGTGTTGGGGTCGGGTATTTCTTTTGTTTTTTTTTTGGTGAACTTACTTTTTGGAATTGCGCTTCGTTGTTTGTTTGGAATACATGGGAATTTTGTCAACAATCAATTGCATGGCATCAACAAATACATGGGCATCTAGACACACTGTCCAAGGTGTGTGCTGCGGTTGTTGTTGTTGTTGTTGTTGTTGTTGTTAATTTGTTTATTTTATTTGCAAGTGTTTTCTTGTGGCTTTTCTTTGATTATTTTGCTCAAAGGTTCAGCGACATTTTGGCAAAGTTTATTTTTATATGTTTAACTTTGTGTCGTGCACTTTTTCTTTCACTTTTGATTTTTTGTTAATCTGGTTTTTTGTTTTTTTTTTTTAACTTTTTTTGTTGTTGTTGTTACGCTTTCACATTTCTGTTGTCTGTTTCTTTCTTTTGTTGTTGTTGTTGTTGTTGTTTATGATTTTGCACAAGTTTGTTTTCTTTTTGGTTGCTAGCAAAAATTTCGGTTTAATTAACTTTTTTTGTAAAAACTTGTTGATTTGTATTTTGCAAATTTTTTCACAATTTTGTTATTGTTGCACTTGTTGCAATATTATTTGTGCTAGTTGTTTGTTTAATAATACTGTTGTTGTAGTAATCCAAGTTGTTGTTGTTGTTGTTGCTGCTGCTGTAGTTTGTTGTTGTTGTTGTTGTTGTTTTGTTGTTGTTGTTGTTTGCGGGCTTGCAACAGGAACTTTTTGTTGTTTGAGCACTTAATCCAAAAAATGTGCTCTGGTTGTTGTTGTTTGTTTATTTGTTGTTTGCTCCACTTGAGCAACAATTTTTGTTCTAAATGTGTTTATGTCACTTTAACTGCAATTTGTTTTGTTTTGTTGTTTGTTTTGTTTTTTTTTTTTTGTTAATATAACTTTTAATACACGTTCAAATACTACACAGTTAAAGTTGTTGTTGAAAAAAACCGTATCGAGGGTTTAGCAAAAATTCCAACGATTTTAGACGTGATCTCTCTCTTGTAACATTTGCGTTTGCCGCGTTTGATGCTTGCGCGTGTTTTAACCGAACGACGACAACATTCGACGGCAGCCAGAAAGGAACTGAAGCTGGCTGGCAACGCTGACCGTGGCACGACTCGAAACTGACTGAACGGGAAACTGTCGACTGTGATGGCCGCTGCTGCTGCTGCTGTTGCTGTTGCTGTTGCTGCTGCTGTTGCCGCTGTCGCTGCTGCGATGGCGGCGCTACCTTCGCACCCACACACACACACACATGCACGCGAGAGAGAGCGCATTGCTGCGAACATGTTTGTGAGCATTTGCGCGTGGTACAGTTGTCGGCTCTCCGGTTGCTCGCTCTCTCTCGCTCGCTCGCTCGCTGGCGCGCTTGATTTATTTCAGGTCGCTGTGTTTGGTATTCATTTGACTGTTAAGGGGCGACGACGCGCGAGCACTTAAGTAAAATAATAATTATACGTATGTCAATTTGTTTGACTTCTTTGCGTGCGTTTATTGCTACGTTTAGCGTAAAAGCGCAAAGCGTAGTAGAATCTACTACCTTTTTTGCTTGACATTTATTGGGTTTGTTTTGAAAGCGTTTGTAAGTGCGAGCGTGCGTTTGTGTGCGTGTGTGTGTGTGTGTGCGTGTATGTTTATATCTGTGTATGTGGGTAGCGTTAAGTAGATTTTTCAGCACATTTGTCTTAATTGTTGTGATTTGTGGTTGATATTTGAATGATTTACGGCAGCCAGGGGCGCAATTTTGCGAGTCTCGATATGCGGCTTACATATGCAAATTAAGTGTTGCCTGTCCATTACTTAAATGCAAATTAATTGTTTCTTAAACGTTAACACTATATTTAACAATTGAGCAGTTTATTTGTTAGCGATCTTAGTTAATAAATTAAATACATAAATGTATAAACATGCCATATTCTCAAATACACTTACACTCTCATACAAATATAAATACAAACACGCATAGACACACACATGCTCGCCCAATCGTTTCGTCGAGTGGCCGCAAAATTGAAATACTTTAATTACCCGAATAAAAAACATTTAACAATTTAATCTGAGCATATCAATTGCCGCACACAACACTCCACACACACACACGCACGTACACAAAAGTATGTGCACGCTCTCTCTCTCTCTTATTTCACGCGCTCACGCTCACGTCGCGCTCTCCGCAAAGTCGAATCATGCCCAAAATCCACTCCCAATTTATCACTCAATTAGCACAGAAAAATGTAGTAGTGTATTTACTACACTTCTCGCACACACACACACACACACACACACACACACACACGCACATACACTAACGCAAAGGGAGAGCAACAGCAGCTGCACAGCGTGAGAAATTCACTGCGAATTAAATGCATACCCAAGCAGCCGAGCTTCGGTTCGGCTACTGCTCGGCTTCGGTTTCGGCTGTCGGCTGGCGGCTGTCGGCTCAGCTCTCGCCTTCGGCTTCAGCGTAGCCGTATCGGGTGTTCATCTCAATGAAATTGTAGCATATTTGTTGCCATATCGAGATTAAATTTTCAAAACACAAACGAGCGCAGCGCCGCTGTTGGAGGTGGCAAACAGACAGAGTAAGAAAGAGAGAGAGAGAGAGAGAGAGTGTGTGTGTGTGTGCGAGAAAGAGAGGCAGCGAGGCAGAGAAGAGAGTGAGACAGAGAGCGCGCTGCTTGTAAGCTTTTGTGTGTGCTGGGTGGGTGGGTTGGGTGGATTGCTGGGTCGTTCGCTTGGTTGGCCGTGCGATTTATTGATGACGTCGACGACGGCGTCTCTGCCGCTGGCAGTGTTAATGTGTTTGTTGCTTTGGCATAAAATTATGTTTTATTTTATTTAACATGGTGTATGTATTTTTTTTTTAATTTTGTTGCTCTCTGCTGCCGTCGATTTTTGGCAGTCCTTGTCATAATTTCAATGCGAGAAGGAAACGCAGCCGTCCTGGCGCAGGAAGTCTTTGTGAGTGTCAGGCAGCAGGAACAGCAGCAGCAGCAGCAGCAGCAACAACAACAACAACAACAACAACAACTACAGCAGCAGCAACAACAACGTCGACAGTTGTGCGATGATGGCAGCTTCATTGGGTTATGCTTATGGGTCTCGCTGTGTGTGTGTATGGGTCTGTGTGTGTGTGTGTGTGTGTGTGTAAAAGGAAGTGTATTGCGTTGTAGGCCGTCGTCGGCTTTATGCACGTGCGCGGGCGAGGGAGGTTCGAGTATCTGTATCCGTATCTGTGTAAATGCGTTGTTGTTGTTGTTGTTGCTGTTGTTGCTGCTGCTGCTGGTTGTTGGCCTGCTCGTTCGCCCCTCTGTCATTGTGTATGTGTCATGGGCTGCTTATGCGTTGTGCTCTGTGTGTTCCTGTTGTGCCTTCCTGTCACTGTATGACTGTGCGAGCCGAGTCGAGCCGAGGCGCGTACAGGGTGCTTAGGGCGGCCACATACCGCAGCTAAAACATTGCTTAGTTGGATTAAGTTCGTCAAACAGGGCACAGATTGAAGTATACGGGGTGCTTTTGCGGGCATACAGGGTGCCTCTCAGCCTGTTAGTGTTTATAAAGCTTGTCAAACAGGGCTTAGAAGGGAATTTTACAGGGTTTAAGGCAAATGTCTGTAATCAGGTTTTTATTAAGCTTTTCAAATAGCACACATATGAGAATATACAGGGTGTATTCAGTAGAGTTAGAGTTACAGGGTGCCCATATACACTGTCAAAACATGAATCAGTTAATGGACGTGACTTGAATCATGTATAATTCATTTTACATAATAACAATTTAATAATCATTGAAGACAATTGAATGTTAATGCTTTAAACGGGGTGCTTTGTTAGATTTTGTGTTAGTCTTAAGGCTAAACGTTGCATCACCCTGTATATAAAACGCGGCTGTAAAAACAATTTAATGCATAAAACGACAAAAATCTGGTTTTCACAAAACCAAACCCAGAGCCACCAACAAGCGACGAAAGCGCTAAAGAAGGAGGCAATGAGTGGCAAAGGAGGACGAAGCGGAAGAAGTGGCAGGGGCGGAGGAGGCATGGCGGTGTAGGAGAGGAAGAAGTTGCTGCTGGAAGAACACTCACAGGCCAAGCAATGACAGCAACAACAAGCAGAACAACAACAACAACAACAACAGCAGCAGCAGCAACTGTTGAGATTACACTAAAAGTAACTGCCAGCAGCAGCAGCAACAACAACAACAACAACAACAACAAGCAACTGCAGCAGCAGCACTGAGAGAGCGCAGCACTAAAATCAATTATGTAGCAAGAGCGGCAACAACAACAACAACAACACAACAATTGCAGTTGGTAGCAGCAGCGTGAAAATAGTAGTGGAAAAAATGGCAAAGTAAAATGAAAAAGCAGACAACGCTAGCGCTGACGCTGACGCAGACGCTGGCAGAGGTAACAGCAGCAGGCGCAGGGTGGTGGGTGGCAATGCCAGTCAGAGAGTCAGACAGTCAGCCAGCCAGCCTGACGCTCTCTACGTCGCGTCGGTCAGTCACAAATATGTTGCGCATTTTTGCCTCGGCAAAGAGAGAGAATGGGTGTGAGAGCGGGAGGGAGAGAGAGAGAGAGAGAGCGCGAGCTGCTGTGTAACTGTTGTTTTTATTGCTGTGGGGTGGGCTGGTGGGTTAGCTAGTAAAATTCGTGAGAAGCGCGGAGAGAGGTGGCAGCGGCAGTAGCAGCAGCAGCGGCAGCAGCAGCGGCAGCAGCAGTAAACGATGAACTTTGCTTGACGATGCGACGATGCTTTTTGTTGTTCTTGTTGCCGTCCGTTGTTGGTGGGTTTGAGGCAAACACCTTTCCACGTGCAAGCCGAGAGCATCTCTGTTGCTGCTGCTGCTGCCGCAGTCGACGTCAGCGTCGCTGCTGCCACGCAGATGTTTGGCAAAATAATCAGCGAGCGACGTTGGAGAAAAGAGCGTGCAAAAAATTATGCTGAGTGCTTTGGCTGCCTGCCCATACAAAGTGAAAGAAGCAGCAGCCACGACTTACTCACACTCTGTGTACATGCGTGTGTGTGTGTCTGTGCAGCATAACAGAAAAAAAGGCAGCGAAAGAAGAAAATCAACGAGCAGCAGCAACAGCAGCAGCAGCAGAAGGCGACGCGACGCGGCGAAGCTGCCAGCGTTCGGTGGTTCGATGTTCGATGTTCGCTCAGTTTCAGTTACAGGGGCAGCGATGTCGACTTTGCGTCGGCAGATACTTTGAGATTTTTTTCTTTTGTACGCTTTATTTTGTACTTTTTGTACATTATGTTGTTGTTGTTGTTGTTGCTTTCATACATTTTATCAGTTCGAGGCGGCGTCGACGTCGATGTCGACGTCGATGTCGACGTCAGCGTAGCTGCCTGACGATTTTCTTGGCGTTGTTGTTGTTTTTTTTGTATTTATTTGGGTGCCGTTTGGCGTTTAGCTGTTGTTCTTGTTGCTGTTTCGTTGTATCTGTATCTGTATCTCACACACACACACACGCACACATATTGATACTCGTATCTTTGTATCTTTTAGCGCTGTTTTGAGTTAAGCAATTGATGGATATGGTTTATTTATAACGCTTGGCGACTATCGAATGAACACTTGGCCTGTGCGAGTCTCTGGCTATGAGTATCTGTAAGATACACGCTGCCGCGTCCCTGCCTCTCTGCCAGCCTGCCTGCCCGACTGCCTGGCCTGTTCGATAAACGTAAGCGTAATAATATTTTATTGAAATTTGTTTTCTTTTCTTCTGCCTCTGAAGAAATGCTCAACAACATTTTGTACAATTTTTCTTTTTCGGCTGCCATACAAAAGCCACTGAGTGGGAGAGCGGACGGTGGGCTAGGGGACAGCGGGTTGGTGGGTGGTAAGGGGGAGGGGAGACAGGGGGGGGGGCTTGCTGGCCAATACGACGACTGCGTTCATTTCTTGCTGCTGCTTATGTTTTTTTTTGTTTTGTTTTCTTTGTTTTTGTCGTCGTCGTCGTAGTCGACGTCGTCGGTCGTCCGTCGTCCGTTGTCGGTCGTCGTCAACGTTTTTTGCGCTATAAGTATCTGTTGGATAAATATGAGGTTAAAGCGTTGCCTTCTGTTGTCGGTTGATGTTGTTGTTGCTTTTGTACATACCTACACACCTACAGATATGTATGTACATATGCAAGTATGTGGCTGCCTTATGTACCTGTGCGCCTTGTAGTTGTATCTGTATCTGTAGCTTGTATCTGCATCTGTATCTGTAGCTTGTATCTGTATCTGTGTGTGTGTGTGTGCCTGGTGAAGCGAAGTGCAGCGCATTTTGATTGTTGGCTGCCTTTTGATGAAAACATAAATATCACAACACAACAAAAACACAGCGAGTGAGGCCAAAAGCGAGGCAACTGCAGCTGAAGAAGTGAGTTTCAATGCGAAGCAGCAGGAATTCTCTGGCTCTCTCTCTCTATGGCTATCTCGCTCTTTCTCTCTTTCTCTCTTTTTCTCTTGCTCGCAACGTTCTGGCTTTTTGGGATGAATGAATTGTTGTATGAATGCGTGTATGTGTGTGTGGAAGATTTCCTCTGCTGTTGTTGCATTTGTTTTGTTGTAGTTGTTTCCTTTTTAAACGGATTTTTGTGTGCTGGTAAATTGATATGGCAATGAATCGGAATTTGGTTTGTAAATTGAATATTGAAGGTGTGCTCTATTGATAGGTATAATTATTAATGAGTGTGTTTGGCTACAAAAGGTTAAACGCTCTTTAAATCCAAGTTCAATTATTTAAGCCAGTTGAGTGTGAAGATATTTGCATATGGCAAAAATTTGATGAACCTAGACGTACACTGGAATGAGATAGGGAGAAGCTGCAAGGTCTCTAGCACATTTGAACTTCGCTATTGATAGATACATTTGTATCTTTATGTCTTAAATTTGTTTTGTTTGCCTTTCTAATGCAAGTTTTTGCATTAAAACTATTTCTAATTAGCCTTTTATTATTCACAAATAATTATAATTGAAGTAAACACTTTGTAGCTACTACTCAGTGTGCAGAGATAAAAACAGCCTTAATTTCTAGGTTTCCATTTGAGATCTTGTTCAACATTCTCGTTGCTTCCTTCCCAAAATAGACTCTTAAAACTCTTCAAACATTGCTCAGAGCGATCCTTGTCAATAACATCTAAAAATAATTTATTTTAATTCATAAAAATGCTAAGAATAAAAGAGACGCAAACGAGTGTGGAACAAATAAACATGAACATGTTAAACAAACGACAATTGTGTTGAATTGTTGCACTGTCTTCGTGTAACTTCCTCTCTCCGAAGCTCGTACCCTCGCTTCCCGCACTCTTAATAGTTATTCATGCAGCCGCACTGTTGATGATGACGGCGAAGCATTTACAACAAAGTGGATGCCACATGCCCACACACTCTCCAAAAGAGCAACAACTACAATAACAATGTGATGTACATATGTATTTAAATGAAATCGAAACGAAACGCATAATAAACGAAAAACGAACAACAACAACAAACGAGCGACAATGCTTTTTATATAGTTGAATGACTGAACTGAACTGAACAAACCCGTCAACTACAACAACAACAATAACAACAGCACAACAAAATTAACACACACAAAATACGCAACAACAACGACGAGATTCGACAAAAAAATTACCTTAAAAACACCAAACAAGCTGAACAAAAAAAAAATAATAAAAACAACAGCTAAAGAAGAAGCAGAGGCAGAAAAAAATATGTACAAAAGCTGAAAATAAAAATACATTAAACGAAATAAGATGAATACCAAACAAATAAAAAATTTATGCGCTGCCCGCTGTTGGGGCCATGGAGTGGAGAGCAGCGAGAGAGGGAGAGAGTAACCGAGAGAGAGAGAGAGCGAGGCGGGGGTAGATCGGGAGAGAGGCTGTGCGGGGAGCAAAGCGAGAAATTATGCCACAATCAAATACAAGACAACAACAAACAGAGCGAGATACACAAGTACACAACAGCTCAGCGCAGATGCCACATGATGATCATGATCATCGTGATGATCATGATGATGCTCAAGATGAACAACAAAACGAACATAATGAGCATGAGCCAATGCTTATCATTATGATCATTATCGGTCAATGATAATGGCGTTTTTTTGCGTTTGCATGTTGTGAGACACACGGCCAATGGACTTGCATTGAGCGCAGCAGCAAGTATCTCGCGCTCTCTCTCTCTCTCTCTATGTGTGTGTGTGTATCTGTAACCAAAACACGACCGTCAAGCAGCAGCAGCAGCAGCAGCAGCAGTAGCAGTAAGAGCACCAGAAGATACTCGAATACCAGCAGTCCGCAGTTGCAGTCCGATTGCGAGTGCTGCCTGCCTCTGCCTCTGCCTTTGCCTTGCTTTTGCCTGCCTGCCTGCCTGCTGCATTCCATAGATACACAAAAATAAAAATGCGGCTATGATAAATAATAAGACACACACACACACACGCATAGACCACAGCCAGTCAGCCAGTCAGACATTTAGTTGAGACGCTTGCACATCAGCACACGCCGCTTGCAGTGTATAAAATGTTGAGATACATTTGTATCTCAGTGCATCAAGCAGAGGAAAATAACACAAAATCTGATTTTGCTGGGCCTGCAGTTGCCGCAGACAGAAATAGGACAATGCTGCCAAGTAGGCAAAGCAGCAGCTACAACAACAACAAGGAGAATGGAAAATGATCTTCCAGAACAAAGAACAGAGAAAATCTTGTAATACACACAAACAAACACACACACATACACCGATAGCGATGCAGATACATTCAACACTTTGATGCAAGCAATTTTACCAAAGCGAAATTCCATTTGCGATCTGTCGAGAGACGTTCTGCACATAGGTTCACATCGCTAATAATAGTTACTCTTGATGCTGCCGCAATTACAAACGTATCCATCTATTTCAGTGTTGTATAAGACAAAAGTATAACGACTGACTGATTGAATGATTGACTGACTGACTGACTGGTGATCACGCGTTTCAAAGATCTTTATTTAAATTCATTTGACGAGTATCTAACATTTTTCGGAATATCTATTACCCCTAGGTGATGTTTCGATGTTAAATAATTAGAAAATATAAATAAAGATACAATATCAAGGTTCCAATTCCAGCCGATTAAGACAATTAAGCTGAAGCGCATAAATCCTGAACCATATTTAACCTGAACCAAAACAGAAGCATATTCAAATGAAATAAAATCGTTTGGTTCAACCCCCTTGAGGCTCAGTTTGTGAATCTGGTTTCCTCCGCCTTGAATCCAGATTTAAGCTGAAGCCTTATTTTCACTTATATTTCATGTTTTAGCCCCAGACTGACATTCACTTCAAAATGCAAAGGGTCATTAACTTAGCTGACGCAGTGTACCCGCGTTTATTTAGCTCTTTGTTGACTTTATAAACCGCTCCACATTATTTTGACTTTTAAATAACTATAATAATGACTAAGTACTCTCTGCCCTGCCCTAAGCCACGCCCATTTTGCTCATGAAAACAAACAAAGTGAACAACATCAAAGCAAGACACTTGTGACTGACTGACTGACTGGCTGGCTTCATCCTCGTCAGTCATCCTCGGATTCATGCTCATTTCATTTAACGCCATTCACACACAGAGTCATCCTTGAGTCATCGGGAGTGAGAGCGCATCATCGTCCACTTAGCGCTAGCAATTACCAATAGACAACACCTTGAGTTGTTCGCAGAGGCTCTTCACTTTAGCGCCTAATTGCACAACAAAAGCTTCAATTAAACACTTCAAAGAGCTTATTACAAACCAATAAACCGCAGCCTAAGGTGCGTGCACAAACACAACGCCCCGAGGACCACGATGCCCAGATACTCTAGCTACAAAGAGAGACAACAAAAACACCGAGAGCAACAACAGCAACAACAGCTTGACGTTGGCAACCAGCGAAGCGAACCAAAGAATTTGCTCCCAATTTCAATAGAATCAAGGCAAACAGTTCTCAAAGGACAATGCTAAGGATTTCAATTGAAAGCCAAAAATAATGCAAAAGCAAAAAGCCTGAAACAAGTCGCATAGTCACCATATCACTTTACATGCGATAATTGTGCGTTGATAATGCCCTGATAATGTTGTTCTTCACGTTGTGGCTCCTCGAGCCTCCGCCTTGGGCTTTGTTTCGGTCCGCCTTCTTACCACCACTCTGAGGCTCGCTGGCTGTACGCTGATCTATCGCAGGCATTGTTTAGTGGGCATTTGGTGGTTCTTTTTCTCATCCGGTTCAGTGTTGTCAAACGCCGCTTGAGAATAAATGGCTGAATCTAGTGTTACCAACAGCTAAAAATAGCTGCAACGTTTAGTGGGTATTCAGTGGCTCGAGTCCACATCCGTTTCAGTGTTGCCAACTGTCTCTTTACAATAGATTGCTGAAGCCAGTGTTTAAAACAGCTAAAATAGTTCAATTAATAGCTGAAGCTTTTAGTGGGCATTCAGTGGTTCGAGTCCACGTCCGTTTCAGTGTTGCCAACTGTCTCTTCACAATAGATTGCTGAAGCCAGTGTTTGAAACAGCTAAAAATAGCTAGAATAGCGTTCGCTGGAAAATTTCAACAGTTTCTGGCTGACACACTCCGACAATAGCCAAATGCTAGCTAGAAAATAGCTGAATTGACAGCGCTGATCCTGTTGCGCTGCCTGCTTCCCTTACGAGGTGTACGCTACCTGAAGGACTTCCGGCTAAAAGACTTTGCATCTGTTTTTAGGTAGCAACTGCAGCAGCAAAGATCTCCGTACTCAGCACAACCCTTTAATGCCAGTTCAAAGTTCAGCTCTAAACAATAATCATAATCATAATAATAATAAGACGAGACACACACACAGAGTCACACAGAGCGAGAAACACACACAGATACAAATACAAATACATATGACTCACAAATCGTGTCTTGTGTGTAAGGGTTAAACATTGAACCTTTTGCCGGCTTGGGCACCCACACGGGCCCGGCCCAAGCCCAAGTAACCCCGCCAGGACAATATTAGAGTATAGTCTGTGTACATCAGGCATCGGGCGTCGGGCATCGGGCATCAGGGTAGGTAGCTGCCTTGTAGCTGGGGCTGGGGCTGCCACTTGGGGTATAATTCCTTCCATTCTCTGGGCTGCTTTGAACTTTTCTGCGTCATCGTTTGTGATTAAATATGCCAACCATACGATGACTATATCGTGCCCACATACATGTACTTACCTATATATATATATATATATATATATATATATATATGTACATGTATATATATATGTGTGTGTACATATGTATACATATCGTTTCGTATTTACTTGTTCATGGGGCGAGCATTTTTATTTGAGCTCTTACTTTTCATCAGCTTCGCCTGTTGTTGTTATGAAATCCTTTTTATTTGCCGGGGCTGTTTCTCTGCGTAAACGCAAAATGCGAACCTTTTTCTTTATTTTATTTTTGTATATTTTTTTTTTTAGATTTTTGCTCACTTTTCGCAGACAACACGTAGAACTGGCAATGGCATTGCTGTCATCCAAAGGCAGGAGTGCGAGTGTGTGGTGGCGGGGGAAGGGTGAAGAAGGAGAGTGGGAGGGGGGGGGGGGGTTGCAAATCCCAAAACACACGCCAAATGTAACCTCAAAGGGTTAAACACGCAAAACGCAAAAGCCGACACAACAAAAAAACGAACAAAAAAGAGGAAAAAATTGAAATAAAAATAAAAACCGAAGCCAAAAATATGAAAAGCAATAACTGAAACGCACGAACGGACTGAGAACATATGCAGCCTTGGCTTAAGCCAGAACGACTAGCAAAGTGCCCTACAATCAAATAAATAATATCACAAGAGATTGATTAAAAAGTTTGACAACTCATATGACAGTTGCTAATCATTTTCTTAAATCTGGTTGGAAATTTGATCAGACTTATGATTTATTTTTCGAACCGCCTTTAGTTTCAAACTTGGTTATGAATATCTTAATAAAATAATTTAATTTAAAATTTATAGCTTGATCGTAACCCAAAGTTTAGTGACTGTGGACTTGCTATCCCACAAGGGATATTTTGTTTAATAATATTTAATCATGATCGCCAGAAACTGGCTTTGTTATAAGGTTTATTTCATAGGCATAAGTAGTTTGGAGTTCCGGATTCGAAAGGTTTTGTGACAAATGTTCCCTTACATATATGTTAACAAGATCGGTTGAGAATTAAGTTCTTGTAAGAAATAACTTTTTGCTTATTAAGTTCTTGTAGAAAGTAATTTATTGCTTTCCAAGATATTTTGAATTACATTTTAAGCGCTCTCAAGCAGTGAACGCGAGAGTTCCTTACTTTATAAGATGTCCCAATTGCAGGGTATTCGGTTGTGTTTATAAATGATTTCTAAAAAAAAACAGACGCTCGGTAAAAAGTCATTTGTGCTACGTAGTTTTCAAGTGAACCCTACCCTATGCCAAGAGCCCTTTCTCTATTTGAAACTAGTTCTCGTAAACGCTGTTTGGAGGATCGCTTTATTATCAGCACTGGCGATCAGTGCTGGTAAAGGGCCCTTTTTTTCTGTTTTGCTATTGTCAGGCAGCGTAACCGCAGTGTTGGTAATGTTTATCAGTTCGGCTCAAGCCGCCAGATTTCCCCGGCCGTCTCAACCGCAGCTATTTTGGTGCGTTGAGTGCTACGAATTTGTTTGCTAATAGAATCTGAAAAGAACATTTTCGTCGCTTTTGTTGTTGAAAAATACGCAACGGCTTTTGTTGTTTCTAGGGGGGTTCTTTTTACTTTTTTCGTTCTTACGTTTTTTTTTACTTTATATTTCATTTTTGGGTTTTTGTATATTTATCGACAATTTGCCGGGTAGGCTGGGGCCGAGATTATCGCACGCTGGGGTTAAAAACTTCCAATTTAAATTCAATTTCCGTGCAAATGGTCAAAAGTCTCGACGACAAAAGCAAAAATACATAACAAATAAAAAAAATGAAAGAAGAAAAAGGAAAATAAAACCCACCACTTAAGGCGGGTATAAAAAAGGCGCTGCGACGGGCTCTGAACCGGATATCAAAGCGTATACAAATACAAAGTTGAAGTAAGCAAGGATATAGCCACGTGTGTGTGTGCGAGTGAGTGTGTGTGTGTGTGTGTGTGGATATGAAGGATGCATGACCATGCAGGCAAAGTCACTTCATTATCGAGATTATCGGCGCAAGTTCAACCCTGCCGCACAGCACATACACAACAAGGATAACAACAAGCAGCCTCTGCAGCTCGTACTCTACCACCCCTCCGCTCCTCCTCATCCTGCATCCAGCGCTCTCATCCTGTGCACACGTTCGCGCGTCAGCACAAATGTCAAACCACTCAGTTCCCGTGCTCAGTTCCCGTTCCCCGCTGCCCGCTGCCCGCTACCCGCTACCCGCTACCCGCTACCCGATCCCTGTTCTCTGTTTCCTGCTCCTGTCCTTTTGACCCGAGCAGCGTAGCTCGTCACGGCTGCTGTGCGCCTGTCTCTGGCTGTGTATCCTTGAGACCCCGACATGACTGCCAGCTCTGGCTGTCTTGTGTTTGTGTTGTTGCCTCCAGGACATGCTAATAAAATTGCCGAAAATCCTGCCAACCTAAAGTGTTGACGAATGTTTTTAGCCTGCGGCGAGCGATTTGGGCGCGATTTTGAAGCGATTTTGCGACTAAACAAATTAAAAGTGCGTCGAAAGTCAGCTCGGGGAATACCCAGATTTATAGAGTTTCGGGCAATCAGGAAATTGCACAAAAAGGGTTTGCAAATGCAATTAATTGTTTTTCGTCTGTGTGTGTGCCTGTGTGTGCTAGTTAGGGGGCGTGGTAGGCTGGCAATTAGGCAGCTCAGTTACGCGGCGGCTGTGGAATGTCTCAACGGGTAATTCGAATCGAAATGATGTCACACTGATTGAAATCCAAGCTAGGGCCAGCTATCGCATAACATTAAAACACACACACACACAGATAGAGCAGCGTTTGGGGCACGCGCGAGTCTGATATAAGATATTGTATCTGTAAGTTAAAATACTTGAAAAGTGGACAGAAAACAAAAAGCGCATAAAAGTTAATTAAATGCAATGCAAAGCAAACAAAAATAACTGAATGGAACACACCGAACATGGAAATGGAAGCAGAAAAGAGAACGACACGACATGGCACAACAAAAACAAAACACACACACACGCACAACCAACTGAAGGCAACAACGAGCTAATCGATTCATTTGAAATTCAATACACAAACACGAGGCGAGCACCGAGAGACGCAGGCACGAAAATCAATATGAAAAGCATAACTGAAGCACAAAGTGTCAAATAGACAAACGTCAGAATGTACGCGAAAGGGGCATGTGGGAGTGATGAGGGGGGCTGTTTTGGGTTTAAGTGAGGGGGGGGGGGGGGGGGGGGGGGGGCAACGGAAACAGTGCCAGGGCTTTGCCGCCCTCAATTTGAATGTAACTGCAATTGCAAAGCCGTCAACCACCAGCCACTAAAAATGTTGACACACTCGGTCTGCAGCAGCAGCAACAGCAGCAACAGCAGCAACAAACGTGCAACACGAGCAAGAACAACAACAACGAGCAAGCATGCAATAGTCGGGTATGCACAATTTTTAGTTACCCTGCAGCTAGCTGCGATGAGCTGTCCCCACAAATTTTTGAAAGTCCTCACTATGCACACTTTTACAACAACTTACATACACTTACAAACTTATGCATACACACACACTTATGTAGCAGTGCATCTTCTTCTACTTTAAGCACCCTGCACTATTGGGAAATGCATTCTCATATAACTTCGGAGCTAATACTCCGATCTTTATGATATTCAAAGGGCTAAATAAAGACAGTCTAAGCTGGGTCTATACCAATTAATGGGGGAGTTGTTTATGGATGACATATTCAAAAGCTGAAATATTTGGGATCTGGGTATAGTCTAGTATAGGAATATGAATTGCAATTATTGGGGTCTCTAGCACGTATAAGCTCCTTGACATATCTTCAAAATCTAAACTAGAAAGCGATACTTATTGACCTAGTGCAAACCATTGAAATGATAGATAACTGCGCGGACAATATAAGCCTCCAGTTCGCATAGTCTCAGAGATCATGGAGACACATCCAAATCAAGTCAGACTGATCGTTTATATATTCGTGCTGGTATTGGAAATGCCTTCTGGCTTTACAACCAACCTTTATACCCTCCCTTGGCCATGCTCAATGAGTATTACAATCGACAGTCAGCAGTCGGCAGCATAGATACAAATACAATTGTGTAAGGGGCAGAGTGCTCGATGCGGACTGCTGGTTGCAAGTCTATTGCCGAGTGCCGACTGCCACTGCGGCTGCCATTTTCAATTTATTGTTATTATTAATTTTGCTGCCAAAAAGGGATGCAACAGCAACCGAGCCGGGACTACAAACAGGACTATGCACACAGACACACACACACACAGGACTAGAATGAAGACTATCGAGCGACGAGTTTATTTGTGTGAAATTCAAATGTAAATACTTGAGGGCGCTTAAGGGTGTCTTTAGGGCTTTATTTGCCCTCATATTGCGACGCAATTTCGTTTTGGTGGCAGTGGTGGTGGTGATGGTGGTGTCGGTGGTGCCAAGGTGTGGTGGTCGTAGCTGCCGTTGCAGTTGCACAGACCGAACCTGCCCCATCTTCAGCCAGCCGTAGCCTCCCCTCATCGCATAAGGCTTGCAGTTTGACCGGTGGCATCCATGCAAAATCAATCGACATTATTGAAGGCGAACCGTTCGCATATGGCTTAAGTCTATTTGAGTTTCTGATTGGGTTTGCCCTGCAAAAGGCAGCCCCCAAACGGCATGATGGACTATACAATCCACAGCGAAAAGCCTAAAGGGTTGAGTAGGGCATTTAACCCTAATTAAACTCTATAACGTAGATAATTAAATGTTATCTTATTAACAACTTTTACATACTGCGCTTATAATTCCCAACTGGTTTAAGTTAAATTTGCTTGGCTAGATTTTGGGTCTTAGCTGCACTTACAGGGTATTTGTCGACGTACTACTCCAAAAACTGTGCACTCGAATAATCAGTAATGCCTTCAAGCTGTCAATTTCAAGTAATTAATATCCTAAACTGACATACGACATGCATACAGGGCATTAGGCAATCAACTACCTAACTAGCTGTCCTTTGCCCTTATAGGGTATTTGAGAGTCGAGCCGCTTTAGGTTGAGAATTTTATTGATGTTGCTGGCATTTTTCTTGTCATGACGGCGACGACGCCAAAGATTAGTCATACAAAGTATTGTTGCCAGGCGGTGGGTGGCTGTAGTCGAGGGGCAGGGGCGGGTCTGTGGGACGCCTGGCGACATTCATTTCAATTGACACGTGCAGTGAAATATGCCTCCACCTATCTAGTATCTGGCAGTGTCCCGCACCGCACCCCTCTTCATCTACCACAGCCATCTTGAAGAGACAACGCAGCATTTTTGACGCATAAAAATGTTGAGAATCAAGCTGAGATAATGAGAACGCAACGAGCGTTGGTTGGGGGAGGCGTCAAGCTTTGCCTCATGAATATGAAAATGCTTGGCAAGAAAATAGCTGCCACTGTCTGAGAGATGACGCCTTCGACGCCCCCGTCGCCACCGTCGCCCTCCTCACCTTCATAGCCGAGTCGTTGTCTGCGCCTCAGTCTGAGTATGGCGCATGAGGTGGCAACGCAGACGGATATGGAGCTGCATAGAGTGTCTATGAGTCGGAGCTTGACTTGCGTCAGCATTAGCCTGACCCCCCGCCCACGACCACCCACTCGCCTAGTGTCTACCCCCGGGCCAGTGGCTCCTGCTGTCTCAACATTTACGCATTTGACATTTTTGTCACCCGAAATGGCAGCGGGTGGGCTCAAAACGGTGGCGGATCGTAGGGGCGGGGTCAGCATGGTCGTGTGCGAGTATTAAAAAATTATATGCCAAATCGAAATTGCATGTTTTACATAAACAACAACAAACGTTAACGACAGGAACAACAATAGCCGTCAGCAGCCATTTGAATTTATGTATTTCTAATGTGTTTCGCTTTTTTTTTTCTCTCTCATTTTTGTTTTCTCGCTGACCACCCGCTGGGCCCCGCAATCTGCTCGCGAGTACGCAGCCCGGAACCACTCGGAACACACTCCGTCCATGCACAATAAATACACTCATGAGTTGGGTAAATTCTAACCCTTAAGTGCACATTTATTGCCATTTATGCGGTTCTTTTCGGGTTCTGTGTCTGGGTTACGCATATGATTCCCGTTAACCTCCACCATTATTTATGGATTTTTGTGGACTGGCTGCGCTTTATGAACTGCTTGGCATTAAGTAAATGCCATCGATTCATCCAGTAAGAGGCCAACTGAATTTGATATGCCAATTATATGGTTGAGCCTATCGATTAGTTAATATCAATCCGGTGCTGATCTTTTATATATCATCATTTATGACACTTTTCAGCTTGTAAATGGTATACTCTATTAGTCTTTCTATTTTTTAACAACCCCATCTACACAAGGGATCAGGGCTGTTTACATACTTGAATTAGTTTTAATATCATTTACACTTGTATGGGACATTCATGGAAAACCTGCCCTTCTTCGCGATTCTCATAGTTTAAGGTGGTAACAAGCTTTTGATATAATTTTAGGATATAGGTTTTGATTGTTTAGAGGCATGACTTTCTGCCATAGTTAATACATTCTCCTCACTTTATATCATTCTTTTTAATTAACTGCAACCTCACGCATTTTCCTGCCTCTCACTCTCCCTCATTTGGTTTCTCTTCATCTCTTTTTCCCAAAAGTTTGAACCGATGCTTTAATCCATGTGAATCGTACAGAAGAGAGATTGAGTCACGTTGTCTCTCTTACTTGATATTGGATTCTATTTTATTAATCACCTAAATTGAATAGAGTCGACAGTAAGTAATGCGCTCAGTTGCAAATTCGAGCCCTGCCAAGGGAACTTTTTTTTATTAATTTATTTGGTGTTGGAATAAGAGGGTTCAGGGTATCCCCTAGTCGGGAGCTCCCGACTAGAACCTCTAATCTGGCATTAAAATCTGACCACCGATTTTTTGGTCGAAATTCATGTCAAAATCTTGCCCCAAGATTCGTCTCTAGGCATGGTTCTAAACTTCTCAGTCCCATAACTCGGCCAAATCTCATCTGATTTTTACGAGGTTGGGTTTTTTGTTCATGGTTTTCCTTCTAGATTAATCGGGCATTAAAATCTGAACACCGATTTTTTGGTCGAAATTCATGTCAAAATCTTGCCCCAAGATTCGTCTCTAGACATGGTTCTAAACTTCTCAGCCCCATAACTCGGCCAATTCTCATCCGATTTTTACGAGGTTGGGTTTTTTGTTCATGGTTTTCCTTCTAGATTAATCTGACATTAAAATATGAACACCGATTTTTTGGTCGAAATTCATGTCAAAATCTTGCCCCAAGATTCATATATAGACATGGGTCAAAACTTCTAAGCCCCATAACTCGGCCAAATCTCATCCGATTTTTACGAGGTTGGGTTTTTTGTTCATGGCTTTCCTTCTAGATTAATCTGGCATTAAAATCTGAACACCGATTTTTTGGTCGACATTCATGTCAAAATCTTGCCCCAAGATTCATATATAGACATGGTTCTAAACTTACCACCACCATAACTCGGCCAATTCTCATCCGATTTTTATGAGGTTGGGCTTTTTGTTCATGGTTTTCCTTCTAGATTAATCTGGCATTAAAATCTGAACACCGATTTTTTGGTCGACATTCATGTCAAAATCTTGCCCCAAGATTCATATATAGACATGGTTCTAAACTTCTCAGCCCCATAACTCGGCCAAATCTCATCCGATTTTTACGAGGTTGGCTTTTTTGTTCATGGTTTTCCTTCTAGATTAATCGGGCATTAAAATCTGAACACCGATTTTTTGGTCGAAATTCATGTCAAAATCTTACCCCAAGATTCGTCTCTAGACATGGTTCTAAACTTCTCAGCCCCATAACTCGGCCAAATCTCATCCGATTTTTACGAGGTTGGCTTTTTTGTTCATGGTTTTCCTTCTAGATTAATCTGGCATTAAAATCTGAACACCGATTTTTTGGTCGACATTCATGTCAAAATCTTGTCCCAAGATTCATATGTAGACATGGGTCAAAACTTCTCAGCCCCATAACTCGGCCAAATCTCATCCGATTTTTACGAGGTTGGGTTTTTTGTTCATGGTTTTCCTTCTAGATTAATCGGGCATTAAAATCTGAACACCGATTTTTTGGTCGAAATTCATGTCAAAATCTTACCCCAAGATTCGTCTCTAGACATGGTTCTAAACTTCTCAGCCCCATAACTCGGCCAAATCTCATCCGATTTTTACGAGGTTGGGCTTTTTGTTCATGGTTTTCATTCTAGATTAATCTGGCATTAAAATCTGAACACCGATTTTTTGGTCGAAATTCATGTCAAAATCTTGCCCCAAGATTCGTCTCTAGACATGGGTCAAAATTTACCACCCCATAACTCGGCCAATTCTCATCCGATTTTTACGAGGTTGGGCTATTTGTTCATGGTTTTCCTTCTAGATTAATCTGGCATTAAAATCTGAACACCGATTTTTTGGTCGAAATTCATGTCAAAATCTTACCCCAAGATTCGTCTCTAGACATGGTTCTAAACTTCTCAGCCCCATAATTCGGCCAAATCTCATCCGATTTTTACGAGGTTGGCTTTTTTGTTCATGGTTTTCCTTCTAGATTAATCGGGCATTAAAATCTGAACACCGATTTTTTGGTCGAAATTCATGTCAAAATCTTACCCCAAGATTCGTCTCTAGACATGGTTCTAAACTTCTCAGCCCCATAACTCGGCCAATTCTCATCCGATTTTTACGAGGTTGGGCTTTTTGTTCATGGCTTTCCTTCTAGATTAATCTGGCATTAAAATGTGAACACCGATTTTTTGGTCGAAATTCATGTCAAAATCTTGCCCCAAGATTCATATATAGACATGGTTCTAAACTTCTCAGCCCCATAACTCGGCCAAATCTCATCCGATTTTTACGAGGTTGGGCTTTTTGTTCATGGCTTTCTTTCTAGATTAATCTGGCATTAAAATCTGAACACCGATTTTTTGGTCGAAATTCATGTCAAAATCTTGCCCCAAGATTCATATATAGACATGGTTCTAAACTTCTCAGCCCCATAACTCGGCCAATTCTCATCCGATTTTTACGAGGTTGGGCTATTTGTTCATGGTTTTCCTTCTAGATTAATCTGGCATTAAAATCTGAACACCGATTTTTTGGTCGAAATTCATGTCAAAATCTTGCCCCAAGATTCATATATAGACATGGGTCAAAACTTCTAAGCCCCATAACTCAGCCAATTCTTATCCGATTTTTACGAGGTTGGGCTTTTTGTTCATGGCTTTCCTTCTAGATTAATCTGGCATTAAAATCTGAACACCGATTTTTTGGTCGAAATTCATGTCAAAATCTTGCCCCAAGATTCATATATGTATAGACATGGGTCAAAATTTACTACCCCCATAACTCGGCCAATTCTCATCCGATTTTTACGAGGTTGGGCTTTTTGTTCATGGTTTTTCTTCTAGATTAATCTGGCATTAAAATCTGAACACCGATTTTTTGGTCGAAATTCATGTCAAAATCTTGCCCGAAGATTCATATATAGACATGGTTCTAAACTTCTCAGCCCCATAACTCGGCCAAATCTCATCCGATTTTTACGAGGTTGGGTTTTTTGTTCATGGTTTTCCTTCTAGATTAATCTGAGATTAAAATCTGAACACCGATTTTTTGGTCGAAATTGATGTCAAAATCTTGCCCCAAGATTCGTCTCTAGACATGGTTCCAAACTTCTCAGCCCCATAACTCGGCCAAATCTCATCCGATTTTTACGAGGTTGGGTTTTTTGTTCATGGTTTTCCTTCTAGATTAATCTGACATTAAAATCTGAACACCGATTTTTTGGTCGAAATTCATGTCAAAATCTTGCCCCAAGATTCGTCTCTAGACATGGTTCCAAACTTCTCAGCCCCATAACTCGGCCAAATCTCATCCGATTTTTACGAGGTTGGGTTTTTTGTTCATGGTTTTCCTTCTAGATTAATCTGGCATTAAAATCTGAACACCGATTTTTTGGTCGAAATTCATGTCAAAATCTTGCCCCAAGATTCATATATGTATAGACATGGGTCAAAATTTACTACCCCCATAACTCGGCCAATTCTCATCCGATTTTTACGAGGTTGGGCTTTTTGTTCATGGTTTTCCTTCTAGATTAATCTGGCATTAAAATCTGAACACCGATTTTTTGGTCGAAATTCATGTCAAAATCTTGCCCCAAGATTCGTCTCTAGACATGGTTCCAAACTTCTCAGCCCCATAACTCGGCCAAATCTCATCCGATTTTTACGAGGTTGGGTTTTTTGTTCATGGTTTTCCTTCTAGATTAATCTGGCATTAAAATCTGAACACCGATTTTTTGGTCGAAATTCATGTCAAAATCTTGCCCCAAGATTCATATATGTATAGACATGGGTCAAAATTTACTACCCCCATAACTCGGCCAATTCTCATCCGATTTTTACGAGGTTGGGTTTTTTGTTCATGGTTTTCCTTCTAGATTAATCTGACATTAAAATCTGAACACCGATTTTTTGGTCGAAATTCATGTCGAAATCTTGCCCCAAGATTCATATATGTATAGACATGGGTCAAAATTTACCACCCCCCATAACTCGGCCAATTCTCATCCGATTTTTACGAGGTTGGGCTTTTTGTTCATGGTTTTCCTTCTAGATTAATCTGGCATTAAAATCTGAACACCGATTTTTTGGTCGAAATTCATGTCAAAATCTTGCCCCAAGATTCATATATGTATAGACATGGGTCAAAATTTACTACCCCCATAACTCGGCCAATTCTCATCCGATTTTTACGAGGTTGGGCTTTTTGTTCATGGTTTTCCTTCTAGATTAATCTGGCATTAAAATCTGAACACCGATTTTTTGGTCGAAATTCATGTCAAAATCTTGCCCCAAGATTCGTCTCTAGACATGGTTCTAAACTTCTCAGCCCCATAACTCGGCCAAATCTCATCCGATTTTTACGAGGTTGGGTTTTTTGTTCATGGTTTTCCTTCTAGATTAATCTGACATTAAAATCTGAACACCGATTTTTTGGTCGAAATTCATGTCGAAATCTTGCCCCAAGATTCATATATGTATAGGCATGGGTCAAAATTTACCACCCCCATAACTCGGCCAATTCTCATCCGATTCTTACGAGGTTGGGCTTTTTGTTCATGGTTTTCCTTCTAGATTAATCTGGCATTAAAATCTGAACACCGATTTTTTGGTCGAAATTCATGTCAAAATCTTGTCCCAAGATTCATATATAGACATGGTTCTAAACTTCTCAGCCCCATAACTCGGCCAAATCTCATCCGATTTTTACGAGGTTGGGTTTTTTGTTCATGGTTTTCCTTCTAGATTAATCTGACATTAAAATCTGAACACCGATTTTTTGGTCGAAATTCATGTCAAAATCTTGTCCCAAGATTCATATATAGACATGGGTCAAAACTTCTCAGCCCCATAACTCGGCCAAATCTCATCCGATTTTTACGAGGTTGGGTTTTTTGTTCATGGCTTTCCTTCTAGATTAATCTGGCATTAAAATCTGAACACCGATTTTTTGGTCGAAATTCATGTCAAAATCTTGCCCCAAGATTCGTCTCTAGACATGGTTCTAAACTTCTCAGCCCCATAACTCGGCCAAATCTCATCCGATTTTTACGAGGTTGGGTTTTTTGTTCATGGTTTTCCTTCTAGATTAATCTGAAATTAAAATCTGAACACCGATTTTTTGGTCGAAATTCATGTCAAAATCTTGCCCCAAGATTCGTCTCTAGACATGGTTCTAAACTTCTCAGCCCCATAACTCGGCCAAATCTCATCCGATTTTTACGAGGTTGGGTTTTTTGTTCATGGGTTTCCTTCTAGATTAATCTGGCATTAAAATCTGAACACCGATTTTTTGGTCGAAATTCATGTCAAAATCTTGCCCCAAGATTCGTCTCTAGACATGGTTCTAAACTTCTCAGCCCCATAACTCGGCCAAATCTCATCCGATTTTTACGAGGTTGGGTTTTTTGTTCATGGTTTTCCTTCTAGATTAATCTGAAATTAAAATCTGAACACCGATTTTTTGGTCGAAATTCATGTCAAAATCTTGCCCCAAGATTCATATATGTATAGACATGGGTCAAAATTTACCACCCCCATAACTCGGCCAATTCGCATCCGATTTTTACGAGGTTGGGTTTTTTGTTCATGGTTTTCCTTCTAGATTAATCGGGCATTAAAATCTGAACACCGATTTTTTGGTCGAAATTCATGTCAAAATCTTGCCCCAAGATTCGTCTCTAGACATGGTTCTAAACTTCTCAGCCCCATAACTCGGCCAAATCTCATCCGATTTTTACGAGGTTGGGCTTTTTGTTCATGGTTTTCCTTCTAGATTAATCTGGCATTAAAATCTGAACACCGATTTTTTGGTCGAAATTCATGTCAAAATCTTGCCCCAAGATTCATATATGTATAGACATGGGTCAAAATTTACTACCCCCCATAACTCGGCCAATTCTCATCCGATTTTTACGAGGTTGGGCTTTTTGTTCATGGTTTTCCTTCTAGATTAATCTGGCATTAAAATCTGAACACCGATTTTTTGGTCGAAATTCATGTCAAAATCTTGTCTCAAGATTCATATATAGACATGGGTCAAAACTTCTCAGCCCCATAACTCGGCCAAATCTCATCCGATTTTTACGAGGTTGGGTTTTTTGTTCATGGCTTTCCTTCTAGATTAATCTGGCATTAAAATCTGAACACCGATTTTTTGGTCGACATTCATATCAAAATCTTACCCCAAGATTCATATATAGACATGGTTCTAAACTTCTCAGCCCCATAACTCGGCCAAATCTCATCCGATTTTTACGAGGTTGGGTTTTTTGTTCATGGCTTTCCTTCTAGATTAATCTGGCATTAAAATCTGAACACCGATTTTTTGGTCGAAATTCATGACAAAATCTTGCCCCAAGATTCATATATAGACATGGTTCTAAACTTCTCAGCCCCATAACTCGGCCAAATCTCATCCGATTTTTACGAGGTTGGGTTTTTTGTTCATGGTTTTCCTTCTAGATTAATCTGGCATTAAAATCTGAACACCGATTTTTTGGTCGAAATTCATGTCAAAATCTTGCTCCAAGATTCGTCTCTAGACATGGTTCTAAACTTCTCAGCCCCATAACTCGGCCAATTCTTATCCGATTTTTACGAGGTTGGGCTTTTTGTTCATGGCTTTCCTTCTAGATTAATCTGGCATTAAAATCTGAACACCGATTTTTTGGTCGAAATTCATGACAAAATCTTGCCCCAAGATTCATATATAGACATGGTTCTAAACTTCTCAGCCCCATAACTCGGCCAAATCTCATCCGATTTTTACGAGGTTGGGTTTTTTGTTCATGGTTTTCCTTCTAGATTAATCTGGCATTAAAATCTGAACACCGATTTTTTGGTCGAAATTCATGTCAAAATCTTGCTCCAAGATTCGTCTCTAGACATGGTTCTAAACTTCTCAGCCCCATAACTCGGCCAAATCTCATCCGATTTTTACGAGGTTGGGTTTTTTGTTCATGGTTTTCCTTCTAGATTAATCTGGCATTAAAATCTGAACACCGATTTTTTGGTCGAAATTCATGTCAAAATCTTGCCCCAAGATTCATATATGTATAGACACGGGTCAAAATTTACTACCCCCATAACTCGGCCAATTCTCATCCGATTTTTACGAGGTTGGGCTTTTTGTTCATGGTTTTCCTTCTAGATTAATCTGGCATTAAAATCTGAACACCGATTTTTTGGTCGAAATTCATGTCAAAATCTTGCCCCAAGATTCGTCTCTAGACATGGTTCTAAACTTCTCAGCCCCATAACTCGGCCAAATCTCATCCGATTTTTACGAGGTTGGGTTTTTTGTTCATGGTTTTCCTTCTAGATTAATCTGACATTAAAATCTGAACACCGATTTTTTGGTCGAAATTCATGTCAAAATCTTGTCCCAAGATTCATATGTAGACATGGGTCAAAACTTCTCAGCCCCATAACTCGGCCAAATCTCATCCGATTTTTACGAGGTTGGGTTTTTTGTTCATGGCTTTCCTTCTAGATTAATCTGGCATTAAAATCTGAACACCGATTTTTTGGTCGAAATTCATGTCAAAATCTTGCCCCAAGATTCATATATGTATAGACATGGGTCAAAATTTACCACCCCCCATAACTCGGCCAATTCTCATCCGATTTTTACGAGGTTGGGCTTTTTGTTCATGGTTTTCCTTCTAGATTAATCTGGCATTAAAATCTGAACACCGATTTTTTGGTCGAAATTCATGTCAAAATCTTGTCCCAAGATTCATATGTAGACATGGGTCAAAACTTCTCAGCCCCATAACTCGGCCAAATCTCATCCGATTTTTACGAGGTTGGGTTTTTTGTTCATGGCTTTCCTTCTAGATTAATCTGGCATTAAAATCTGAACACCGATTTTTTGGTCGACATTCATATCAAAATCTTGCCCCAAGATTCATATATAGACATGGTTCTAAACTTCTCAGCCCCATAACTCGGCCAAATCTCATCCGATTTTTACGAGGTTGGGTTTTTTGTTCATGGTTTTCCTTCTAGATTAATCTGGCATTAAAATCTGAACACCGATTTTTTGGTCGAAATTCATGTCAAAATCTTGCCCCAAGATTCGTCTCTAGACATGGTTCTAAACTTCTCAGGCCCATAACTCGGCCAATTCTTATCCGATTTTTACGAGGTTGGGTTTTTTGTTCATGGTTTTCCTTCTAGATTAATCTGGCATTAAAATCTGAACACCGATTTTTTGGTCGAAATTCATGTCAAAATCTTGCCCCAAGATTCGTCTCTAGACATGGTTCTAAACTTCTCAGCCCCATAACTCGGCCAAATCTCATCCGATTTTTACGAGGTTGGGCTTTTTGTTCATGGTTTTCCTTCTAGATTAATCTGGCATTAAAATCTGAACACCGATTTTTTGGTCGAAATTCATGTCAAAATCTTGCCCCAAGATTCATATATGTATAGACATGGGTCAAAATTTACTACCCCCCATAACTCGGCCAATTCTCATCCGATTTTTACGAGGTTGGGCTTTTTGTTCATGGTTTTCCTTCTAGATTAATCTGGCATTAAAATCTGAACACCGATTTTTTGGTCGAAATTCATGTCAAAATCTTGTCTCAAGATTCATATATAGACATGGGTCAAAACTTCTCAGCCCCATAACTCGGCCAAATCTCATCCGATTTTTACGAGGTTGGGTTTTTTGTTCATGGCTTTCCTTCTAGATTAATCTGGCATTAAAATCTGAACACCGATTTTTTGGTCGACATTCATATCAAAATCTTACCCCAAGATTCATATATAGACATGGTTCTAAACTTCTCAGCCCCATAACTCGGCCAAATCTCATCCGATTTTTACGAGGTTGGGTTTTTTGTTCATGGTTTTCCTTCTAGATTAATCTGGCATTAAACTCTGAACACCGATTTTTTGGTCGAAATTCATGTCAAAATCTTGCCCCAAGATTCGTCTCTAGACATGGTTCTAAACTTCTCAGCCCCATAACTCGGCCAATTCTTATCCGATTTTTACGAGGTTGGGCTTTTTGTTCATGGCTTTCCTTCTAGATTAATCTGGCATTAAAATCTGAACACCGATTTTTTGGTCGAAATTCATGACAAAATCTTGCCCCAAGATTCATATATAGACATGGTTCTAAACTTCTCAGCCCCATAACTCGGCCAAATCTCATCCGATTTTTACGAGGTTGGGTTTTTTGTTCATGGTTTTCCTTCTAGATTAATCTGGCATTAAAATCTGAACACCGATTTTTTGGTCGAAATTCATGTCAAAATCTTGCTCCAAGATTCGTCTCTAGACATGGTTCTAAACTTCTCAGCCCCATAACTCGGCCAAATCTCATCCGATTTTTACGAGGTTGGGTTTTTTGTTCATGGTTTTCCTTCTAGATTAATCTGGCATTAAAATCTGAACACCGATTTTTTGGTCGAAATTCATGTCAAAATCTTGCCCCAAGATTCGTCTCTAGACATGGTTCTAAACTTCTCAGCCCCATAACTCGGCCAATTCTTATCCGATTTTTACGAGGTTGGGCTTTTTGTTCATGGCTTTCCTTCTAGATTAATCTGGCATTAAAATCTGAACACCGATTTTTTGGTCGAAATTCATGTCAAAATCTTGCCCCAAGATTCATATATAGACATGGTTCTAAACTTCTCAGCCCCATAACTCGGCCAAATCTCATCCGATTTTTACGAGGTTGGGTTTTTTGTTCATGGTTTTCCTTCTAGATTAATCTGGCATTAAAATCTGAACACCGATTTTTTGGTCGAAATTCATGTCAAAATCTTGCCCCAAGATTCGTCTCTAGACATGGTTCTAAACTTCTCAGCCCCATAACTCGGCCAAATCTCATCCGATTTTTACGAGGTTGGGTTTTTTGTTCATGGTTTTCCTTCTAGATTAATCTGACATTAAAATCTGAACACCGATTTTTTGGTCGAAATTCATGTCAAAATCTTGTCCCAAGATTCATATGTAGACATGGGTCAAAACTTCTCAGCCCCATAACTCGGCCAAATCTCATCCGATTTTTACGAGGTTGGGTTTTTTGTTCATGGCTTTCCTTCTAGATTAATCTGGCATTAAAATCTGAACACCGATTTTTTGGTCGAAATTCATGTCAAAATCTTGCCCCAAGATTCATATGTAGACATGGGTCAAAACTTCTCAGCCCCATAACTCGGCCAAATCTCATCCGATTTTTACGAGGTTGGGTTTTTTGTTCATGGCTTTCCTTCTAGATTAATCTGGCATTAAAATCTGAACACCGATTTTTTGGTCGAAATTCATGTCAAAATCTTGCCCCAAGATTCATATATGTATAGACATGGGTCAAAATTTACCACCCCCCATAACTCGGCCAATTCTCATCCGATTTTTACGAGGTTGGGCTTTTTGTTCATGGTTTTCCTTCTAGATTAATCTGGCATTAAAATCTGAACACCGATTTTTTGGTCGAAATTCATGTCAAAATCTTGTCCCAAGATTCATATGTAGACATGGGTCAAAACTTCTCAGCCCCATAACTCGGCCAAATCTCATCCGATTTTTACGAGGTTGGGTTTTTTGTTCATGGCTTTCCTTCTAGATTAATCTGGCATTAAAATCTGAACACCGATTTTTTGGTCGACATTCATATCAAAATCTTGCCCCAAGATTCATATATAGACATGGTTCTAAACTTCTCAGCCCCATAACTCGGCCAAATCTCATCCGATTTTTACGAGGTTGGGTTTTTTGTTCATGGGTTTCCTTCTAGATTAATCTGGCATTAAAATCTGAACACCGATTTTTTGGTCGAAATTCATGTCAAAATCTTGCCCCAAGATTCGTCTCTAGACATGGTTCTAAACTTCTCAGCCCCATAACTCGGCCAATTCTTATCCGATTTTTACGAGGTTGGGCTTTTTGTTCATGGCTTTCCTTCTAGATTAATCTGGCATTAAAATCTGAACACCGATTTTTTGGTCGAAATTCATGTCAAAATCTTGCCCCAAGATTCATATATAGACATGGTTCTAAACTTCTCAGCCCCATAACTCGGCCAAATCTCATCCGATTTTTACGAGGTTGGGTTTTTTGTTCATGGTTTTCCTTCTAGATTAATCTGACATTAAAATCTGAACACCGATTTTTTGGTCGAAATTCATGTCAAAATCTTGTCCCAAGATTCATATATAGACATGGTTCTAAACTTCTCAGCCCCATAACTCGGCCAAATCTCATCCGATTTTTACGAGGTTGGGTTTTTTGTTCATGGTTTTCCTTCTAGATTAATCTGACATTAAAATCTGAACACCGATTTTTTGGTCGACATTCATGTCAAAATCTTGCCCCAAGATTCATATATAGACATGGTTCTAAACTTCTCAGCCCCATAACTCGGCCAAATCTCATCCGATTTTTACGAGGTTGGGTTTTTTGTTCATGGTTTTCCTTCTAGATTAATCTGGCATTAAACTCTGAACACCGATTTTTTGGTCGAAATTCATGTCAAAATCTTGCCCCAAGATTCGTCTCTAGACATGGTTCTAAACTTCTCAGCCCCATAACTCGGCCAATTCTTATCCGATTTTTACGAGGTTGGGCTTTTTGTTCATGGCTTTCCTTCTAGATTAATCTGGCATTAAAATCTGAACACCGATTTTTTGGTCGAAATTCATGACAAAATCTTGCCCCAAGATTCATATATAGACATGGTTCTAAACTTCTCAGCCCCATAACTCGGCCAAATCTCATCCGATTTTTACGAGGTTGGGTTTTTTGTTCATGGTTTTCCTTCTAGATTAATCTGGCATTAAAATCTGAACACCGATTTTTTGGTCGAAATTCATGTCAAAATCTTGCCCCAAGATTCATATGTAGACATGGGTCAAAACTTCTCAGCCCCATAACTCGGCCAAATCTCATCCGATTTTTACGAGGTTGGGTTTTTTGTTCATGGTTTTCCTTCTAGATTAATCTGACATTAAAATCTGAACACCGATTTTTTGGTCGAAATTCATGACAAAATCTTGCCCCAAGATTCATATATAGACATGGTTCTAAACTTCTCAGCCCCATAACTCGGCCAAATCTCATCCGATTTTTACGAGGTTGGGTTTTTTGTTCATGGTTTTCCTTCTAGATTAATCTGGCATTAAAATCTGAACACCGATTTTTTGGTCGAAATTCATGTCAAAATCTTGCTCCAAGATTCGTCTCTAGACATGGTTCTAAACTTCTCAGCCCCATAACTCGGCCAAATCTCATCCGATTTTTACGAGGTTGGGTTTTTTGTTCATGGTTTTCCTTCTAGATTAATCTGGCATTAAAATCTGAACACCGATTTTTTGGTCGAAATTCATGTCAAAATCTTGCCCCAAGATTCGTCTCTAGACATGGTTCTAAACTTCTCAGCCCCATAACTCGGCCAATTCTTATCCGATTTTTACGAGGTTGGGCTTTTTGTTCATGGCTTTCCTTCTAGATTAATCTGGCATTAAAATCTGAACACCGATTTTTTGGTCGAAATTCATGTCAAAATCTTGCCCCAAGATTCATATATAGACATGGTTCTAAACTTCTCAGCCCCATAACTCGGCCAAATCTCATCCGATTTTTACGAGGTTGGGTTTTTTGTTCATGGTTTTCCTTCTAGATTAATCTGGCATTAAAATCTGAACACCGATTTTTTGGTCGAAATTCATGTCAAAATCTTGCCCCAAGATTCATATATGTATAGACACGGGTCAAAATTTACTACCCCCATAACTCGGCCAATTCTCATCCGATTTTTACGAGGTTGGGCTTTTTGTTCATGGTTTTCCTTCTAGATTAATCTGGCATTAAAATCTGAACACCGATTTTTTGGTCGAAATTCATGTCAAAATCTTGCCCCAAGATTCGTCTCTAGACATGGTTCTAAACTTCTCAGCCCCATAACTCGGCCAAATCTCATCCGATTTTTACGAGGTTGGGTTTTTTGTTCATGGTTTTCCTTCTAGATTAATCTGACATTAAAATCTGAACACCGATTTTTTGGTCGAAATTCATGTCAAAATCTTGTCCCAAGATTCATATGTAGACATGGGTCAAAACTTCTCAGCCCCATAACTCGGCCAAATCTCATCCGATTTTTACGAGGTTGGGTTGTTTGTTCATGGCTTTCCTTCTAGATTAATCTGGCATTAAAATCTGAACACCGATTTTTTGGTCGAAATTCATGTCAAAATCTTGCCCCAAGATTCATATGTAGACATGGGTCAAAACTTCTCAGCCCCATAACTCGGCCAAATCTCATCCGATTTTTACGAGGTTGGGTTTTTTGTTCATGGCTTTCCTTCTAGATTAATCTGGCATTAAAATCTGAACACCGATTTTTTGGTCGAAATTCATGTCAAAATCTTGCCCCAAGATTCATATATGTATAGACATGGGTCAAAATTTACCACCCCCCATAACTCGGCCAATTCTCATCCGATTTTTACGAGGTTGGGCTTTTTGTTCATGGTTTTCCTTCTAGATTAATCTGGCATTAAAATCTGAACACCGATTTTTTGGTCGAAATTCATGTCAAAATCTTGTCCCAAGATTCATATGTAGACATGGGTCAAAACTTCTCAGCCCCATAACTCGGCCAAATCTCATCCGATTTTTACGAGGTTGGGTTTTTTGTTCATGGCTTTCCTTCTAGATTAATCTGGCATTAAAATCTGAACACCGATTTTTTGGTCGACATTCATATCAAAATCTTGCCCCAAGATTCATATATAGACATGGTTCTAAACTTCTCAGCCCCATAACTCGGCCAAATCTCATCCGATTTTTACGAGGTTGGGTTTTTTGTTCATGGTTTTCCTTCTAGATTAATCTGGCATTAAAATCTGAACACCGATTTTTTGGTCGAAATTCATGTCAAAATCTTGCCCCAAGATTCGTCTCTAGACATGGTTCTAAACTTCTCAGCCCCATAACTCGGCCAATTCTTATCCGATTTTTACGAGGTTGGGCTTTTTGTTCATGGCTTTCCTTCTAGATTAATCTGGCATTAAAATCTGAACACCGATTTTTTGGTCGAAATTCATGTCAAAATCTTGCCCCAAGATTCATATAGACATGGTTCTAAACTTCTCAGCCCCATAACTCGGCCAAATCTCATCCGATTTTTACGAGGTTGGGTTTTTTGTTCATGGTTTTCCTTCTAGATTAATCTGACATTAAAATCTGAACACCGATTTTTTGGTCGAAATTCATGTCAAAATCTTGTCCCAAGATTCATATATAGACATGGTTCTAAACTTCTCAGCCCCATAACTCGGCCAAATCTCATCCGATTTTTACGAGGTTGGGTTTTTTGTTCATGGTTTTCCTTCTAGATTAATCTGACATTAAAATCTGAACACCGATTTTTTGGTCGACATTCATGTCAAAATCTTGCCCCAAGATTCATATATAGACATGGTTCTAAACTTCTCAGCCCCATAACTCGGCCAAATCTCATCCGATTTTTACGAGGTTGGGTTTTTTGTTCATGGTTTTCCTTCTAGATTAATCTGGCATTAAACTCTGAACACCGATTTTTTGGTCGAAATTCATGTCAAAATCTTGCCCCAAGATTCGTCTCTAGACATGGTTCTAAACTTCTCAGCCCCATAACTCGGCCAATTCTTATCCGATTTTTACGAGGTTGGGCTTTTTGTTCATGGCTTTCCTTCTAGATTAATCTGGCATTAAAATCTGAACACCGATTTTTTGGTCGAAATTCATGTCAAAATCTTGCCCCAAGATTCATATATAGACATGGTTCTAAACTTCTCAGCCCCATAACTCGGCCAAATCTCATCCGATTTTTACGAGGTTGGGTTTTTTGTTCATGGTTTTCCTTCTAGATTAATCTGGCATTAAAATCTGAACACCGATTTTTTGGTCGAAATTCATGTCAAAATCTTGCTCCAAGATTCGTCTCTAGACATGGTTCTAAACTTCTCAGCCCCATAACTCGGCCAAATCTCATCCGATTTTTACGAGGTTGGGTTTTTTGTTCATGGTTTTCCTTCTAGATTAATCTGGCATTAAAATCTGAACACCGATTTTTTGGTCGAAATTCATGTCAAAATCTTGCCCCAAGATTCGTCTCTAGACATGGTTCTAAACTTCTCAGCCCCATAACTCGGCCAATTCTTATCCGATTTTTACGAGGTTGGGCTTTTTGTTCATGACTTTCCTTCTAGATTAATCTGGCATTAAAATCTGAACACCGATTTTTTGGTCGAAATTCATGTCAAAATCTTGCCCCAAGATTCATATATAGACATGGTTCTAAACTTCTCAGCCCCATAACTCGGCCAAATCTCATCCGATTTTTACGAGGTTGGGTTTTTTGTTCATGGTTTTCCTTCTAGATTAATCGGGCATTAAAATCTGAACACCGATTTTTTTGTCAAAATTCATGTCAAAATCTTGCCCCAAGGTTCGTCTCTAGACATGGTTCTAAACTTCTCAGCCCCATAACTCGGCCAAATCTCATCTGATTTTTACGAGGTTGGGCTTTTTGTTCATGGTTTTCCTTCTAGATTAATCTGGCATTAAAATCTGAACACCGATTTTTTGGTCGAAATTCATGTCAAAATCTTGCCCCAAGATTCGTTTCTAGACATGGTTCTAAACTTCTCAGCCCCATAACTCGGCCAAATCTCATCCGATTTTTACGAGGTTGGGTTTTTTGTTCATGGTTTTCCTTCTAGATTAATCGGGCATTAAAATCTGAACACCGATTTTTTGGTCGAAATTCATGTCAAAATCTTGCCCCAAGATTCGTCTCTAGACATGGGTCAAAATTTACCACCCCCATAACTCGGCCAATTCTCATCCGATTTTTACGAGGTTGGGCTTTTTGTTCATGGTTTTCCTTCTAGATTAATCTGGCATTAAAATCTGAACACCGATTTTTTGGTCGAAATTCATGTCAAAATCTTGTCCCAAGATTCATATGTAGACATGGGTCAAAACTTCTCAGCCCCATAACTCGGCCAAATCTCATCCGATTTTTACGAGGTTGGGTTTTTTGTTCATGGCTTTCCTTCTAGATTAATCTGGCATTAAAATCTGAACACCGATTTTTTGGTCGACATTCATATCAAAATCTTGCCCCAAGATTCATATATGTATAGACATGGGTCAAAATTTACCACCCCCCATAACTCGGCCAATTCTCATCCGATTTTTACGAGGTTGGGCTTTTTGTTCATGGTTTTCCTTCTAGATTAATCTGGCATTAAAATCTGAACACCGATTTTTTGGTCGAAATTCATGTCAAAATCTTGTCCCAAGATTCATATGTAGACATGGGTCAAAACTTCTCAGCCCCATAACTCGGCCAAATCTCATCCGATTTTTACGAGGTTGGGTTTTTTGTTCATGGCTTTCCTTCTAGATTAATCTGGCATTAAAATCTGAACACCGATTTTTTGGTCGACATTCATATCAAAATCTTGCCCCAAGATTCATATATAGACATGGTTCTAAACTTCTCAGCCCCATAACTCGGCCAAATCTCATCCGATTTTTACGAGGTTGGGTTTTTTGTTCATGGTTTTCCTTCTAGATTAATCTGGCATTAAAATCTGAACACCGATTTTTTGGTCGAAATTCATGTCAAAATCTTGCCCCAAGATTCGTCTCTAGACATGGTTCTAAACTTCTCAGCCCCATAACTCGGCCAATTCTTATCCGATTTTTACGAGGTTGGGCTTTTTGTTCATGGCTTTCCTTCTAGATTAATCTGGCATTAAAATCTGAACACCGATTCTTTGGTCGAAATTCATGTCAAAATCTTGCCCCAAGATTCATATATAGACATGGTTCTAAACTTCTCAGCCCCATAACTCGGCCAAATCTCATCCGATTTTTACGAGGTTGGGTTTTTTGTTCATGGTTTTCCTTCTAGATTAATCTGGCATTAAAATCTGAACACCGATTTTTTGGTCGAAATTCATGTCAAAATCTTGCCCCAAGATTCGTCTCTAGACATGGTTCTAAACTTCTCAGCCCCATAACTCGGCCAATTCTTATCCGATTTTTACGAGGTTGGGCTTTTTGTTCATGGCTTTCCTTCTAGATTAATCTGGCATTAAAATCTGAACACCGATTCTTTGGTCGAAATTCATGTCAAAATCTTGCCCCAAGATTCATATATAGACATGGTTCTAAACTTCTCAGCCCCATAACTCGGCCAAATCTCATCCGATTTTTACGAGGTTGGGTTTTTTGTTCATGGTTTTCCTTCTAGATTAATCTGACATTAAAATCTGAACACCGATTTTTTGGTCGAAATTCATGTCAAAATCTTGCCCCAAGATTCGTCTCTAGACATGGTTCTAAACTTCTCAGCCCCATAACTCGGCCAAATCTCATCCGATTTTTACGAGGTTGGGTTTTTTGTTCATGGTTTTCCTTCTAGATTAATCTGACATTAAAATCTGAACACCGATTTTTTGGTCGAAATTCATGTCAAAATCTTGCCCCAAGATTCGTCTCTAGACATGGTTCTAAACTTCTCAGCCCCATAACTCGGCCAAATCTCATCCGATTTTTACGAGGTTGGGTTTTTTGTTCATGGTTTTCCTTCTAGATTAATCTGACATTAAAATCTGAACACCGATTTTTTGGTCGACATTCATGTCAAAATCTTGCCCCAAGATTCATATATAGACATGGTTCTAAACTTCTCAGCCCCATAACTCGGCCAAATCTCATCCGATTTTTACGAGGTTGGGTTTTTTGTTCATGGTTTTCCTTCTAGATTAATCGGGCATTAAAATCTGAACACCGATTTTTTGGTCGAAATTCATGTCAAAATCTTGCCCCAAGATTCGTCTCTAGACATGGTTCTAAACTTCTCAGCCCCATAACTCGGCCAAATCTCATCCGATTTTTACGAGGTTGGGTTTTTTGTTCATGGTTTTCCTTCTAGATTAATCTGACATTAAAATCTGAACACCGATTTTTTGGTCGACATTCATATCAAAATCTTGCCCCAAGATTCATATATAGACATGGTTCTAAACTTCTCAGCCCCATAACTCGGCCAAATCTCATCCGATTTTTACGAGGTTGGGTTTTTTGTTCATGGTTTTCCTTCTAGATTAATCTGGCATTAAAATCTGAACACCGATTTTTTGGTCGACATTCATGTCAAAATCTTGCCCCAAGATTCATATATGTATAGACATGGGTCAAAATTTACCACCCCCCATAACTCGGCCAATTCTCATCCGATTTTTACGAGGTTGGGCTTTTTGTTCATGGTTTTCCTTCTAGATTAATCTGGCATTAAAATCTGAACACCGATTTTTTGGTCGAAATTCATGTCAAAATCTTGTCCCAAGATTCATATGTAGACATGGGTCAAAACTTCTCAGCCCCATAACTCGGCCAAATCTCATCCGATTTTTACGAGGTTGGGTTTTTTGTTCATGGCTTTCCTTCTAGATTAATCTGGCATTAAAATCTGAACACCGATTTTTTGGTCGACATTCATATCAAAATCTTGCCCCAAGATTCATATATAGACATGGTTCTAAACTTCTCAGCCCCATAACTCGGCCAAATCTCATCCGATTTTTACGAGGTTGGGTTTTTTGTTCATGGTTTTCCTTCTAGATTAATCTGGCATTAAAATCTGAACACCGATTTTTTGGTCGAAATTCATGTCAAAATCTTGCCCCAAGATTCGTCTCTAGACATGGTTCTAAACTTCTCAGCCCCATAACTCGGCCAATTCTTATCCGATTTTTACGAGGTTGGGCTTTTTGTTCATGGCTTTCCTTCTAGATTAATCTGGCATTAAAATCTGAACACCGATTCTTTGGTCGAAATTCATGTCAAAATCTTACCCCAAGATTCATATATAGACATGGTTCTAAACTTCTCAGCCCCATAACTCGGCCAAATCTCATCCGATTTTTACGAGGTTGGGTTTTTTGTTCATGGTTTTCCTTCTAGATTAATCTGACATTAAAATCTGAACACCGATTTTTTGGTCGAAATTCATGTCAAAATCTTGCCCCAAGATTCGTCTCTAGACATGGTTCTAAACTTCTCAGCCCCATAACTCGGCCAAATCTCATCCGATTTTTACGAGGTTGGGTTTTTTGTTCATGGTTTTCCTTCTAGATTAATCTGACATTAAAATCTGAACACCGATTTTTTGGTCGACATTCATGTCAAAATCTTGCCCCAAGATTCATATATAGACATGGTTCTAAACTTCTCAGCCCCATAACTCGGCCAAATCTCATCCGATTTTTACGAGGTTGGGTTTTTTGTTCATGGTTTTCCTTCTAGATTAATCGGGCATTAAAATCTGAACACCGATTTTTTGGTCGAAATTCATGTCAAAATCTTGCCCCAAGATTCGTCTCTAGACATGGTTCTAAACTTCTCAGCCCCATAACTCGGCCAAATCTCATCCGATTTTTACGAGGTTGGGTTTTTTGTTCATGGTTTTCCTTCTAGATTAATCGGGCATTAAAATCTGAACACCGATTTTTTTGTCAAAATTCATGTCAAAATCTTGCCCCAAGGTTCGTCTCTAGACATGGTTCTAAACTTCTCAGCCCCATAACTCGGCCAAATCTCATCCGATTTTTACGAGGTTGGGCTTTTTGTTCATGGTTTTCATTCTAGATTAATCTGGCATTAAAATCTGAACACCGATTTTTTGGTCGAAATTCATGTCAAAATCTTGCCCCAAGATTCATATATAGACATGGTTCTAAACTTCTCAGCCCCATAACTCGGCCAAATCTCATCCGATTTTTACGAGGTTGGGTTTTTTGTTCATGGTTTTCCTTCTAGATTAATCGGGCATTAAAATCTGAACACCGATTTTTTGGTCGAAATTCATGTCAAAATCTTGCCCCAAGATTCATATATAGACATGGTTCTAAACTTCTCAGCCTAATAACTCGGCCAAATCTCATCCGATTTTTACGAGGTTGGGTTTTTTGTTCATGGTTTTCCTTCTAGATTAATCGGGCATCAAAATCTGAACACCGATTTTTTGGTCGAAATTCATGTCAAAATCTTGCCCTAAGATTCGTCTCTAGACATGGTTCTAAACTTCTCAGCCCCATAACTCGGCCAAATCTCATCCGATTTTTACGAGGTTGGGCTTTTTGTTCATGGTTTTCATTCTAGATTAATCTGGCATTAAAATCTGAACACCGATTTTTTGGTCGAAATTCATGTCAAAATCTTGCCCCAAGATTCATATATAGACATGGGTCAAAACTTACCACCACCATAACTCGGCCAAATCTCATCTGATTTTTACGAGGTTGGGCTTTTTGTTCATGGTTTTCCTTCTAGATTAATCTGGCATTAAAATCTGAACACCGATTTTTTGGTCGAAATTCATGTCAAAATCTTGCCCCAAGATTCGTTTCTAGACATGGTTCTAAACTTCTCAGCCCCATAACTCGGCCAAATCTCATCCGATTTTTACGAGGTTGGGTTTTTTGTTCATGGTTTTCCTTCTAGATTAATCGGGCATTAAAATCTGAACACCGATTTTTTGGTCGAAATTCATGTCAAAATCTTGCCCCAAGATTCGTTTCTAGACATGGTTCTAAACTTCTCAGCCCCATAACTCGGCCAATTCTCATCCGATTTTTACGAGGTTGGGCTTTTTGTTCATGGTTTTCCTTCTATATTAATCTGGCATTAAAATCTGAACACCGATTTTTTGGTCGACATTCATGTCAAAATCTTGCCCCAAGATTCGTCTCTAGACATGGTTCTAAACTTCTCAGCCCCATAACTCGGCCAAATCTCATCCGATTTTTACGAGGTTGGGTTTTTTGTTCATGGTTTTCCTTCTAGATTAATCTGGCATTAAAATCTGAACACCGATTTTTTGGTCGAAATTCATGTCAAAATCTTGCCCCAAGATTCGTCTCTAGACATGGTTCTAAACTTCTCAGCCCCATAACTCGGCCAAATCTCATCCGATTTTTACGAGGTTGGGTTTTTTGTTCATGGTTTTCCTTCTAGATTAATCGGGCATTAAAATCTGAACACCGATTTTTTGGTCGAAATTCATGTCAAAATCTTGCCCCAAGATTCGTCTCTAGACATGGTTCTAAACTTCTCAGCCCCATAACTCGGCCAATTCTTATCCGATTTTTACGAGGTTGGGCTTTTTGTTCATGGCTTTCCTTCTAGATTAATCTGGCATTAAAATCTGAACACCGATTTTTTGGTCGAAATTCATGTCAAAATCTTGCCCCAAGATTCATATATAGACATGGTTCTAAACTTCTCAGCCCCATAACTCGGCCAAATCTCATCCGATTTTTACGAGGTTGGGTTTTTTGTTCATGGTTTTCCTTCTAGATTAATCTGACATTAAAATCTGAACACCGATTTTTTGGTCGAAATTCATGTCAAAATCTTGCCCCAAGATTCGTCTCTAGACATGGTTCTAAACTTCTCAGCCCCATAACTCGGCCAAATCTCATCCGATTTTTACGAGGTTGGGTTTTTTGTTCATGGTTTTCCTTCTAGATTAATCTGACATTAAAATCTGAACACCGATTTTTTGGTCGAAATTCATGTCAAAATCTTGCCCCAAGATTTGTCTCTAGACATGGTTCCATACTTCTCAGCCCCATAACTCGGCCAAATCTCATCCGATTTTTACGAGGTTGGGTTTTTTGTTCATGGTTTTCCTTCTAGATTAATCTGACATTAAAATCTGAACACCGATTTTTTGGTCGAAATTCATGTCAAAATCTTGCCCCAAGATTCATATATAGACATGGTTCTAAACTTCTCAGCCCCATAACTCGGCCAAATCTCATCCGATTTTTACGAGGTTGGGTTTTTTGTTCATGGTTTTCCTTCTAGATTAATCTGACATTAAAATCTGAACACCGATTTTTTGGTCGAAATTCATGTCAAAATCTTGCCCCAAGATTCGTCTCTAGACATGGTTCTAAACTTCTCAGCCCCATAACTCGGCCAAATCTCATCCGATTTTTACGAGGTTGGGTTTTTTGTTCATGGTTTTCCTTCTAGATTAATCTGACATTAAAATCTGAACACCGATTTTTTGGTCGACATTCATGTCAAAATCTTGCCCCAAGATTCATATATAGACATGGTTCTAAACTTCTCAGCCCCATAACTCGGCCAAATCTCATCCGATTTTTACGAGGTTGGGTTTTTTGTTCATGGTTTTCCTTCTAGATTAATCGGGCATTAAAATCTGAACACCGATTTTTTGGTCGAAATTCATGTCAAAATCTTGCCCCAAGATTCGTCTCTAGACATGGTTCTAAACTTCTCAGCCCCATAACTCGGCCAAATCTCATCCGATTTTTACGAGGTTGGGTTTTTTGTTCATGGTTTTCCTTCTAGATTAATCGGGCATTAAAATCTGAACACCGATTTTTTTGTCAAAATTCATGTCAAAATCTTGCCCCAAGGTTCGTCTCTAGACATGGTTCTAAACTTCTCAGCCCCATAACTCGGCCAAATCTCATCCGATTTTTACGAGGTTGGGCTTTTTGTTCATGGTTTTCATTCTAGATTAATCTGGCATTAAAATCTGAACACCGATTTTTTGGTCGAAATTCATGTCAAAATCTTGCCCCAAGATTCATATATAGACATGGTTCTAAACTTCTCAGCCCCATAACTCGGCCAAATCTCATCCGATTTTTACGAGGTTGGGTTTTTTGTTCATGGTTTTCCTTCTAGATTAATCGGGCATTAAAATCTGAACACCGATTTTTTGGTCGAAATTCATGTCAAAATCTTGCCCCAAGATTCATATATAGACATGGTTCTAAACTTCTCAGCCTAATAACTCGGCCAAATCTCATCCGATTTTTACGAGGTTGGGTTTTTTGTTCATGGTTTTCCTTCTAGATTAATCGGGCATCAAAATCTGAACACCGATTTTTTGGTCGAAATTCATGTCAAAATCTTGCCCTAAGATTCGTCTCTAGACATGGTTCTAAACTTCTCAGCCCCATAACTCGGCCAAATCTCATCCGATTTTTACGAGGTTGGGCTTTTTGTTCATGGTTTTCATTCTAGATTAATCTGGCATTAAAATCTGAACACCGATTTTTTGGTCGAAATTCATGTCAAAATCTTGCCCCAAGATTCATATATAGACATGGGTCAAAACTTACCACCACCATAACTCGGCCAAATCTCATCTGATTTTTACGAGGTTGGGCTTTTTGTTCATGGTTTTCCTTCTAGATTAATCTGGCATTAAAATCTGAACACCGATTTTTTGGTCGAAATTCATGTCAAAATCTTGCCCCAAGATTCGTTTCTAGACATGGTTCTAAACTTCTCAGCCCCATAACTCGGCCAAATCTCATCCGATTTTTACGAGGTTGGGTTTTTTGTTCATGGTTTTCCTTCTAGATTAATCGGGCATTAAAATCTGAACACCGATTTTTTGGTCGAAATTCATGTCAAAATCTTGCCCCAAGATTCGTTTCTAGACATGGCTCTAAACTTCTCAGCCCCATAACTCGGCCAATTCTCATCCGATTTTTACGAGGTTGGGCTTTTTGTTCATGGTTTTCCTTCTATATTAATCTGGCATTAAAATCTGAACACCGATTTTTTGGTCGACATTCATGTCAAAATCTTGCCCCAAGATTCGTCTCTAGACATGGTTCTAAACTTCTCAGCCCCATAACTCGGCCAAATCTCATCCGATTTTTACGAGGTTGGGTTTTTTGTTCATGGTTTTCCTTCTAGATTAATCGGGCATTAAAATCTGAACACCGATTTTTTGGTCGAAATTCATGTCAAAATCTTGCCCCAAGATTCGTCTCTAGACATGGGTCAAAATTTACCACCCCCCATAACTCGGCCAATTCTCATCCGATTTTTACGAGGTTGGGCTTTTTGTTCATGGTTTTCCTTCTAGATTAATCTGGCATTAAAATCTGAACACCGATTTTTTGGTCGAAATTCATGTCAAAATCTTGTCCCAAGATTCATATGTAGACATGGGTCAAAACTTCTCAGCCCCATAACTCGGCCAAATCTCATCCGATTTTTACGAGGTTGGGTTTTTTGTTCATGGCTTTCCTTCTAGATTAATCTGGCATTAAAATCTGAACACCGATTTTTTGGTCGACATTCATATCAAAATCTTGCCCCAAGATTCATATATAGACATGGTTCTAAACTTCTCAGCCCCATAACTCGGCCAAATCTCATCCGATTTTTACGAGGTTGGGTTTTTTGTTCATGGTTTTCCTTCTAGATTAATCTGACATTAAAATCTGAACACCGATTTTTTGGTCGAAATTCATGTCAAAATCTTGCCCCAAGATTCATATATAGACATGGTTCTAAACTTCTCAGCCCCATAACTCGGCCAAATCTCATCTGATTTTTACGAGGTTGGGTTTTTTGTTCATGGTTTTCCTTCTAGATTAATCGGGCATCAAAATCTGAACACCGATTTTTTGGTCGAAATTCATGTCAAAATCTTGCCCTAAGATTCGTCTCTAGACATGGTTCTAAACTTCTCAGCCCCATAACTCGGCCAAATCTCATCCGATTTTTACGAGGTTGGGCTTTTTGTTCATGGTTTTCATTCTAGATTAATCTGGCATTAAAATCTGAACACCGATTTTTTGGTCGAAATTCATGTCAAAATCTTGCCCCAAGATTCATATATAGACATGGGTCAAAACTTACCACCACCATAACTCGGCCAAATCTCATCTGATTTTTACGAGGTTGGGCTTTTTGTTCATGGTTTTCCTTCTAGATCAATCTGGCATTAAAATCTGAACACCGATTTTTTGGTCGACATTCATGTCAAAATCTTGCCCCAAGATTCGTCTCTAGACATGGTTCTAAACTTCTCAGCCCCATAACTCGGCCAAATCTCATCCGATTTTTACGAGGTTGGGTTTTTTGTTCATGGTTTTCCTTCTAGATTAATCTGGCATTAAAATCTGAACACCGATTTTTTGGTCGAAATTCATGTCAAAATCTTGCCCCAAGATTCGTCTCTAGACATGGTTCTAAACTTCTCAGCCCCATAACTCGGCCAAATCTCATCCGATTTTTACGAGGTTGGGTTTTTTGTTCATGGTTTTCCTTCTAGATTAATCGGGCATTAAAATCTGAACACCGATTTTTTGGTCGAAATTCATGTCAAAATCTTGCCCCAAGATTCGTCTCTAGACATGGTTCTAAACTTCTCAGCCCCATAACTCGGCCAATTCTTATCCGATTTTTACGAGGTTGGGCTTTTTGTTCATGGCTTTCCTTCTAGATTAATCTGGCATTAAAATCTGAACACCGATTTTTTGGTCGAAATTCATGTCAAAATCTTGCCCCAAGATTCATATATAGACATGGTTCTAAACTTCTCAGCCCCATAACTCGGCCAAATCTCATCCGATTTTTACGAGGTTGGGTTTTTTGTTCATGGTTTTCCTTCTAGATTAATCTGACATTAAAATCTGAACACCGATTTTTTGGTCGAAATTCATGTCAAAATCTTGCCCCAAGATTCATATATAGACATGACTCGGCCAAATCTCATCCGATTTTTACGAGGTTGGGTTTTTTGTTCATGGTTTTCCTTCTAGATTAATCGGGCATTAAAATCTGAACACCGATTTTTTGGTCGAAATTCATGTCAAAATCTTGCCCCAAGATTCGTCTCTAGACATGGTTCTAAACTTCTCAGCCCCATAACTCGGCCAAATCTCATCCGATTTTTACGAGGTTGGGTTTTTTGTTCATGGTTTTCCTTCTAGATTAATCTGGCATTAAAATCTGAACACCGATTTTTTGGTCGAAATTCATGTCAAAATCTTGCCCCAAGATTCGTCTCTAGACATGGTTCTAAACTTCTCAGCCTCATAACTCGGCCAAATCTCATCCGATTTTTACGAGGTTGGGCTTTTTGTTCATGGTTTTCCTTCTAGATTAATCGGGCATTAAAATCTGAACACCGATTTTTTGGTCGACATTCATTTCAAAATCTTGCCCCAAGATTCATATATAAGACATGGTTCTAAACTTCTCAGCCCCATAACTCGGCCAAATCTCATCCGATTTTTACGAGGTTGGGTTTTTTGTTCATGGTTTTCCTTCTAGATTAATCTGACATTAAAATCTGAACACCGATTTTTTGGTCGAAATTCATGTCAAAATCTTGCCCCAAGATTCATATATAGACATGGTTCTAAACTTCTCAGCCCCATAACTCGGCCAAATCTCATCCGATTTTTACGAGGTTGGGTTTTTTGTTCATGGTTTTCCTTCTAGATTAATCGGGCATTAAAATCTGAACACCGATTTTTTGGTCGAAATTCATGTCAAAATCTTGCCCCAAGATTCGTCTCTAGACATGGTTCTAAACTTCTCAGCCCCATAACTCGGCCAAATCTCATCCGATTTTTACGAGGTTGGGTTTTTTGTTCATGGTTTTCCTTCTAGATTAATCGGGCATTAAAATCTGAACACCGATTTTTTGGTCGAAATTCATGTCAAAATCTTGCCCCAAGATTCGTCTCTAGACATGGTTCTAAACTTCTCAGCCCCATAACTCGGCCAATTCTTATCCGATTTTTACGAGGTTGGGCTTTTTGTTCATGGCTTTCCTTCTAGATTAATCTGGCATTAAAATCTGAACACCGATTTTTTGGTCGAAATTCATGTCAAAATCTTGCCCCAAGATTCATATATAGACATGGTTCTAAACTTCTCAGCCCCATAACTCGGCCAAATCTCATCCGATTTTTACGAGGTTGGGTTTTTTGTTCATGGTTTTCCTTCTAGATTAATCTGACATTAAAATCTGAACACCGATTTTTTGGTCGAAATTCATGTCAAAATCTTGCCCCAAGATTCATATATAGACATGGTTCTAAACTTCTCAGCCCCATAACTCGGCCAAATCTCATCCGATTTTTACGAGGTTGGGTTTTTTGTTCATGGTTTTCCTTCTAGATTAATCTGACATTAAAATCTGAACACCGATTTTTTGGTCGAAATTCATGTCAAAATCTTGCCCCAAGATTTGTCTCTAGACATGGTTCCATACTTCTCAGCCCCATAACTCGGCCAAATCTCATCCGATTTTTACGAGGTTGGGCTTTTTGTTCATGGTTTTCCTTCTAGATTAATCTGACATTAAAATCTGAACACCGATTTTTTGGTCGAAATTCATGTCAAAATCTTGCCCCAAGATTCATATATGTATAGACATGGGTCAAAATTTACCACCCCCATAACTCGGCCAAATCTCATCCGATTTTTACGAGGTTGGGTTTTTTGTTCATGGCTTTCCTTCTAGATTAATCTGGCATTAAAATCTGAACACCGATTTTTTGGTCGACATTCATGTCAAAATCTTGCCCCAAGATTCATATATAGACATGGTTCTAAACTTCTCAGCCCCATAACTCGGCCAAATCTCATCCGATTTTTACGAGGTTGGGTTTTTTGTTCATGGCTTTCCTTCTAGATTAATCTGGCATTAAAATCTGAACACCGATTTTTTGGTCGACATTCATGTCAAAATCTTGCCCCAAGATTCGTCTCTAGACATGGTTCTAAACTTCTCAGCCCCATAACTCGGCCAAATCTCATCCGATTTTTACGAGGTTGGGTTTTTTGTTCATGGTTTTCCTTCTAGATTAATCTGGCATTAAAATCTGAACACCGATTTTTTGGTCGAAATTCATGTCAAAATCTTGCCCAAGATTCGTCTCTAGACATGGTTCTAAACTTCTCAGCCCCATAACTCGGCCAAATCTCATCCGATTTTTACGAGGTTGGGCTTTTTGTTCATGGTTTTCCTTCTAGATTAATCTGGCATTAAAATCTGAACACCGATTTTTTGGTCGAAATTCATGTCAAAATCTTGCTCCAAGATTCGTCTCTAGACATGGTTCTAAACTTCTCAGCCCCATAACTCGGCCAAATCTCATCCGATTTTTACGAGGTTGGGTTTTTTGTTCATGGTTTTCCTTCTAGATTAATCTGGCATTAAAATCTGAACACCGATTTTTTGGTCGAAATTCATGTCAAAATCTTGCCCCAAGATTCGTCTCTAGACATGGTTCTAAACTTCTCAGCCCCATAACTCGGCCAAATCTCATCCGATTTTTACGAGGTTGGGTTTTTTGTTCATGGTTTTCCTTCTAGATTAATCGGGCATTAAAATCTGAACACCGATTTTTTGGTCGAAATTCATGTCAAAATCTTGCCCCAAGATTCGTCTCTAGACATGGTTCTAAACTTCTCAGCCCCATAACTCGGCCAAATCTCATCCGATTTTTACGAGGTTGGGTTTTTTGTTCATGGTTTTCCTTCTAGATTAATCTGGCATTAAAATCTGAACACCGATTTTTTGGTCGAAATTCATGTCAAAATCTTGCCCCAAGATTCGTCTCTAGACATGGTTCTAAACTTCTCAGCCTCATAACTCGGCCAAATCTCATCCGATTTTTACGAGGTTGGGCTTTTTGTTCATGGTTTTCCTTCTAGATTAATCGGGCATTAAAATCTGAACACCGATTTTTTGATCGACATTCATTTCAAAATCTTGCCCCAAGATTCATATATAAGACATGGTTCTAAACTTCTCAGCCCCATAACTCGGCCAAATCTCATCCGATTTTTACGAGGTTGGGTTTTTTGTTCATGGTTTTCCTTCTAGATTAATCTGACATTAAAATCTGAACACCGATTTTTTGGTCGAAATTCATGTCAAAATCTTGCCCCAAGATTCATATATAGACATGGTTCTAAACTTCTCAGCCCCATAACTCGGCCAAATCTCATCCGATTTTTACGAGGTTGGGTTTTTTGTTCATGGTTTTCCTTCTAGATTAATCGGGCATTAAAATCTGAACACCGATTTTTTGGTCGAAATTCATGTCAAAATCTTGCTCCAAGATTCGTCTCTAGACATGGTTCCAAACTTCTCAGCCCCATAACTCGGCCAAATCTCATCCGATTATTACGAGGTTGGGCTTTTTGTTCATGGTTTTCCTTCTAGATTAATCTGGCATTAAAATCTGAACACCGATTTTTTGGTCGAAATTCATGTCAAAATCTTGCCCCAAGATTCATATATAGACATGGGTCAAAACTTCTCAGCCCCATAACTCGGCCAAATCTCATCCGATTTTTACGAGGTTGGGCTTTTTGTTCATGGCTTTCCTTCTAGATTAATCTGGCATTAAAATCTGAACACCGATTTTTTGGTCGAAATTCATGTCAAAATCTTGCCCCAAGATTCGTCTCTAGACATGGTTCTAAACTTCTCAGCCCCATAACTCGGCCAAATCTCATCCGATTTTTACGAGGTTGGGCTTTTTGTTCATGGTTTTCATTCTAGATTAATCTGGCATTAAAATCTGAACACCGATTTTTTGGTCGAAATTCATGTCAAAATCTTGCCCCAAGATTCATATATAGACATGGGTCAAAACTTACCACCACCATAACTCGGCCAAATCTCATCTGATTTTTACGAGGTTGGGCTTTTTGTTCATGGTTTTCATTCTAGATTAATCTGGCATTAAAATCTGAACACCGATTTTTGGTCGACATTCATGTCAAAATCTTGCCCCAAGATTCGTCTCTAGACATGGTTCTAAACTTCTCAGCCCCATAACTCGGCCAAATCTCATCCGATTTTTACGAGGTTGGGCTTTTTGTTCATGGTTTTCCTTCTAGATTAATCTGGCATTAAAATCTGAACACCGATTTTTTGGTCGACATTCATGTCAAAATCTTGCCCCAAGATTCATATATAGACATGGTTCTAAACTTCTCAGCCCCATAACTCGGCCAAATCTCATCCGATTTTTACGAGGTTGGGCTTTTTGTTCATGGTTTTCCTTCTAAATTAATCTGGCATGAAAGTCTGAACACCGATTTTTTGGTCGACATTCATGTCAAAATCTTGCCCCAAGATTCGTCTCTAGACATGGTTCTAAACTTCTCAGCCCCATAACTCGGCCAAATCTCATCCGATTTTTACGAGGTTGGGCTTTTTGTTCATGGTTTTCCTTCTAGATTAATCTGGCATTAAAATCTGAACACCGATTTTTTGGTCGACATTCATGTCAAAATCTTGCCCCAAGATTCATATATAGACATTGTTCTAAACTTCTCAGCCCCATAACTCGGCCAAATCTCTTCAGATTTTTACGAAGTTGGCCTTACTATACCCTGAACCCATTAAAAATGGGTGTAAGGGTATATTGTATTTGTGCAAATTCCAAATGTATGTAACAGGCAGAAGGAAGCATCTTCGACCCCATAAAGTATATATATTCTTGATCAGCATCAATAGCCGAGTCGATCTAGCCATGTCCGTCTGTCTATCCGTTCGTCCGTCCGTCCGTTCGTCCGTCCGTCCGTCCGTCCTCACTTTATATCATTCTTTTTGATTAACTGCACTCTCACGCATTTTCCTGCCTCTCACTCTCCCTCATTTGGTTTCTCTTCATCTCTTTTTCCCAAAATATTGAACCGATGCTTAAATCCATATGAATTGTACAGTATCTCTTACTGATATTGGATTCTATTTTATTAATCACCTAAATTATTTCTCACTTTTATTTACCCTCTTTCTTGCTTCTTATCGCTTTCTCACCCGCCCTTTCTCTCTCCCTTTCCCCCTTAAAACCCGTCCCTCTATGCGATTTTCACTATATCAACTAAGGCTACAGGTGTTCATGTTCTACACTTTCGAGTGATTCTCCTTGTAACTATTCTAGTATTTATTGATTAAACCAACGTAAGCCCGACCTAATGTTGTCAAATCTATCAGTTTTGCTTATCAAATTGTTGCACATTTTAATGCAATTAGCTGATTACCCCCTCCCGCGCCGTGTACTGTCAACTGTATTGATCTTTAATTAAAGCGATTAATTAACATAATAAACACATAAGTTGCACCATGGGCAAGTGGAGACCTCCGACTGTGCGCTGGTAGGCCTCATGGCGGGTGACGCCATGCATATAAGAACTGACCCTGAGCTGTTGCCAATGCAATGTTCACAATGCACTCACAATGCATTCACAATGCACTCACACTCGTGCCGTGTGTCATACAGCCAATATTCAAGTTACTGAATGCGCGCTCTCGCTCTCTCTGTCTTTCTCTTTCTCCTTTTCTCGTTCTCGGTCTCGGTCTGTCCTCAACTGTTTTGTTTATGATTTTCTGCGGCCACTGGCCTCTCCGCCCCCCACCGCCCCACCACAGCTGTAGTCTTCTGCATTCCCCCTTTCCGTGAGTTTGCCGGCAAGTGCAGTTAATTCCAATTGGCGACGAGTCGTCGACTGGGTTTTCTTGGCTCGGGTGCCTTTGGCCACCTCCTGCACCGTCGCGTCTTGAGGTTTTTGTTTATTTGCCTTGTGATTTGCATAATTTGTTCTATAATTTATGGTATGCAAGCGTTTTTATTATTGTTCTTTTGCTTGTCAATTCACAAGTCTGATTTGTTGCTGCTGCTCTTGTTGTTGTTGGTCTTGTTGTTGTTCCCGGCTTGTCACTCACTTGGGCCAGCTCAACGTCTTGCTGATTGAAATGACTTAATTAACTAAATTACGCGCCTGGAATTTAATTGAAATTAAACAGCAACAACAACGAGAGCTCCGCCAAGCCGGAAGCAGCTTGTACTGAGGGTTTTCAGATTTCGATGTTTCATGGGACTCGCTCGTTAATCACGACTTTTCCATATCCTGTACTCTAAACGACATTCCCCAACTGAAACATATTCAGTGTGTGCCCACATCGATATTCAGTTCGTATAGCCTATGTGTTGTATTTATTGTCTTGGCCAGGCTAACGATGCGTTAATGCCAGATGGCTTTAATTTATTTGTAAAATATTTTCCATATCAAAGCAAGAAAAATATATTTCTGTTTTGCCACATGCAAACTAGTTAAATTAAGTTAAGAAAAAAAACACACACAACAAAAATGAAAGAGAACCAAAATTAAAAACGAAGCGTCTACAAGTAAATGTTCATAAACAAATTACTTGTTTTTTTTTTTTTCTTTTTGTTTTCTTTTGTTTGTGGGGGCCGCATCACAGGCAACAAATATTTCTGGAACCCAAAAGAATGCTCGTTCCGAGATTGAAAACTGTGGAGGAGATGGGCGGGCGAAACAATTTAAATGCGTTAAGTAAACGAAAATTGTAAATAAAAATGGCCATAATATAGTGTACATATTGCAACAACAATGTGTTCAGCAACAACAATCAAGCACACATAAAACAACAACAAGTGGCATTGGCCAATGAATATATATAGCTTGTATGTGTGTGTGTGTGTGTGTGTGTAGTAAAAATACTTAAGATTAACATAAATTTCTCATAATATATAAGTACGCAATAGAAGTGCGTAGAAACATTGCTGGGAAATTGGTTGCGGGTTCCAGCAACAGTTCCTTAATGTGCAATTGCTTACAGAACTTTACACTTACAATATATGCGCATAGCGGGTATTACCCGGCCTTGCACGGGACACTCAATATACTCGATATTCTCAATATACTCGATTATATTATATATTATGGGCGAAATACGTATTAAATCTTTTTCAATGTGAATCTATGAAAATGAGTTTGAAGGCGTTTGCACGAAAATTAAACTTTTACCCATATCGTCCAATCTTAAGCCCATATCTTACACCCTGAAGCAGCTGGAATTTTCAAAAAGTGTGAAATACGTCTCAAATATATTTAAACAAAGGTCTGTAAAATTGAGTTTGAGGCTATTACAATCTTTGTAAACATGCTTTATACAACCATTTATCACATTGTCGAGAGGAATTTTCCAAATCCCCAAACACAATTCACTTACATTAGATTAGGAAACTTATGTGAACTATTCAGATGCCCAGCTCCCACTGTTTGGGCTGTGCTTTGATAGACAAATAGTCAGTCAGTCAATGTTTGATTTTATAATTAGATTTATTAATCTGTCAATCATTCATCAATGAATGAGAATTCACTGAAGTTTTGGCCAGTCAATTAGATTGTTAACTAGTAAGTCAGTCAGTCACTCAATCACTTAGTCGGCCATTCAGTCAGTTAATCAATGTTGAATTCCCCCAATCAGTAAGTCAGTCAATCACTAATTTTACTAATCAGTCAGTCATTAAGTAAATCAATCAGTTAGTCAGTCAGTCAGTCAATCAGTAATGTTGACCTTTATGAATCGGTCAGGCAGTCCTTCAGTCAATTATCGGTGAGTTTGTCAATTGGTCAATCAGTCAATCAATCGATCTATGTTGAATTCCGATACGCATTTGTTTCACTGATCAGTCAGTCATTTGAAGACTCAGTCAATCTGTCAATCCGTCGGAAAAAATACCCCTTCGTTGACAATCCCTAAAAATACACTTGTTTTTATCCCTGATTAGTTTATCTGATAAGCACGAAATTAAATTCAACGAAAGCTGTTCAAGATTATGAACATTAATGGTGAAAAGTCTAGAATTTGTGGTCGCCTCGAGGACAGTTTAGTGGCTTTTGGTGTGTTTTGGGGTCGCTTAGCTTTGACAGCAACCACCCTCTCCCCCTCCCCCTTCCCCTTTCCCCTTCTCCCCTCAAGCAGCACCCAATTGACGCTTATCCGTTTTGTCTTTGACCAGTGCAAGAACCAAAAAAGAAAAAATGAAAAACGAAAACAAAATAGAAAAAATAAAGAAATCTTTTAATTGTGGCGTTTGTTGTCGGGTGGGCAATCCAAAAGATTCTCGGAATAATTTTCCATTTTGTTGCTTTTGTTGTTATTTTGCCTTTTAATTGAGTACACACAACGAAAAAAAAACCTAAATTTAAATTATGTGCTTATACAAAGCGGCAGACGAGGGCAGCCAAAAGAAGAAACCGTCCAACAACAACAGCAACAACAACAATAGCAAAGTGCGTGCCTTGCCACACCGCACTGCCCCCAGTCTCTGGCCATGCCCCAGCAGCTTCACTGTACAGTCTGTACAAAAATTCAGCGCCTCTTTTCATTTGAATTTTACGCAAAAGCAAAACAATTATGAAATTATTTATTAAATATTGTGAAATCGCTCACTGCACATGGTCACAAGTCTCGTTTCTGTATATGTGCACAGCTACAGATACACAGAAAGAGATACAGATACAGATACGGCTACGGCTACAGATACAGATACATAGCTAGAGATACAGATACGTTGGCATAGGCCGGGTACTGCGACTGCGATTGGGACTGGGCCAACCTTGAGCGTCTGTGTACGGGCCTTTGCCCGCTTCCACAATGAGTACACTCACACTCGCACTCGCACTCACACTCACGTATTCGTACTCTATTCTAATTGCTGCCATCGCCCATTGTCGTCATTGTCGTCGTCGCCGCTTGCGGGTGTGAGATTTAAGTCACTTTATCGACATCGCGCCGATTTTGGTCGCGTATCGCGATGTCGCCGTAGTAGCTGCCTCCTATACCCTACCCAATACCCAATACCCAACAACGAATACCCTCTGCCCCCCTCACAATCGCCAATCCCTGGCAGGCAAGCAGCTCTTCTGCTCAGCGAGTGCTTCATCATCTCTGGCGTTGGCTTTTTGCGCGCGTATTTCTTCAATAAATTTTCAGTTTATTCGGTTTATTCGGTTTATTTATTTACTTATATTTGCTATTGCTGCCCGCCCCGCCCCACACCGCGGCGCCCCACGCTTCACGACACAATTCCCTTTGCATTTAGCTTTTGTTTTCAGCTCTGCTCTACGTTTATTTCTCTCAGTGTCTTTCGCCTCTCGTCTGGCGTCTTCGTAATTGAATTTCAACTTGTTTGCATTGTCGACGATAATTCGTCGAGCTATTTTGCGTATTGAGATCAGGGCCTCATCAATTAGTCGATTAATTTTATGCGCAGCGCTCTATGGAATCTTAAATTTAAGCAGCTCGGCTAAAGATTTGTGCAATTGCTTTGACTAATTCATATCCTCGACTACTAGCACATTAAATAAATTCAAATTGTTTCTCGTAAACATATTTCATAGTTAATAATAACTATTTTTAATGCTGCTGGCGCTGCCAAGCCACAAAAACTGCATTTAAAACTTATTTCGAATGTGGTAACAAAAGCATCAACCGAATCATGTAAAAATATAATAAAATGTTAAGAGCATTAGCGTTGACTTCTCTCTGCGTAAATTTGATACCATTATCCGTGTTGCAAATTTGTTTGGTGTTTTGTATAAAATATTGCATTACCAGGACTTAATTAAATATACTTTCCTGCCATTTTTTGAATACCCTAAGAGTATTAAAGGCGGCCGGCATACGGGTTCAAGGTGTACTGAATGAGAGATGACAATTTTGTGTACAGAAACAACAGAACAACAAGGATGTGAAAACGAGGTTTGAATCAAATGGGGATGTAGAAAAGTAGGATTGAACCCAAGAAAGAATGTGGAAAACGAGGTTTGAACCAAATAGTGATCTGGAAAGTTTTAACCCGAACAAGCTTTTTCTGGCATTATAATTAGATCATTGCAAGTCTTCTTAGATATTCGACTTGCATTAAGTTATTTCTTGCTATCTAAAAACAAGCACTAATGCAAGCCCCAATAGCCAAAACAGTTTACAGGGTATCTCCCAGGCATGCCTGCCATTTTATAGCCCTTCTGCGGCTGCAAATTGAAGTGAACAGCGCGCGGCAAAAAGTGCAACAAATTTATAATACAATAATTAAAGAGAAAAATGAAATATGTACACATACATGTATTTGCAAAACAAAAAACAGAAACACAATTTCATGTATTTGCATAGAATGTGATAATTCAATCAAAATTTGATATAAAAAAGGTGTGCATGTATGTGTGTGTGTGTGTGTGCGTGTGTGTGTGCAAGTGTGTGTGTAATCTCTATTATTTAATTTGTCGCTTGTTGAATTTATTTATTTAGCGATTTTCTTTTTTGTTTTTTTCCTGCTTTGTTTTTGGTATTTGTGGCCCCATTTTGCATATTTTGCATATGGCAAATTAATGCAAATGCGATTAAATGTTTTCATTTTAAATGCCACTGATTAACGCCACAATGTGACTATTTGTTTTATTTGTTTTGATTTTGTCGTTGTTGTTTTTATGGCATTCTTTTTGTATGTGCAAAAAACATGTGTGTGACAGTTGTTGCATGCGTGGCATGCACAAATGCTGTGCTCTTAAGGCTTTGATGCACGGCCCACATTACGTATACTTGATTATTTAAATATGCCAAATTGAATGAAATTTCGAAAATCAAACATCTACGGCCAGCCGCATAAAGTTGTTAAGCTAAGGGGCCTGTGTGTGTGTGATGCGGGGAGGGGGGGGGGGGGGGGGGGGTTAAGGGTGGACATGCATAAATTTGGCAATTTCTGTTTGTTTGGAGTTGTTTTATGATTATGTCTTAAAATCAATAATGAATTAAAACATATTAAATAAACAGAAATTAATTATGCACAAGATGTTTTCTGTGTGCGGACTATTGAAGCAGCTTTATGCAATTGCCAATGGCAGACAGTTGAGGGCAGCCAAAGGAAATACGCACACACTCGCACACACACTCTTACACATACGCACACTCATTTATAGTCTGTGCAACAGCTTGTGAAATGCCAACGTCATTGTTATTTATATCGGAATAACAAGGTAATAACTGCACACTTAAGTATGCAAATAGCCGAAAATCATAAATGCATAGTAAACACCTACACACACACGAACACGCACACACACGTACTGTGCCTGTGTGTGTGTTGACTGCACATGCAAATGTTATCATTTGTGATTAGTTACAGTCTCGAAATGCTAATGCCAAAGGCAGCAGCAGCAGCAACCACAAGGCAGCAGCTCACTTGGTTTTGCTTGTGGTATCTGTGTATCTGTGTGTTCGTGTGCATGTGTATGTGTGTGTTTGTGTGCGTGTTCACTTGGCAATTGCCAAAATTTTCATCTTTGAGCTGGCCTAATCCGTTCGCTCTTCGCCAGCTCTGCTCGTTATCTGGCATTTCCTGGCTGGCCGTAACCAAAAATTAAGTTTTTGTTTAAATAATTTATTGGCTCATTTGTTTGCCACTTGTTTTGTTGCATTTTGCAATTGACATGGCAACAATTAATTAATTATTCAACAAAAACCGTATCAACTAAGACAATATCATTAGGCTTATGTTTTGCCTATTCGCCATGGATACCTTTTAAGCGCTCTCCAGGGATGTAAACATTTTCATTGGCGCTTTAAAACGAAATTTAAACTAAAGGACTAGCGGCTTTGCTCGGCAGGCATATTAATTAATATATAATAAATGCAAGTGATTCTTATACGGCTTAACAGATATCATGAAATATAGGCAAGGCTTAGACCTTAATTGTCCGACATTCATAAATGTTTGCTCCAAGTGTGGCCAAGTTAATCTTTAACCAATCATTCTTATAGAGCTATATGATATTATAATCTGCTTCTGCTGAGTTCAAGTTCGTATGTGGTAGCTTTGACTTAAAAACTTTGAAAAACAAAAGAGAATCTAATTCTCGACCTATTGTAACTATGACAGCTGTTTGATGAAGAGCTCCGATTCGATCGAGAGCCTAAACTCTAAGAGACTAGAAACAGACAGACTCCACTGTCAATCACGAGGCTAAATACTTAAAGCTTTTCGTGACCAAATTATAATACCCTCTACAAGGCTGTATAAATTAGTAAATGAATGAATAGATTTCTGAATGATTCAGAATTGTGTCATCTTTGCCAAGCAGCAAGCATTTAAAGAGAGAGCGACAAACTTGTGCACTTACTTGCCAACTTTGAGCGCTTCCTGCAGCTGTTTAAGGCAGCGATCGATCTTGCGCTCGCGCACTTGGGAGCCGTACTTGGAGGATGCATAGGGTTCCATGGGGAAGCTGAAGTATGGATGTGCATCGAAGGTGAACAGACAGGCCTCGTTCGATGAGCTGGAGCTGGAGCTCGAGCTTGAGCTCGAGCTGGAGCTGGAGCTTTTCGATGCTGTAGCTGTTGCTGCTGGTGTCTCAGCTGTGGGCCTATTCATCATAATCTGGACTTGCACTTGAACGCGTTACGCATACGCCACGTTGTCTGCTGCCGCTGCCGCTACTGCTGCTGTAGTTTATTGAGGAGCCAGCGATTTGCAGTAGCTCTTAACGCGATGAGTTCGCGTTAACAACTGCTAGCTGGAAAATGGGCAACTGGCCATAAACGGCTTAATCGGGCGACTTCTTTGTCTAGCTCTGTTGGCCATGGCTTGTGATTATTTTATAATTTATATATGGCTATCGCTTTGGTGCCAGGTAGCAGTTATTACAGTTGGCCGCCAACTACGTCATCAAGAGCAGCCGCTGCGGACATATTTTTAAGCGCTTCCAACTCTTGTTCAAGTCTTGGCATCAAATGATAAACAAAACTCTGCACCCGTCTGGCGCATATTGCGTATACGTCATATTGTGCCGCCTCTCCGATTACATTTCTTCGTAATGTACGCCAAATTCTTTGTACTGCAATGCGATCCCTATGCAAATAAGCTCGTGCAGACATTGTTTTTACAGTTTCCCAACACTGCCATAATCCATAATGGAACACTTGCCAGTTTCGCCGGCCTTCGCCAGCCCAGCTAATGCACAGTTGGCCGAGTCTCAAGTCTAGCTTGTTTTTAGAGCTCTTGCGCCTGGAGACGACATTACGGATGGCCACAACTGTTTTCAAGGGCATTTCGACTTCGACTTTAACTGTGCCATGCACTCAACTCGGATCCACTTAATCGACGAGCGTCGAATCAGCCCTATACAGTGAGCCAAATCAGCAGCTAAGCGAGTGGGGGTAAACGACTGACAGATACCCTATGATCAGCACTAGCTTGGAGTGCTCTTGAATACATTTTGCGATTACCGTTGCGATCTCTTTGAAAGCCTTTGAGATGGCGTATACTTTATCAAAAGAAGAAGGGAAAGTGAGTGGAGAGGGAAGGGTGGAGGTTTGTCCTCTATATCAATTTGGCATCTAAATCTGGCAACATTATTCTTGGTCATAATTCATGTAAAAATAGTACCCTCAAATATCATCTCTGCAAGGGTTTAATGAATGGTTCTATATACTTATAGGGTATACATCTTTAACATATTTGATATTCCACGCATATATATAAATGTATTCTGTTAGCTTTCAGTTGATTTACTGGCCAGAGGTCATTCCGCAAATATTTCCATCTATCGCGCTTAGCTCGTGAGAAAAAGTGACCTCATTTTGGAGAAGCTCTCGGTTCTTCGTCTGTTTCAGTTTTCCATATTTAAGTGTCCGTTCGCATTGCGTTGCTGTCGTGCTGTCCTACCTGCCCCTGCCGCTGCCACTCCTGTCCACCCCTGCCTAACTTGCTTCCGCTGTTGTTTCTTGTTGTCCTGCCTTTATTTTGTTTTGTGTGCATGTAACTTGCTGGAAAATTAATAATAATAAAAAAGCAGCAAGAAGTAAACGAACGAAAACACCTACGCTGCAGGGTGTTGTATAGGTGGGCAGGAAACGGGACAAAAGTGGGTGGCTGGTTGGGTGGCCAGTGGGAGGGTATCAAATACACGCGTGACCCTATTAAATGTGTGCTAATAAAAGCTCGGGTCTCCAAATAAATGGCCATGACGACACTAAATGCCTTCTGCTCCAAAATATTCGAAGCCAAATTCACATTTTAGGCGCTCAGCTCAACAAGGGTCGTGAGGGGGTGGCTGGAGTAGACACGCCTTGGAAAATGTTGCGAAGTGGGCGTTGAAAACCAAGAAAAATTACTTAAAAATTCAAGACAATTTCTGCTGTTGCTGATAATCATAATAGTCATGATGAAAATGATGATGATGATGAAAAGAAAATCAACGCGCACAAAGCAATCGCCGAAGACTGAAGGATGCAGGACAAAGTTGAGGGGAAACGGAGGCGGGAGGCGGAAGGCAGGACAACAGAGAACAGAGAATGGTGGCGGCTTCCTCTTCACGCGCTAAAGGTCAACTTTTATTTTTTTTCATTTGCAACGTGGTCATTTATAAAATCTGCGAGCATTATTAACAACAAAAGCAAAAGAATAGCGAAAGCAACCGGGAAAAGCGTTGACTGTACAATAAAACAGGACTAGGACTATATACACATACATATACCATATATATGGTATATATGGTACAAGCACTCAGTTGTGCCCGCGATTTATCAAATTAATGAGTATCATTCTATTTTCATTTCATTTTCCATGCGCCATGCGAAGGACACCGAAAAATACGAAAGTAAGAAAAATATAGTAAACGGAAAATGACCCATCGAGTGGGCCATGGAAAAACAGAGAGAGAGAGAGAGAGAGAGAGAGAGAGAGAGAGAGAGAGAGAGAGAGAGAGAGAGAGATAGAGGGCCGAGCAGGCATATTACCAAGAATTGGGTAAAATAGAAAAAGGTGTCGATAGTGCTCGATCTGCAGATACCCTGTAGAACGAGTTTGATCAGTTTTGGGGCGAATGATCGGGAAGTATGCAAAATATGAAAGGTTCTTTATGTATGTGTGCTACACAAGAAGATACATACAAATTTTCCCATGTGTAGCTCTTTAAGTACTCGAGATACTTTTCAAAACCGATAATTATCGATTTGTTGGAAGATGGCCAAAGATATAGAGAAAGATGTAAACTTGTTCTGGGATCCACATATAAGAACATTTATTTCAAATCTCTTTAGCTTTTGTGGAATAGATCAACTCAGCACATCAAGTATTTAGATACCTTTAGGTACATAGCCTTGATGTCTATTTACATGCGGTTCATTAAGGTAACTTTTTGGGGTGCTCCTCTTGGCAGTTGAATAAAACTGAAAAGGATACGAATAAGCTGCCAGTTGCGAGTATAAATGAGCTGGCTGCCAGCTCAAATCTTTGGCCAACGTGCTCCAGTGGCGTCGCCAAAGTGAGTGCAAATGTTGTAAGACCAACACCGAGGACTAACACATGGCAAACGGAGTTGTGTTGGCGTTGGAGAACTAATGTGGGCGATTACATAAACAGGACACACGAAAGGACGTACCGACAGTGGGACGAACGGACATTTGCCGTGTAAGCAAACACACCCAAAAGGCAAATAGAAACACCCAACAACTGAGCATAAATCCCGGCCAAACCCATGCCAGGACATGGCCCCAAAGGGATACACCGAGCATTTTGCATGCCCCTGCCCATGCCCGTGCCCGTGTCCATGGATAGGTACAAATAAAGTGACCAACCCAGAAGGTCTACAAGAAAAAGGAAATACATATAATAATAAAATACTTTGGCGAGTAGAAGAAAAAAAAACCAAAAAAAAATATATATATACATATATATAGCAGAAGAGTAGCCAGCAAAGGACTCGGAGACGGCACCGAGACCGAAAAAAGGAAGCCAAAGCGAATTGTTTTATATCCCTCATTTGTCCATTTAATGGCTGAAACGAGCCAACCCCGGACAGGAGCAGGAACTGAAACCAGGACTCGAAGGCAAACAGCAGAGCGCACAGAGAGAATCGACAGACAGGCCAAAGGATGGCTGAGAAAAACGCAACCAAGCAAAGTGAAAAAGAATATTGAAACACTAATAAAAATAAGGATAAGCAGGGAATGCATTAAGTAAAATATAGAATAAGTGGGGTAGCATTGGGGAACGGGCAAACGGGAAACGTCTGCTCACCCCCAACCCACTCCGCTCTTGTTCAATGGTCGATGGGACGTATGAGATTGGTTTGCTTGACTTGGTGTTGGGTTTAAGATGGTCACGGCTGCGGGTACGGGTTAGCTACAGATTGGATTGGATTGTTTTCGGGCCTTCTGGGGGTTGCTGCGCACTCCGTACACCCGTACTCATAGTTTAATCATAACAATAATACACCCTTTCCAGGGGATATTTGTGCTTAACCAACTAAATTTGGGCTGTCGATTGGGGCTGTTACCGTTTCCCCTCACCACAACCCAGTTTCCAAAACTGACCATTTCCCAGCTAACTATTAGTATTAGATTTTAACATAGCCTGGGACTATTCAATTCTCGACATGGAAAGATTATTTAAGAGAATGCTGCAGCATTTCGACTGCCTGACTGATCGATAATCTATGCAAGGTTCAAAGCTAAGAGCCGAAAGCTACATTTATTACATTATTTAGCACATTTGTGCTGTGGGTGCAGACCAACTGCTTCTTTTAAAAGGGCGAGGCCTTACTATGCGATTCTCAAAAATTCATGTAAGAATTTCTTTTCGCAAATTGTATATTATTATTTTTTTATATTTTAGTATGAATACTCTCATTCCAATTCGTATCTCCCTGTCTTTCTCTCTCTCTCAACTCTCATCTTATTACATTCTTTTATTTTTTACAGAAATGTGCTTATATATAAGACTGCCTTCCACCTACAAATATATGATAATCAAATGATCTTGAATCTTGAAATTTTTGGGTAAGTAAATTTTTATATATATTTATCTTTAAATAATAATACATATATATAAAAGCAATTCAGTCTAGAACTCGGATAATTTGCTGGTATTTTTTTAAATTTGAAAACCTACATCTTATAATCTTAAGCTTTTTGAGTCAATGCTTGACAGCTTAAAAAATTGAAGTGGAACCAGATTAAATTCTTTACGTTAATTAAAGACCATAATTGGTCACACTCAACGAGTGTTACCTAAGACTAGGAAGCAGAGAAAAGGGTTTCGAACCTAGAAATAACATTCTTCGGTTTTCGATTCGAATCAATGAGCTTAACGATTGGGCTAAGTTCAAGAGCAACTGGCTCGGCTCAAGGTTACAAGAAATTTTGGAATTTTTAGTTCGGGCTTCTCTCTCTTCTCTATAAGAACACGTAATCGTTGCATGCTATAATGGGAATATTTCGATTAGTAAAGCAAATTAGAACTTTTGTAACGCCACGAACGTTTTTCTGCATATAAAAGAAGCTCGGAGACTGAGAAAAGATCAATAGGAGCCCAATCTACAAACAAGATGCAGCTAAAAGCCTTCATTCTTCTCATCTGCCTTGCATTCGTTGCCGATAAGATGTGCACCGAGCCACCATGTCCCAGGGATTAGCTGCTCAATCTATTAACTAAATTTGGCTTTTTTTTTTTTTTGGTTTTAAAAACATGTGAAAATTTATGTGTTTTCCAATTTTATTCATTGTGTAGTTGAGTAAATATTTTCAATTGTATTCAACCATGTGTGAGTGTTTGTGAGTATATGCTGTATTTACATGTCAAGTTGGTAAAAATATAAACTAAACTGCGAGAATAATGCAGCAGGGTTGAATGCGAGGAGAGGTCAACTGTTGGGTCATTGCAGTCGCTGCAGCCCATGACCCATGCCACATGTCCTGCATGCACACATACACACATACACTGCCACACGGAAAAAAGTGTGGAAAATGGAAAAACAGAAAACATGAACGAGTACACAAAAAATAAAAGAGAATGTATGCACACATAGCGCAACTTTTGGCATGTTGTGGAGTTGCGTATAAAAAATAAATTTGAAATGAATTGAAATAAAAGGGATATGCAAATGCAAAATGGAAAATAATATGCAACATATTTTAGTTGCCATCAAAAATAGGATTGTGGCACAGAGTTTTAAACCAAAAAATCAAATATAACAGACATACAGAGAGAGAGAGAGGGCTAAAAAGAGAGAGGAGAAAGAGAAATGCTGCGACTAGATGCCATAGTTTAGCCCATCATGGCCACTGTGCCACATGGGCTGTGGCAACTCGGTGCGTCGTCTCGTCCTAGCTGGTAACTCCCTGCCACATGCAACATTCAATGCATACAAATGGCATTTAAGCCGGTTTTGGCTTACAAAACGGCACAGCAACGGGCTAAGCGTAGCTACACACACACACATGCTAACACAGACACACACACACACACTCACTTGGACACAGTAACAGCAACGCAATTTATATGCGTGGCAAATGCACACAGAACAGCAACAACCTCGCACAGTGGAGCGCTGAAATTTCAGCCGAGTCAAACAGGCGGCAAAAGCTACTAAACTAACGCAGACACACTGCGAAACACACGAGCAAACAGATACTCACACACACAAACAAACACACACACTTACATACACTTGAATACTCAAAGCGCCTGCAGCAACTCTTGGGCCTCCATGTTGCATAGTAGGCACGGCTGTGTATTATAGTTTGGACTCTCAGACAGCTTTGGTCGGCCGTTTGGTTGCCCGACGGTTGGGCGCTTGGTTGGGCGGCTGGGTGGTTGGGTGGTTGGGTGGTTGGTAGGGTCTGCGGGTGTTCGGTTATGGTCATAAAATAAACCAAACAAACAAGCCGGAACCATGTCAGAAGGCACCGCACACCCAGCACAAGCGCAATTGTGTGTCTGTGTGTGTGTGTGTGTGTGTGTACTCTATGTGTAGTGTGGGGGCCAGAGCAAGGACGAACATGAGTGAGCACAGTGGGACAATATATACGAAAAGTTGGTAGCACAAATTTAAATAAAAGCTTAAAGAATAGCCTTAAGTTGGGAAGAAATTTAATTATTGTGATAATAATAAATATTAGAATAAAATATATATACATATATAATCAGGAACATTTGATTGCGCACCACTGTGCAGCAGTTAGCCCCACAATGATATGTGCTGTGTCGAGCGGGGTTGAGTGTGGGGCTTAGGTGTGGATGTGGAAAGTTTTGGCGAGAAGGGACGCCACGCGAACGGTGCGAGCTGTTTCATAATTTTATACACTTGTGCTGAGCTGCGCTGTGGTTCGACATGGACACGACCAACAAACAAACACACACACACCCGCACACACATGCCACGCCCCCGCTTGTGTAGTATGTGTGCGCGTGCTGGCATGTCTGCGCGTTTATCAATAAAAATGTTGTGCGCTGTTGTTGTTGTTGCTTTTGTTGTTGTTGGCTTTGTGGTTTTTGTTTTTAATATTTTCACCGCTTTAAGTGTTAAAAGGATATCTGGCATTTAATGTCTGTGTGGGTGTGAGCTGCGAGTCTGTGTCATAAATATCAAGCTGACTGTGTGGGTAGTCGCATATTAAGCATACGCAGCGTAACACGAGCTAACTCAAGGGTCTGGCCCGCTAAGGACTTTAGAATGAAAAACTGCATTAGTTCCGCTGGTCTTCTGCTTCGGTGCAACTCAATGGAGGAGCTGAACCCAGTGAACCCTTGTCTACCCCTCGTCGTTTTTATTTTATAATCTGTTAAAGTTTTCCCCACGAAATGCAGCTCCTGAGAACGCTTGAAAACTCCTTTTGAATGTGGGTCGCAACATTTTTTATTGCTGATTACTTTTGTATGATGTAATGCGGCACTCACAAGGACACACTCACTGAACTTTTGATGGAGAAAAAAACACAACTGAGAAGATAGACTAGAAGATACTCTTTAATTAGCTGCAGTTAGATGTAGTCGAACAGCTTTCTGTTAGGCGAAAAAGGTGAAACATTCTGAGTCTGTTTATAGTACAGGCACTGTACTCGGCTCGGATGTATCTTCTTCTGCCTGTTACATACATTTGCGAAAGTCCAATATACCCATTTTAAAGCTGCTCATTGGTTACAGGGTATGATAATACACCCTGCACCAAACTTTTGAGCAGAGCATTCAACAATTTTTGGTTTCTGTCGCTGCTTTGTCGCTTAAGGTGTCACTTCCGGTCGCTCTGGCTGCCACAGTAAAGTCCCCGTGAAACGACTCAAATGCAGCGTCCATTAACAAGGACCTTGCCACGGCGCCAGGTCTTGACATCGGCAGCAGTTGGTAGCTAACAAAATTAATTTTCGTACAATCCAACAACAAAGAAAAGCAAATGCGAACGGTAAACGGTAAAAAAGGCGCACGTGCCACGCCCATTGACCGTACAGCCCTTCAGCCCGCACCATTGTCCAGTCAAGCTCGGCAGCCGGCTCCTTGACAGGAGAGAAGAAGAACAATCGCTGCGTTTCCAACATTTACTAATTTTCCAC